>NC_090802.1:48354374-48676874 GCF_036512215.1 Solanum lycopersicum | reverse complement strand
AGAACCGAGTACCCCACAACACAATGGCGTTGCCGAGAGGATGAACAGAACCATTATTGAGAAAGTGAGATGCATGCTTAGAATGTCCAATCTTCCTAAGTCATTTTGGGGTGAAACAGTTGGAACTGCTGTGTATTTGATAAATAGAGCACCATCAGTTCCTTTGGAGTTTGATATTCCCGAGAGAGTTTGGTTTAGGAAAGACCCCTCTTATTCTCACTTGAGGGTGTTTGGATGCAAGGCTTTTATGCATGTGCCGAAGGAACATAGATTGAAGCTTGATTTCAAGACTTCTCCTTGTGTGTTTGTTGGATATGGTGATGAAGAGTTTGGTTACAGACTTTATGATCCAGCAAAGCAAAAAGTTGTGAGAAGTAGAGATGTTGTCTTTTATGAGCACGAGATGGGTTTTCATCTCTTGGGTGCTGATAAGACTTATTATTCTAATTTCTCTCATGATGTCATTGATATGCCCATGCCTCATGTTTCTGCTTCAGATGATCAATTAACAGGTGATGCTCCAGAGTATGGTCATGAAATTGCTCATGAACATGACCATATTGAAGAGGTACAACTTGATGTTGTTGTACCACAACCTGATGATGAAGCTGTAGATGTTCAACATGGAGAGTCTTCCAATCAGGGGGAGAAATCCAGCCCACAGGTAGAAGAGCCAACACTTAGAAAATCGACCAGAGTTCGTCAACCTTCAAGACTTTACCAAGTTCAGAATACATCCTAATCACTGATGAGGGGGAGCCTGAAAGCCTTCAAGAGGTCTTGTCACACTCAGACAAAGACCATTGGCTCAAGGCTATGCAAGAGGAGATGGATTCTTTGAAGAAGAATGAAACCTATGACTTGGTGAAGCCTCCAAAAGGGAAGAAAGTCTTGAAGAACAGGTGGTTGTTTAAGAACAAGAAAGTTGACAACAAGCTAGTGAAGCGGAAGGCAAGATTAGTGGTGAAGGGATGCCATCAGAAAAAGGGCATCGACTTCGATGAGATTTTTGCACCGGTGGTGAAGATGACTTCCATTCGTATGATTTTGGGACTAGCTGCCTGTTTGAATCTTGAACTTGAACAACTTGATGTTAAAACTGCTTTCTTACATGGTGATTTGCATGAGGAGATTTACATGGAGCAGCCGGAAGGATTTGAAGTTAAGGGAAAAGAGAATTTTGTTTGCAAGTTGAAAAAGAGTCTCTATGGACTCAAGCAAGCACCAAGGCAATGGTATCACAAGTTTGATTCCTTCATGAGTAGTAATGAGTACAAGCGGACTACTGCAGATCCTTGTGTGTATTTTAGAAAATTCTCTGAAGGTAACTTCATTATCCTTTGCTTGTATGTTGATGATATGTTGATTGTGGGACAAGATGTTGAGATGATTTGCAGGTTAAAAGAGGATTTGTCAAAGTCCTTTGATATGAAAGATTTGGGTCCTGCGAAGCAAATTCTTGGTATGGAAATTGCTCGTGATAGAAAAGCTGGTAAGCTTTGGTTGTCACAAGAAAAGTATATTGAACGGGTGCTTGAAAGGTTCAATATGAAGAATGCCAAGCAAGTTAATACACCACTTGCAGCCCATTTCAAGTTGAGCAAGCGTTGTTGTCCTACAACCGAGAAAGAAAAGGAAAGTATGTCTCATATTCCTTACTCCTCTGCTGTTGGTTCATTGATGTATGCCATGGTGTGTACAAGACCGGATATAGCACATGCTGTTGGATTGGTTAGCAGATACTTGGCAAATCCGAGCAAGGTTCATTGGGAAGCTGTAAAGTGGATCTTAAGATATTTGCGAGGCACATCAAATCTGAGTTTGTGTTTTGGAGGCGGTGAGCCTATTCTTGAGGGATTTACGGATGCTGACATGGCTGGAGATCTTGATAACCGGAAGTCTACCTCGGGTTACTTGTTCAAATTTGCAGGGGGAGCCATTTCATGGCAATCCAAGCTACAGAAGTGTGTAGCGTTGTCTACAACCGAGGCAGAATATATAGCAGCAGTGGAAGCAAGCAAAGAAATGCTTTGGTTAAAGCGTTTCCTTCAAGAGTTAGGTTTGAAGCAAAGCGAGTATGTTGTGTTTTGTGATAGTCAAAGTGCTATGGACTTGAGCAAAAACAGCATGTACCATGCTCGCACAAAGCATATTGATGTGAGATATCATTGGTTGCGTGTTGTCATTGAAGAGCAACTAATGAAGTTGAAGAAGATTCACACCAACAAGAATGGTGCTGATATGTTGACAAAGGTGGTCCCTCGAAGCAAGCTTGAATTTTGTTCCAAGCTTGCAGGTATGTCTTCTTGATGACCTTTTATGTTTGGTCTCCCCGAACTGGGCTGGAGGGGGAGATTGTTAAGGGTCCAGCCCATTGATGGGTGGCCCATATATTTTGGACTTTGTTGACTTCTTCTAGAAGTCTTGGGCAGCTGATGTTGGGGCTGGGTTTTTTTTTTTGGAAGAGAAAAAAGAAATAGAGAGAGGGTTTGAGAGAGAAAAGGGTTGCTGATTTTTCTGGACAGCGAGACAAAATTTTAGCTTGCAAGAGATCCGACCGTTGGATCGTTCTGAAATTTTCACAGCTGGTTCACAACACATAGCAC
Organism: Solanum lycopersicum; assembly: GCF_036512215.1. Classification (NCBI taxonomy): domain Eukaryota; kingdom Viridiplantae; phylum Streptophyta; class Magnoliopsida; order Solanales; family Solanaceae; genus Solanum; species Solanum lycopersicum. Next base: position 48,674,268 of record NC_090802.1, on the reverse strand, counting down.
TACATCTTGACCGTTCAGATCGTCAATCGGAGTTCTTGATCGTCTGTTATCGCAGCTGGCGTAACCTGCATTTTTTTGGTGATATTTCTCAATTTCTCTTCTCTTTTGTGTTGGCTCTTATGTATGTTGTTGTTGGTGGGCTGTGACATCCTTGTAGACTGATTTGGGTGTTTTTACCCTCAATTTGCATAATAAGAGAAGAAGAAGGGTGGACTCTTTCAAGTCCCGTGGTTTTTATCCTTCATACCGAAGGGGTTTTCCACGTATAAATCTTGTGTGTCACTTGCGTATTTATAATTCATATTTGCTTGTGATTCAATTGATGTGTTGCTGATTTGAGCTTGGTTAATATAGTGGTGAATTTCTTTTGGTAAATTGATGAAATATATTTGGTTGATTGTCTTGAAGTCGATCCTTGTAGGTGTTGTATCCTACTTGTGTTGTTTTGTGACTCCCCTCACATTATGATACTGGTCAAGCTGGAAAAAAATATCAATAAAATGATGTGAAGAAGAGATGGATCTTTAATTAAGGACCCCATCTTTAAAACTTACGAATTAGACCGCAATGACGGAGACTTCGATAGACACCAAAGTAATGTGTGCAAATTGCAATGACTAACATGAAGTGGCAAACTAGAACAAGGCAAAATAAGGACGTGATGTGGCAACACTTGAGCCTAAAGATTTTACTTTTAAAAAAATAAAAAAATTCCGCTTAGCTCCCATGTATACTTAGTTCTTATCTGATTATAGATTCTAAATTTGAAATTTTAAACTTTTTGAATTTATGTTGTTTTTAACATACAATTGTGTTTGAATATGCATTTTATTTGAAATTATTTTCTTTCTATAATTTTATTAGTGGAGGTGAGATTTCCCTCAAAAGACATTTCTTTTTTCACAATATGATAATCAAATAGATATTTGAAATAATTTTTTAAAATTTAAACCCAAATTCAACACTGGCTTAATTTCTCGCTGCAATTTCCATTCGAATATCCAAAAAATGTTCGCAAAAAGAGCAAATAATTGGTCATTGGCAATAATAGTTTGCATACAATTAGAGTCAAAGTATGTAACATACTATTACATATCCCTTTGTTGTCTCTGGTTCTATAAATTATTATTAACCTGATATTATCAATGAAAGAAAATACTCGCCAACAAAAATGTCTCTAACTAATTAAAGAATTCTTTTAATCGTGATTTTTGTAAGATCAAATATTAATCCTAATGTTCAGGTGTAGTTGTTCGATTATCACCGAGTCATTATATTGGTGAAATTTCTTTTCACTTTATTAAATTAAGTGGAAAAGGGTCAAAAATATTTTTGAACTATCAGAAATAGTTTAAATATATCCTTCAAGTATATTTTGGTTCAAATATATTTTTATCGTCAAACTATAGCGTCAAAAATATCCTTCTCATTGACATAATTAATTAAATGCTACTAAGATGCCATGTGGATGTCACATGACATGCCACATAAGTCAATAGAGTTCCACTCATGTCACGTAGACTAATAAACTTATTTCTAATTTCCCCCAATTTTCTTCATTTACCGTAGAATTTAGAAACGATTTCGCTGAAGAACATAGAACCTCTTTTCCTCATTTCTCCATTTCCTTAGAACGATTTCACAAAATACATAAATTCTAAGGGAAAGGGTTCTATGTTCTTCAGTGAAATCTTTTTTAAATTCTGAGGGAAATAGAAAAAATTGGGGAAATTAAGGATAAGTTTATTTTCTACGTGGCATGAATGGAACTCTGTTGGCTTATGTGACATGTCATATAGTATCCACATGGCATCCAAGTGGCGCTTAACAGATCCTGTTTATGAGAAGGGTATATTTGAACCGAAATATAGTTCCAGAATATGTTTGAGCTATTTTAAATAATTTAAAAGTATTCTTAACCCTTTTCCGTTAAATTAAGATTGAACATGATTTGTCGGATCATATCTCATATTTATTCTTATATATTGTACATAAATCCATATATATCTTATATTGATAAATCAATCAAAACGTTAGTGTAAACATTTTAATATTATCATATTAATTCAACATTTTTTCATGTAACTAGTTTTTTATCTAGATGAAGGCTTAAAAGACATAAAATTTTTCTTAGAAGGTGGCTAGGAATTTTAGACGCTCTATAGGTGTATCGGATTTTAAATTGTTAATAATATTTTATGATTAAAAAAAAATGCACAATAATTTGCACCTTCAACTTGATACATTAACAATTATCTTTTGTTATTGAAGCAACCTTTATTTCGTTGCTCCAACGTTAGGCATTTGTGCCTAATTACTTACTTGTGATAATCATTGTCCTTGGGCATTATTATCCTTTATTTGATGGTTACAAAACGTTGGTTCATTGGAGTTTACTGTTGGTGGCAGAAGCTGGTCAACCATGACAGCTTATTCTTTTTATTCAATCTCCGTTATCTCAATTTTTTATTTTTTCATTATATCTTATAATATATAAGTTATTTATTTTCTATATTTACTATTTTTATTATCTTCTAATTCGTCGTTAGGAAGACTTTTTAACTATATAATGGTGATTTTCATTTTGATTTGAAGCAGATAAGAAAATATAATGTACATAAAAGTTAGTCAAAAAGAGAGTTTATTAATTGAAAGGGGGTATTGTTATTATTGTAGAACTTTAGACTCAACTTTGTCCAGAGTCTGTTGAGTTACACTTTGTAATCAGGTTGTTGTATTCTGAAGGAGACAAATCAAGAAAGACTATTGCTGAATCGGTAAAAAACATTTGCTGTATACTATAGTAGACTTGAATATTTTTTGAAGAGAGTGAAATATTCGCGCATTAACTTAAAAAGATTTTATTTTCAATTATAATTTTGTAATTTTATTATCACGTAATTTTTCCCTAACACAATATACTACATTACGCTTATGAACTGTGCAAATTAAGATGAGTTCAATGTGACTATATTTTTCACAGTTTTGTAAGGAATTGTGACAAAAAAAGATCAAATGTAGTAGAGTTAAATATAAATTATACATAAGTAGTATAATTTATTTTTAAAAAAATTATAAAATATGGCAAACATCAATATATATTTTAAAAAAATATGTTTTTTTAAACATGCTTTTATTTTTTTCAAGTAAATAATTTCTTTTTAATAATCTTATTCTTTAGTATATTAACATTTTATTTGGATAATTATGGTTTAAATGAGAAATTAGATCTTTGGACAATTATTACAGGAAGAAAAACTCAACTTATCGAGTCAATTTTTTTTAAAAAAAATATAATGAAATCCATTAATCTGAAATCGCATTTAAGAAAATGATCCAAATTCAAAATATTACAATTTTTTAATTTGAAAACCAAAAATCCATAATGAAGTTTCCATATCCAACCTAACCAACTACCCCATACGGTACAATAGGCGAGAAATGACAAATTGTGTGACTTGGGTAATGGGTTTTACTAGGGCTTTATAAACGTGAGAACTCCCCTCCGTCGGACCGATCGACTGTCTTTTTCTCTCTCCACCGTCCGATTCCGGCATCCAATTCATATACCTCAATGAACACGGCGAGATCGAACTCCCTCAGCAAGCTCCGGCTGCTGAATCACTTGCTGCAGTCGACGCCTGTTGTTACCTGCAGAGCCGTTTCCACTCTCTCTTCGCCGATTCTAAAGCAGTCCTCTCTTCTATCCGGTCAAATCCATCCACGTCAGCTCTCCCCGTTCTTCACACCGGTCCGTCATTTTCGCAATGCTCGTGACCCTAGTGTGAGGTAAAATAAGTTAATCCTCTTTTTCGTATTGCTATAATTTTAAGTGTTATATTGTTTTCTGTGAAAACGTTGTGTGTTTATTTATGAAGATATGAAATTCCGCCGCCTGTTAATTGGGGAGTACGAATTGTGCCTGAGAAAAAGGCATATGTTGTTGAGCGATTTGGGAAGTATGCTAAGACCTTGACTCCTGGAATTCATGTGTTGATTCCTTTTGTCGATAAAATTGCTTATGTTCACTCGCTCAAAGAAGAGGCTATTCCTATACCTGATCAATCCGCCATCACCAAAGACAATGTCAGCATTTTGATTGACGGTGTTCTTTATGTCAAGGTTAGAAAGCTCTAACTAATTTTGGATTGAGACATTATTGATTGTACACTCTTGAAAATGTCAATATGTTTTATGTTTGTTGTTTTACTGTAGATTGTGGACCCTAAATTAGCCTCGTATGGGGTTGAGAATCCACTCTATGCGGTAATTCAGCTAGCACAAACAACTATGCGCAGTGAGCTTGGTAAGATCACACTGGACAAGACCTTTGAGGAAAGGGACACTTTGAATGAAAAGATAGTGGTGAGCCTTTTACTAGTTTATGTTCTAAATAATGTCTAGCCCCTTCCTCACTGTTTCTCCTCATCCCCATTAATAGCATGTGTCGAGTATCTATATGTTTTTTGGTCAAATAGGATAACTTGAGGGTTGTTTGATCAGTTCCTTTACTTACGATTGTGAGTATCTGAAACTGGAAGTAAGTGAATTGCCTATGCAATTTATTGGATGTAGTTCGTGCTTGAGATGCAGGTTGTATATAGTTTCCACTTGTAAGATTTGAACTAGTTATTTAGAGAATTGATGATTAACTTATCTTGAATATTACAAGTTTTACACAAGTTTGATAGATCCACCTGATAGAACCATGTTTCATATGTTAAACAACTCTTCTACTCAAGAAATGCTGAATTTTGTGGGAAGGATAGATTCCGCTCTGAAATTTTAAAATACCAAAAGAACACATTGTAAAGGCATGGACTTTTGGTTCAACTAGTACATGTTATGTTAATTGTCCACCTATAGGAGGTTTTGCAACTTTAAACGCACTAATAAATGGTTGATGGTTCACTTTCTCTCACAATAACTAGTGGTTAGTATCACCGCCTTTACTGCCAGCTACGTGAACAAGCAAGCCTTTCTCGGTGCTCTTTGTATCCAAACAGAGAGATATTAGCAGCCCTATCCTCTATTTTCAGTAACTTGTGTTAGAAGAACTTCCTAGGTAAAAATCACTTCCCCTACCTATAGACTTCCATGTGTTCACCTTTGCTCAGGTGATAATCGCTCTATAAAATAATTTATCAAATTTGAACTTCTGCTATCTTTTTCTTCTTTTATCTGGTTTTGATACATTTGAGCCGAGGGTCTTCTATCTTTTGATCTTGTATGTTCATTTGAATCATAGGCTTTATAATGATCCACCATCTTTTTCTCTGTATGTCTGGTCAATGCTATCTTTTCTGGCTTGATATGTGGAAAATTACTCGAGTATTTGACTTACGAGTTCACTTACGAATTCATCCACGCACTGGCAGTGCTTTAACAAGCTTCTCTTGGTCCATAAATGTGATGTTACGGCTAAACACTTCCCATCCTGTAATGATATTCCACTATAGTTTGCACTCATAAGGTAAAGTGGTGTTTCCAGTTATGTATTCCTCCTTATCATACTTTTCTGCATTCACCGTCTTCCGTACCTAGTGTTCTCATTACTGAACCTCTGAGCCACTTTCTTAAGTCTGTGTTGCTGAATGTTCTTGAGTTTTCAATCCAAGAACTCCATAACTAGATGTGACAACATTTCAATTCATTAGATGAAACTTTTTTATCCCGTTACATCTCTTCCTCTAGAAATTTCATTGTTGTGTCTTCAGCTTCTCTGTCACTCTTGCCAATGCACGCATGTTTGGGGGCTTGGTGCACTTGAAAATGCCTTTATCAGGACTTCTTTACTCATTAATGGAAAAAGTGCCATTGTCTCAACCTTTCTCTACTTTTTCTACTTTAGGATTCCAAACTGCAAGTAATTGGTAGTCCTAATGATCTTCTTGATGTTTCTATCTTTTTAGTCTCTCTCTTAGACTTCTCATTACGCGTCAGTGTTAAAGGAGAAAATTGTGGTTATATGTAATTCAGCACCTGGCTGCTGCGGTTTTACTTTAATAAGACATTGTTACTTTTAAAAAAATGTGATGTAAAACATATGCGCCTTTTAAAATATACAACAGTCAACAGAATATGAATCTTCACTGTTCATGTATCTCAGTCATGTTGACATAGAGTTTGTATATTAATTATGTCCTGTTGGTATTTCCTGCTGTCCCGAATTACGATTCTCTTTGTAATTCCCCTTTAACTGCCTTTTTAAGTATCAAAGTCCTTTGTCATAGTTTATGTACCATATTTTGATTATGCTTTATTATTGACATAGAACTGAGGAATTGGTTTATTAGAGTGAAAATCAGGTCAAAATGGATATAAAATTGACTTTTTGAAGAATTGACAATTGCCATTTTTTGACAGTAAGATTTTCCCAAGTTCTATTGAGAAAGAGTCATTTTTGGGGAGGTGAAGACATGTTATAGAAGATTGTAATGTTTATTTACTCGATTATGGTCTTCCTTGTAGTTTTTCTGTCTTTATCTTTATTGTGTGTGTAATCTGTTGTTTTTCTGTTTTTGCCCTTCTTTGTGTGAGCTTGGTTATTTTTTTTTTACTCCCTCTAGTCTATAATAATTGCACTTTTGAGCCTTTTCTCAATGTTCAAAATAAGCTTATTGTTCAATGTTCAGTAGAGTAGTTGTATATTTCCATTTTCCCTTCATTTACATTTTCTAGGTGATAAGTTCAAGAGAGTTAATTGTTCATATTTATGTATTGTATGTACTTTGAATTATTTCTATTTTCAAGAATAGTTTGAGTATACCTTAAAGGGACTAAGTGGAAAGTGGTGTTCAATTATGTCGTATTCTTTTTTCTACTGCTCACAAATTTCACTAAATATGGACTAGAGGGAGTAATAGCTAAAATGTAAGTGAATTACTACTTAAATAAATTGGTCAACTTGGCTGTTAAGGGTCGATCTAAGGGGAAGGGTCGATCTAAGGGGAATCCTACCACATGAGGTGTCTAAGAACGGCGTTAATAAGAAACTCCAATATAACCAAACACTCATAAAAGATAAATTGGTAACAGTTAAGACTCCATCCATGATGAGAGTGCCAATATCCATCTATACGATTCTTTTCTGTGAATTGTATGATATATGAGCTTCTTGAGTCTACTTTTCTGCTGAATTGACTATATTGAGTGCATTTTCATCTGGCGCATTTGTGAAGGGTGAGAGTAACTGCAACTTTAAAAGCAAGAGTCTCGTGACACTTTTAGATGGAAATTTTATCAAAATAATGATGAATTTATATGCTTAATAAATCTCAGAGAATAAGAAATGATATTTCGTGAAAAGTAGAGGATAAAAACAAAACATTGGTTTGAACTTTGAAGAAGCAGTTTCAATTGTTTTTAGCCATAAAAGCCACATTTGAGAAGTTATTTTGCTGTACCATTTTGGTGTTTATCATGAAATCAGATAGAACCTCTGGAATGGAACTCAAAGTTAAAAGAGAAATTACTGCTGGTCCAAGGTTCTATGATTGTTCTGGTGAAATTAATTGTGTGCGTGAAAAATATAAGTTAAGTATCTCTGTGTGTTTTTAAAATGTTTTGTCCTCACCGTCAAGATACTGCTTTCTTCAACTTCACTTCACTATCAATCTGCACATGAATCCAGAGTCGCTTGTTGAATGACCATTATCATCATCAAGTTCTGTACCTATTGCATATGGTTTATTTAGGTGGTGTTTCTAGAGTAACCATCAAGTAATTTCTGCATTCTTATATGGCCATATTGACGTTAGTGATTGATCTGTATTTGTACATAAGCTTATTTAGGTGTGAGTTAACGATTTTTTCATCTGATCTCTATACTGTCAAATTTTACCTGAAGTGACGTGCAATACTTCTGAGTGTTGATTTAGGAAGCATCCCAAATGGTTTTTTTTGTTCTGCACCTTCGATGCTTGAGTTTGATTCCTCTGATGTGCGCTTTTATTGTAGATGGCTATTAACGAGGCTGCAAAAGATTGGGGCTTGAAATGTCTTCGATATGAAATAAGTATGTGGGTTAGTCTGTCGATTTTTCCATCATTGCAGAAAATGTCTGACTATATATTGCTGAGTATGTATGCTATCCTTCTCTTTTCAGGGGATATATCTCCTCCTCGCGGTGTTAGAGCTGCTATGGAGATGCAGGCTGAAGCAGAACGTAAAAAAAGGGCGCAAGTTTTGGAGTCAGAAGGTAATTGATCCTCTAGTTTGCAATGCAGTATTTGTGTTAGAATTCTGATTGGTAGGTCTTGCCTTTGCGGTTGAAGAGGCATACCCAGGGGCGGAGCTACCCTAGGGCAAGGGGTGTCAAGCGACACCCCCTTCGTCAAAAAATTACATTGTGTATTTAGGTCAAAATTATATTTAATGAATATATATATATATATATATATATATATATATATATATATGTATATACACATATACAAGTGTTGAAGGTATAATGTAGTGGTTAAGGGATTGCAAAAGTAGTTTGAGGTTGTGTCTTTCATCCTTGATAGCAGCATTTACTTTTTTACTTTATATTTTGATACCCCTTAATAAAAATCCTCTGGGAATACCTTATTCTGATATCAGGGACAGACCAGCTTATTGTACATTTGCAAGTAGATCTATCGAAAAGCTTCTCCATCAACATAAAGACTCGATCTGTTCTTACTATATACATAGTCTCCTTAGGCTGATAACTTAGTAACTAAATGATTACCATGCCAACGTAAAATCACTCTACTTCCTTTCTAGAATTTCTAGTATTTCAATTTGTCATGCAGGTTTTTCTTTTTCCTTTTCAATGATGATATTTTTTTTGACGCTATAACAGGAGAAAGGCAGGCAAATATTAATATTGCAGACGGAAGGAAGAGTTCAGTGATCCTTGCCTCAGAAGCTGCAAAAATGGACCAAGTCAATAGAGCGCAAGGTTTGTTTACTATAATGTCTCTTATTCCATGCACTTTGGTGAGATTAAGCTTCCCTTTATCATGGTCAAAACAAAGAAGAGTTGAGCTGTTTAGCCAGTGATATTCTCAAAAGAAAATCTAGAAGTTTTGTTGAGAACATACTTTTCACCTACCATTGCGAGTTGCGACTGTTGGATAAGGTCTAGTGGATTGATTACGTATGTGCATGTGTGTTCTCTCTTGTCTTAAAGGCGACAAATAATGTTCATCATGGTCCACTACTGCATTTTGGTGCCTTCATGTGGTGCCGAGGTGCCTGATAGAAAATGTATTGTCTCAAGGTGTTTCAAGTTACATAAAACTTTTTGGGGTCAATCTCAGCTTCACTGGTTCTCCTCATTCATTTTCTCTCCCTGTTGAATGAATCAGGTGAAGCAGAAGCAATCCTCGCCAGGGCACAAGCTACAGCAAAAGGAATTGCAATGGTGTCAGAAACCCTTAAAGAGCATGGCGGTGCAGAGGTGAGATTCTTGAAACACCAGTAGTGCTGGTCCTGATCTGGCTCTGATTTTTGTCTTTACTTTCTTCTTCCTCCCTGCCCCTTCTTCTTCTGGTACGTATGGAAGTGGAATAGCAGGCTGCTTCCCACACTTATAGTGCGCCAGCTTATGGCAAAGTTTTCTCCATTGGATTGTCAATATCTCATTTTATTGTACCCTTGCCATTCTGTCACACTTACAACTTCCAATATTTTGTTTGTAGGCAGCAAGTTTGAGGATTGCAGAGCAGTATATCCAAGCCTTCAGTAATATTGCAAAGGAGGTGAAGCACAATTGTTACATTATATTTGTGTCAGCTGTCATGTTTATGATGTTTGCTAACTTTGTTATTTTTTCCGTTTGCTTGTATCAATTTTGAAGGGCACAACGTTGTTGCTTCCTACAAATGCTTCTGATCCTGCTAGCATGATGTCTCAAGCTCTTGCCGTTTATAAAAACGTAGTGAGCAAGAACCTTGGCACTCAGCTTCCTGTGACCTCTCAATCCAAGTTGACCAAAAACACCAGGCAGAGTGATTCATCTGCAGTAAGCGGCGATGACAGCTCTCTTACTGCAAATTCTGCTGATGATCATCATCTGAGTGATCCCATTTTCTCGCTGCAAAGCCAAAAAAAGGATGACTGAATTTTCTTAGCTTTGTGAGTAAGTAGCCTTGCATGCATCGAATTCCTGAGTAGATAATTTGGCAATGATAAAGAGTGCCTATTCTTTTGGCGTAGAGCTCTGACTTGCATGCATCATTTTGGTGACAACTCTTTTTTCTGACAACGGCTGCTGAGTTCTGGATGAGGCTTCTTGGAAAGTAGAAAAGTGGTAGTAAAAAATTGAAATGGAAAAAGTGGTAGTTAGGGGTCATTATACTGATCGACTCTCCTTCAAATTTTGAAGGATGATGCATTTCCAGAGGTTTATTGTTTGGAGAACTTTAAAGCGTGTGGGAAACATGTACTTTTCAGTCGCCACTTTTATATGCTTTTTTTACATACGTTTTTCTGGAGACTCAAACTAATGACAGAAAAGTTTCATTGTTCAATAACCTGTTTTGTGCTCCAGGAAATGAACTCATTCTTTTTTGAATAAATATAATACCATGAGACGATCATCTTTGAATGCTCAGTTAAAGAACTCTGCTTTTCAAATGACTTGCGAGTTGGTATCCATCAAAAAGCAAAGTAGTTTCAAGAAAGATTATATTTGATGGTAACCTACTCCCTCCCTACTACTAGAGTTACAGGGAAAATTGACCTTCTAACTAATCTGTATAGTAAAAAAAGATCATGTTATTAATCCCACGAGATTGATTTACAGAATGGCCTTGTGTTTTGATCCCCCTTGCCCTAAACATCAAGTTTGATAAGGTCTGCCTCATGGGTAACACTTAGGACTTCTGAATTTTGAAGGTTTGCCAATGGGCAAAATGGGTGTAATTCCTACGAAAAGTTGAATGGCTTATCAAGCACATTACCTACTTATTAGAACTGAGATTAACTAGGAAATATTAGCAACCACAAAGTAAGATGCACTGCTCTTTCCAAAAGAAAAAGAAAAATAGCCAGAGGAAATACCGATAATCATATAACCCGATACCCAACTCCTCTCAAGTCCCTTAGCTCACCCTCTCCCCAGAACCAAAAACACAAGCATAATGAATTTGCTTGACTATAATCCTCCTATTCAGATGCCTCATAATGATCTTGACACCATGTAGTTGTTAAAAACTTGAAGAAAGTGAAATGAGATCACAATTGGAGTGGAAGTAGAGTTTTGGACTCATTCCTAAGACCAGTATGCGCCAGGATGAATGTCAAAAAATCTAGCCAAATCATCATGATCAATTGGAGAGGAAGGAGATGGTACAAGGCCAGAAGGAAGGCTGACATAAGGGATCATCAAAAGAGTTGCTATAAGGACAAAGGGAAAGCTGGAGATAAATAAAGGGTTATTCTAAACGCTGTTATGGTAAGGGGGGTGGTTGGAGGTTGAGGAAGGGGATAAACCAAGGGGAGGAGTAGCCTAGGGGGTGAGGAAGTATTGCGCTCATGAAAATGTTCACTTTGTTCTTTGTTGCCAACTATCGCTTCAAGTATCAGTAAGTCTCCCCAATTAGAGACAGAACGAAAATGGCATAAAGGCAGAGTAAATCATGAACAACAGACGTGAGAAAGTAATGGCAAACGAAAAAGCAAAAATACCTCCAATTTCGGTTCAACACTTTGTGCCAAACAGGCATTCATCAGTTCCCAGCGATCTCACAAAAGTATTTGGTTTGAACATTTCCCTAGCCAAACACCAGACTACAATTTGTTCACACACATCAAACAGATCCAAAACAATAGAAAATTCCAGTGCATAAAGGGTACTAGCAAGCCAATATCCCATACTTCCCTCAAAGACTCAAGTCCAAACACACCTATCAGCCGTAAGAACTTAAAAGGAGATGTAAAGCTCGAAGACATGTAGACGACAATCTTAGCCTCAAACATTAGCTCATCTACCTCCTAATCAAATTTCTCACCCACTGAGAATCCTCTTCCTTTCCCTATACCAGTCAGGCTAAGTTATATGAATCTTTGTTTCTCTGTTGGGACCAATTTCATTCCAATATCAACTCTTATATACATCACACATTCATTTCAGGCTCTGTAAAAGAATTATCGACGAAAATTTCAAAGATAAAAGAAACAAGGATGAGAAAAATCTAAATCTCCTAAAATTGTATTAATCGAACAAAAGAAAAACAAGGACACAGTTGAAATCATCTAGCCGTATATTCCCCTCATACATACAGAAGTTACAGGTATGTTATACAAAAAAAATCATCCTATCAAGTCTAACCCTAAATCAAGCAATCAACGAAACCTGATCGATCATAGCAGCCCAAACAGCCCGACGAAACCAAGTAACACAAGCCAAACAATGTGAATCAACAATAGCGCTTGACCCGTAACCGGAGCAGAACCTCCGTTTCCCACCTCACAGATCCCTGATTTCACAACACGCACACCAGCACAATGTGCGTCGGGGCAACCACACCAGTACGTCACACCGTTAACACCGCAGACCGGGTCGGGTCGGAAGCAATTAATAGGGCAGGATTCCGACGGAGACGGCGTCGTAGGGCAAATGTCTTGATTCACTTGTTCGGAAGGCAACAGAAGCGGGATGATTTCATCTGAACGGACGGTGACCGGGAAGTAGATGACAGAGATGAGCAGGAACACGAAGATAGGTTGAAAAGCAGAAATTCTAAGAAATTCCATGGATACTATATTTGTTTAAATTTTTTTTCCGGCGAGCCTTTCTTAGAATATAGAAGAAAAGCTCGCCTTTCTCTTTTAACAGAAAACCTAGTTGAAGAAATCGAAAACCCGAGAATTGAAATTTTGGGGATTTCCGATGATCAAAGGTAAAGTATCTCTTTTTTTTTCAATCTTTTGAATAGAAAAAGAAAGGTAAATTTTCCTTTATTATTATGATTCCGTCAAATTCGAAGTCTCTAGCGGTTGAAATTGTACACACACTTACTGGTTTGTATCTCACCTGTACTGTTGACCTACCAACAAGAAAATTGAGGTTATTTGATTTATTTAATTTGTAAAATTATATTAATATAATGATAAAATATTCCAGGTTTACAATTAATCCCAGGATGATGACACATCAAATTATTGATCACATTTTATATAAGCAAAACCTAGTAAATAAATAGAAAGAGTCAAACAAAGTATTGGGTTTATTTTGAGAATGGAATCGTTTAGTAGAGTGTGATGGAGAAAATAATGTTTGTACCAGTTTGATATATTATTAATATCTTGTTAGGTACATTTTCTTAGCCTTAATGCTTGCATTGGTAAGTGTATTGAAAAGTATGTTACTAATACCATCTATTTCTATACATTGGTAATGCAATGGATTGTAATGCATGCATTAACATTATTAAAGACTTAAAAACTTCTATTTCATCCTTTTTGTTATATTTTTGGAGGAAATTTTTGTAAACAAATATTTTTTCTACAAAAATTATGTTATACACTATATTTTTAGTACACCAAATCAAACATTACATAAAAAAAAAATCTCATCATAACTAATACAAGCATTATTATACTATATTTTGCATTATTCTTATATACTAAACCAAAGGACCCCTTGAATGTTAATTAAGCAAACGAAAATCCTTAAAAAGTGATTTGCCTTTTAGGTCGAGCTCGTCGCATCAGACTTGTTTAGATGTGAGTTACCTCTTTTATGTTATTTGCGAATCATTATATAGAAGTAAAAATTTTATCATGTGCGGACCTAAAAAATAGCCAAAGAAAGTTTCCTTTGTCAAAAAAAAAGTAGACCTAACCCACGTTACCCACCTAAAGTTACTAATCTTCTTCTAATTTGTTTTTCTTTTTTTATTTTGGTTTATTTTCCAACGGCAGATTTGCTACTTTAGCTTTCTTTTATTTAATGAGACAAATATTTGTAGCCATAGACAGGGTTGACCAGGCTGGATATTTTATGCCATATATGATTTTTTTATGGCAAAAATTTGAAAGTTGGCATGATTTATAATTTAGACATCTCAAGTAAGGTCGAATTCTATAATTTTAACATTTTTGAAATTTTTCACTTCAAAATGGGTGCATAAAAAGTTTTTTAAAAATAGATTTTTTATTTTTTATTTCCTTTTTTCTTTATTTCTTTTTTTTTTTATTTAAGGATGTTCGGAAATATCAATTTATTATATTAAAAACGTTTCATATATCATTATATTTATACATAAGGTATTTTTTTTTTCAACGACCAATATGTGGCTAAGCCACTGCTCCACTGAATGAACATTTTCATGTGATTTTCAATTTTTTTAAGATATTTATATCACATATAGATTACGGATTCAAAATTATAGCCTTTTGTTTTAAAAATAACTGCAGCATAACTATTTTAAAAATAAGTAAACCTTTTGAATATGTAAGAATGACATGAAAATAATGATAGAATATGAATTAAAACAAATTGTCTCGTTAAAGTACATTTCAATACTATATAGCAATAAAACAAATCACAAAATGTATTAAGAAATATTTTGAATCTAAACTCTACATAAAAGAAATTTTTATGGAGGACAATATATGAAGTTGATTAATAGGAGAACAAAGAGAGATGTGAAAACTTAATTTCAATTAAAGAAGAGGAAGTTAGAAAAGAAAGGCAAGAACTTAGAAAGGGAATCTTTGTTATGAAAGAACACTCTTCAATTGCTTACAAATGACTAAGACAATCTTTATTTATTTTATGTGGGGATGGTTTCAAATATTATAAGATCTAGACGATTCTATGACTTACTATAAATATCTGACTCTCTAGAATATCTACATATTTTTTACTTACATATACAAGAAAATTCTAACGAATTTATCATCTAGCAATTACTCTAGAATATCTAGATATTTCTTTAAGATAGTTCTCTATGTTTTCTACACTAAGACTTTATTTTAGAGAAATCTATATTATTTAAAAAATTATCTTTTATCAATTTTTTCATAATTAAGAATAAAATTAGAAACGAAAGACAGAAATTTAAAATGAGAATAGAGATGAGAGGAATCAAACTTTTTCTTTATCCACAATACACACATATATCCTTAAATCACATGCCACTATCTATTTTGATGGAATCATTCTTAACACTCACCACACAATTTGAATTTCACAATAATAAGACCCTAATTACTTACTCTCGATCTAATAGCTCTTGTCGGTCCAATATTGAACTTGGTATCCACAATGTCTAGAAGGCATTTCCATATTTACATCACATTCTTCTTTAGATATAAATTTAATTTCACATTTATGAACAAAAGAGCCTAGGCAAATGGAGAGTGCGTTTGGAGGTGTTGCATTTTTCTCATCAAACGTCAATATTTGTTGTGTCAACAGCACGATTGGATGATTTCATTTAATGACCGCAATTGAGAATTGTTTAATATGATATCATTAATTACTTTTTACATTTTAATTTGTGTCAAAAATTTATTTAATTCGTTCCAAAATAAAATATGAGTTACTAAATTTGAAAATATTATAATTTTTACTTTTAATGAGAAATATTTGACAGTCATATATATATATATATAAGTAATATGGAGTGGGTCGGAGTATATGAATGTATAATAGGAAGATAAAATTCAAAATCTTATAAAATGCCGTATTTTTAAAAAGTTCATTTTTCCTTCTTAGTGTATACATACATGTTTAGTATTTGTCATTCTCTTTGTACTAGCATTATGATAGTTTTGTTTTGATATTTCAATTATTAGCACTGTTTTTGTTATAACTTAAATTGAGGATCTGTTGAAAATAATCTCTTAAGTATAACTAATACATTATATCTTTTTTAGACTCCACTTATTAAGTTTTATTGAAGATATTATTATGATGTATGCATACTTAATCTTGCTGAATTAATTAGTTGAGGGATTTCTATTTTAAAAACAGAGAGTAATATCCAATAAGATATGGGCACCGTCCATGTCCAAACAGAAAATGAAGTGGCTATTATTTTTTTTGTCGAAAAAAAAAAGATAAAGGACATTGTATTTATCATATATTATTAAGATGAAACAAGAAAAGTTGTTATAACTTAGATCGATATTTGCCACTTAATTATTGCCATCTCAGCTTTCTCCGTCATGTTACAATGAATTAATATTCAACGCATACATTTGTAACGAACTATACAAAATCGAGGCCTCCCACTTTCATTTTTATTTTACAAAAAAATTGTCCACAAACAGGGTGCGCATGTTTCTACGATACACCATTAAATTAGGATATCCTTCCAATTTTTTCTATAAAAGCCTCTTCATTTCTTTAACTTCAATAACAAAATTTAAAAAAATAAATAAAAAAACAAGCCTCTCTTTGATTCGTATTAATAATTTTCTCAATCAAATATTCTTGTCCATCTCCTTTTAGCTCGCTAAATCTCAGACAGTAGTCATGGGAGCCTGTGCGAGCAGACCTAAGGATTTGGATAAAGAGTTCACCCCTATTCCTGCTGAGGAGGTTGCCACCCCCGAAAAGACCGAGCAGGAGACCCCTGCTCCGGAGGTATGTATAAATTTTTACACTATCATATCACTTTCACAAAACAATATAATAAAATCGAACATTAATGAGGATGTGTTATTTTGCTCTTCTTAATTGTATTGAATGAAATTTGAATCGAAAAGAGCATAATGGGTAAAGAAATTAATGGACCCACTAAACTCTAGTCCTAGAGAAAAAAAGTGTACTAATTATATTTTGACACGAGAAATTGGTAGAATGCAACAGTTCTCCTGGCTTATAATTGAAATTTTAGAGCATATTAATTAAATTAAAGTTCTATTATCTTTGAAATTATTTTTAAAAAAAAATTTGTACACCTTTTTAGTTTACGTTGTCTTCAAACATCTTTCACGCACCTCACTTAAGTGGAGTCACAGAATATGTCACATGAGTCAAAAGATGTATAAAATCACACAGAAAATGAGTTTAGAAGGGTAATAGGATGTTAAATTAGTTAATGCATGTCTCTGAGATTTCGATCATAGTTTAGGGATAGTTATGCCTTATCCCACGAGAAAATTGTTGGTTTTCAAGAGCTAAACTCTATGTTACTTCTTTAAACACAAGAACTAATGTCCATAATTGAAAGCTTGCTCAATTAGGGTTCAAATTCATATATTACTACAACTTATTTAGGATTGAGACATACACTTTTATTATGAATGTAATATGTTTGAGTTCCCTTACGAAACTTTTGGTTTATCTCAGGAGAAGAAGGATGGGGAGGAGACTAAAAAGGAAGAGCCATCACCACAGGCTCCCAAGATTGAGAAAGTAACCGCTGCCGCGGTCACCGAGGAGGTGAAGCCGGCAAAGGAGGAGGAGAAGGCTGAGGAAGTCAAAGTTGAGGCTGTGAAGGAAAAGCCAGAAGAAGAGGTTGAAGAGACCCCCAAAGCTGTTGCCTAATAAACAACAACAATATATCACAATACTTAATTTTCTTTTGCATCTAATTTTTGTTATGTCATATATTCAAATGTTTTGCTAGTTTTTTTTAAAAAAAATTGTTGTGGCTCATGTATAGTAAAAGAAACAAAAAAAAATACTAAGAAATAAATAAGATATTCTCCAAAGATGTTTGTTCTTTACTTTTTATTTTTATCAGTCCAATTTACTGCAATGGATTTATAAGTTCAGTAATCACAGACACCCCCTTAAACTTTCTCTTTCTGACAAAATGATAATTTAACTGCACGTTGTCCTATTTTCCTTGAATATGTCCTTTGTGAGGTGATACTTTGTATATTCAATCAGAAAAGAAATCCCAAGGCTATATCACACGTTGCCAAAGTGTACACCCTTCATCAAACTATATATTACACCCAACAATATGGAAACTAAAATCAGATTATTATATGTATTTTAATTTTTGTAGGCATGTTCTTCGATTTGTACCACCTAATTATTCTCCTCAATCTTTAGAGCGCTAGCCACTAAAAATATGATCGATCAGCCATACAGCTGTAAATTCGCTCCAGGGCCTTGTATACAGTGCTGTTAGTGAAAAACTTACAAGATAACAAAGAATTACAAGATTACAACCGAAAATGAAATGAAGAAACAAAATCTCTTCAGGCTGAGATGCGGATATCTTGCTCTCTTTAAGGAGATTCAAGCTCACTGCAGCAAATGTTTTCACCGGTCCAGCAGTAATCCTCTTTGACTTGTCCCTTCCAGGATACAACAGCTTTCACAAAGTATAACTCAACAACTTTGGACAAGAGTTGAATCCAAAGCTCCACAAAAAAGAACACATCCCTTCAACTAATAAGAAATCTTTTTTTGACTAACTCTTTCGCTCTATGTTTTTCTCTTGTGTGTTGTGTAGCCCAAACCAAATGAAGACCACCACTATTTATACTACAAGAAGTCTTCCTAGTAATGAATAGGAAAACAATGAATGTAGTAAATAGTGAAGATAATGGTCTTTAGAGTTTATAGGTTACAATAGGAGTTACATATGTTACATAGGTACAAAGAGTAATGAAGGAATTAAGAATGAAATAAAGTGATGGATAACCAATGCTAATGGATGATGTAGAAGTTATCTATTCCAATGTTTATTGGAATGTTTTTATCTCACAATGAATTCAGCCAACAAAGCCAAAAGTAATGGCATTACATGGTTACCATGTCAAAAATGAATAGCATGATTAAATTAGTAGTTTAAGACATAAATGTCTACCAACGCTCATTCTTATAACTCCAAAATAAAACAATTTAATATGTTAAATATTAATATTAAAATGCTAATAACCTAACAAATGTGAATCCCACTGTGGGAGTTAGTCATGTCTGAAGTTGTAGGTAAATGGAAAAAGCCTTTATCCTATAATAAAAAATGAAAAGTGCTGAATTAGAGCATTAAAACAGGACTAAATTGGTCCTACCTGCTCCTAGGGCAGATCCAAGGACGAAGAGAAAGGTCTCAAAGGCGGAAAAGGATACGAAGGAGTGCAGTTTGTTCAAGAAATTTCAATTGATCATTTTCTCGATTCATGTCAATCCAATAATATAACAGTTGCGATGTGTTCCTCATCAGTGCACAAGAAATTTGTACAAACTGGTATAAGCCAACAGAATATTGAATTTACCAATGTGTATCGGTTTCTGCATATACTATAATGTTTGTAAGTCGATCTTGTAAGATAGGCGCCAATGTATTACTAGATTCCAGGAAAGGAAATTGAACAAACAGTTTAAAGCCTATACAATTTGGAGATACTAGATAGAAAGCAATCTTATCATTTTCCTCATTTCTAGAGTATGTAAGAATATTAAAAAATAATAACTAATTTACTGGAGAATGAAGACGATTAAATAAACATTAGCAAAGAAATTTCACTGTGGTTGATAGTCCACAATTTACAGAACAGTTCTTTAAACTCTACTATGGTAGTAATGACTAAATTATAAATTCTGTAAACTATTCCTTATTCCTTATTGGGGTAGTCTACTGTAGTACTAATGTCGCGGTTTGAAGTAATGGAGGCTTCCTTAGTTGCTCCCTCTTCATCTTTGTTGTCATCCTTCACAGCTAACACTACAAGAGCTACCAGTAATGGAAAACTAATGGTTGTTAATGCCCAATTCGCGATAAGCTGGTTCATGAATGGGACAGTATGTGAATCCACTTGCCAAGCAACGGCTGCACCTGCACTTTGTATTCCTTTATAGAAGCCAGTATATCTGTGAATACAGATAAACAAATCCAATTTTAACCAATACTGATAATCAATTCTGTATCTCATAAGCATAAATTGAAATCGAAAATTTACCTGCTGAGAACCTCAGAATCATCTGCCAAGGCTCCTATAACCCAATAGACCATGCTCTGAAACATGGCATCGAGTAATCCATAACTAAAATACAACAAGAATGGACCTGCAAATTTAGAACCATCCTTGAAATCCAGTAACACTATGCGATGAGGTACATCATCGTGGGAATATGTAAGCTGTTTGGCGAACCCTCCGCCCCAAATTGCTGTTGAAAGCAGGCCAACAACAATAATACCAACCAATCCCCTAGCCTTTCTGCTCTTAAAACTGTAGTCCATTATGGACCCGATGAACACCGAACCAATCATCTGTGCACCCCAATAGAACACATTGTTCAAACCCCTTGTCCTCAAATTGAACAAAACCCCATTCACATTATTGAACTGGTAAGTATAAAAGAAGTTACTAGCCCACGAGGCTGGTACCATCAACAACATCTTCCAGTTGCCGAACAGTTTGAGAATTTGAATTAATTCCACAGACACACTCGAGTACTTGATATTAGTACACGAAGAACCATCGTTTCTAATGACCTTACTAGGATGCAAAATCGCTAATGAAAGAACCGTTCCGATAGCCATGAAGAACATAAATCCAATATATGTACCATCATTAACAGAGGCCGCGGTAGTTCTATTATAGTTGGATACAAACGGTATAAGACCACCAATAACACCACCCATGTTGAAAATACTCCAAAATATAGAGATATAAGTACCCTTCCTGTCATGTGGCGGGTAAGATGTCATAATAGCTCCCTGGGCAGCCCAGAGTAGGCCGGCGCCAACACCGAGGAGACCGCCGGCCACTACCACAAACACTTGATGCTTGTGGTGATTGTAGTAAAGGAAAGAACCCGCATACAATATATAAGTTGAACACCCAATAAACAGAGTCTTTTTTGGACCTAAAATGTTGTAAATTCCACCACCCAATATCCCAAAAATAGTGAAAGCTGTGTAGAGTGCGGTGTTGGCGTTGTTAGACGCCGTGTGGTCGACTTGACCACCACCACCCATTCCAGAGAGCGCATTGAACATCCCTGGACAACAAAAACATACTAATCCAATCAAACAAACCTGAACCAGTGGCGAATTGTACCTGAAAATTGAATGGTTCGGAGATGAATTAGGTAAACCATTTTCATCTCCCATAACGCTTTGGCCTGTGAGAGTCTCAGATTGAAACAGATGAAAGATGAGAAAAATAGATCCTCAAATTTGGGAATTTGGATTAAATTGGGAACTTTGGAAGCAAGGATTGGATGAATTGAAAAACTTGCTGTTTTTGTTGGATGACAAGTTTAATTAACATTCTTTTTATACTATTCATAATAATATATACTAACTGAAACTGAAAGTGTATTTCTCATTTAAAATTATCAACTGGGCCTCGGTAAGATTGATTTCGATGACAATTGGATAAAAATGAGTGCTTTGCTGGCTATATAGTTTAACGTTAACCCTTATAATTAAGTGTAGATAAAACAAATGGTCTCCAATTGTCACGGCTAATTTGATTCCGATGTTTCACAATGGTCCCAACCCAAAAGTTCAAAGATTCATTATTGACTTTTTGTTTTATTATCGATTGGTATCAGCGTAAAGTAATAGGCAAGAAAATAATTTTAAAGATTTGTTTCGTTAAGGCAGGCCTGCCAATCTGCATATCAGATTTATAATTTTTTATTGACCTAATAAAAAAGTGATGAAATTCCTTTGAAGACAGAATATTGAATTTTAATACTATATAAAACCAAGTGGATAATTAGCCCATTATTATGTTCGCTGCCTTATTAAGATTCAAAGGAATTCCAAATGTTCCTAATAATTAAAAAATATAGCAAATACTATGATATCGAGTTAATTTAACTAATTTTTATTGTGAATAAAAATATTATAAGTCATATTGATTAATAATCTATAATAATAGCAAATCGGAGTTTACCAAGTCAACTGCCCCTAGACTCCTCGCAATGAATAACTAGCTTTCACATTAATTTCGTATTATCTTCTGTTGTTCATAGATTAGGACCTGAGAATTAGGACCAGCTTAACTATTTTCCCTCTTTTGGCTAATTAGGAATTAGTACTAATTAAGTCCTAATCCTTTTCTTTATTTTCAGTTCTATTTGAGCCGTCTTTTGTGCTATTTTGGTAAATTTGTTATGTATAATTTTTATTTAATGCTTTAAATACTTTTTGAGAGTTAATCCTACTTGGCTATTTTCCCTTGTTTGGATACTAAAGGATAAAATCCCATTTCTTTTTCATTTTTCTATTTGTGATCTTCAATTTTGAAATCTTTGTGTAGATTGAATTAAATCTGTTGTATAGATAATCGCTTAATGCTATCAAATTTTCTAATCAACTCAATTAGACTATTTATTGAACTAACAAGGGATAATGCCCAAGTACCCCCTCAATCTATGCCCGAAATCTCAGAGACACACTTATACTATACTAAGGTCCTATTACCCTCCTAAACTTATTTTATTAATAATTTTTTACCCCTTTTTAGCTTACGTGGCACTATCTTGTGCGTCCAACGATGGTTGACTTTTTTTTTCGAACTAGTGCCACGTAGGCTAAAAAGGGATAGAAAATTATATATAAAATAAGTTCAGGGGGGTAATAGGACCTTAGTATAGTATAAGTGTGTCTCTGGAATTTCGGGCATAGGTTAAGAGGGTACTTGGATATTTTCCCGACTAACAAAATACCATGCTTTTTTTCCTCCTTTTACACATTTTATATGATACTTCTTAATTTTTATTGAACTCATATTTTGTAAATTTTGACCGGTAAAGTCTCCTTTGTTCAGTTTAAAATAGAACCTTAATTTATTACTTAT
The DNA here is from genome assembly GCF_036512215.1 of Solanum lycopersicum. Classification (NCBI taxonomy): domain Eukaryota; kingdom Viridiplantae; phylum Streptophyta; class Magnoliopsida; order Solanales; family Solanaceae; genus Solanum; species Solanum lycopersicum. The sequence continues at coordinate 48,651,561 of NC_090802.1, read as the reverse complement.
AGAGTTTAGATTAGTTGGTGATTAGATATTAAGATTAGATGAGATTTTACTAATATTCAATTACCTTTGATATTTTGTAAAAGGTTTCAGATAAGACAAAAAAAAGTCAATAGATACATACACTAATATTAATTGTTGTATTGACTTGTAGGTAAATTTATCAAGCTTCAAAGTCGTTCACGTTATTCCTTTTTTCCTTTTTAGTTGTCAAAATTATTACACTACTAAAATGAAGAAAGGAATTACTGTAATGATTAAACTCATTATAGTCATAAACTTGGCTACCAAATGTTTGTTTATAAAAATAGTTTGTTACTACATGGGGATATAATAAGAGAGAATCGAATTTTATCAATAAAATAAAATTTTAAATAACTAGTGATAAATTGAGCTATTTTGAGTTTCGACGTTCAAACATTTGAAATAAATAAAATAAATTAGACAGGAGGAAATTGAGGGAATTGAAGGTATGGCTAATCAGGACGTTAAGCTTGTATTCGGATATATTCCATATTATAATGTGAAATCATTATTTCATATCCCAAATTCTTCTAAGAAAAATATGATTTGAAGTTTTAAATCATGATTTCAAAAAATTAGAAATATAAAATTTGATTCATAAGTTTATATTTTGTAAAAAAAATTAACTTATCATTTTAAATTAAGCAAAAAAAATGACTTATGTTTGACATGAAAAGAGATTGTTTATACCATATAAAAAAATTATAGTATTAAAAAATAACTAGTATCTATCACGGTTGACTAATAAATTTTTAATAAAATATTAAATATGTATCTGAAAGCTTGTAATCGCAAATATTTATTTATGAAAAGAATATGCGAGCTACGCAATTTATCAAGCGACACCTTAGAATATTCCAACATTTTATTAATCAACTATGATATCATTTAACTAATAAGATTGTATAAGAATCAGAGAAATTAGGAAGAAAAAAATACAACTTAAAAAATCTCAATGACATATTAAAATATAGCTTAATCTAATTTTATACTATGATTTCACGTCACATTCAGAACTATGCAATTTCCCTATAGGTCTGGTAAACGTTGTTATCATTTTTAATTGCCACAATTGGCAAATTGAATTTAGTATACAAGAGAAAAGTCATCACGTCATTATATCGACAAGGGGATATATATATTATTGTGATCCACGAGAGAAATCTTCGAGAGCAGGTTTTGAACATTTTGCTAGTGGCCGTATTAGGCCGAAACTGAAAAAGCCAACTGACAGCCCGCAGGCAAGCCGGCCGGCCGGCCGGCCGCTAGATGGAAAGTAAAGAAACCCACACACAATATATTGTGTTTAATTAGAACGATAAATTTTTATTATTAAAAATGATTATAAACGGTATAACAAAATTTCGTAAAAAAATAACTTTACGAAAGTTAAATTGTGTAATAACCAGGGAACCAAAATTTTACTACCAATCACAAATTTCAAGTTTTGATAAAAGATTTTTAATTTAATTTGACATGCCATGCGGGCTAAGTGTCATTTTCAAGTTTGATAAAAGATTTTAAATTTAATTTGACATGCCATGCGGGCTAAGTGTCATTATGTTAATAAAAAATAATAATTCAGCCCTTCTATATTAGAAAAAGCAAACATTTTGACTCATATACTACTATGAAAATCCTACGCAAATAAATTATGTGATTCCCTGTACCAATGAGCATACTATCTCCTATATATATATATATATGTTTTGCAACAAATTTTAAACAGATGGAAAATAAATCATACAAATAAATATGAAGAAACATGATTTTATTTATCAAAATTGTGAGTACAAATCTGTTTTGTTCCTCCCTTGATTCTACTCTCTAAGATGATTTATCCATGATTCGAGGGCCGTTAGTGGCGTATTTCTCGAACTCGAATGATTTAGATTTGACCTCTCTATATGAATAATCCATCAATTTGTGGAGTATTCGAGATCTTGATCTCTTTGTGAATATTTCGGGAATTTAGTACCCTTTATATAGACATAAACTAGGGTTTAAGGTTGAGTAGCCTCCAAGAATCCTTATCTGAGTTGAACACAATTTGTAGAGTCCCAACTCGAATTGAACGCATCTTGTAGAGTCTTATAAAATTTCAATGTCTACAATATATGCTTTGTAAGAAAGTATTGAAAAGCCCATATTATAATGGAGATTCAACCCTAAAGTAAAAGATCATCCAACTAAATAAATAAATGAAAATTCAAAGCAGAGCAATAAAATGCAAATAAAAATAAAATGAATACTTCTTAAATAAGAAAATATTTAAAATGTTAGCTTATTATATCAACGACTTGTTTGGATATGATTTCAAATCATAACTTTGAAATGGGAAAATTGTATATAATAGCAAATTAATAACCTAAATTAAATGGAATAGCTAGGGTTTGATTTAATTGTGCTCCATAGCAAACATTAGCTAAAATTTCCCAACGTCTCTCTCCCAAAAATCTCGCTCTCCACTCTCCATTCTCGCTCGCCTCTCTCGCTTTATACACAAAAGTGTATAATTCTGTATCTGTTTTGTATAAAGCAAGAGAAAATTGTATATACACATGCAAAAATGTATATCTTCGTGTTATACACTTAATTATACAATTTACAAACATTTTACTTCAAATATTGCAGAGAAAAAGGCCAACGAATTATACAATTGCGAATTATACAATTGCAGTGAAATACAATTTTCTCTAGCTTTATACAACAGAGGTGTATATATTGTGTTTCTATTTTTGTATAAAGCGAGAAAAACATATATTTTCTTGCTATAAACTTATAATTATGCAATATACATACATTTTAATTCGATTCAACTGTATGCAAAACAAATTATACAATTGCAGCGAAATAGGCCAGTGAATTATACAATTTAGGTCAGCGAATTATACAATTGTATATGTATAGCAAATTATACAGTTTTATGTTTGCTATGGAGCGCAATTATGCAAAGTTTACTATAGCATACAAATATATATATATTTTTTGCTATATGTGAAAGTTGCCCATTTGGAATCATGTGGATTTGATGGGCTAATAATGCGATGGGCCGTGGGCTGAAACAATGATCTACCAAGGCCCAATTGGCGTGTCTCAATCTTACTGAAGTCTATCCCGTTTCCCGCAATCTCTCTCCCCGCCACTGGTGCTTTTGTCACTCTCTCTGCAAATCATCTGTTCCAATTATCCATTTTCAAATGCATGATGCTCCTCTCAGTCTCACTGCTTCCCAATTCATCATCGTCATTCGCCACCGTAGCATTTGCTTTCCCAAAAGTTCCCGGCGGTTTCAGGCAGTCCATTCGAATCAAGGTCCATGCCTTCCTAAACAAACCACTGGAATCGAGCTCCGATCAACCATCGGTGATTCTAGACAGTCTCAGGGTCCTCGAATGGGACAAATTATGCGATTCGGTCGCTGCCTTCGCCGGTACTTCCTTAGGCAAAGAAGCTCTCAAGGTTAACTCTTCGTGTACTTACCTTTTTTCACTTTTCCTTCTGTTTGATTGAAGAATGAACTAATTACTTTAGCTCAGTGTATGTGAATGTGTGTTTGCATATGCATGTGTATAGTATATGTATAGGCTTGTGTATTTATGTGTATATACTTAAAAATACAGGATTATCAAAGGAATTGTTTGGTGCAGGAACAACTAGGTTATCTGAATCAAACATTTGAAGAGAGTCTTGGACTCTTAGAGGAAACCAATGCGGCTGTGGAGATGAATAAGTACGGTGCCATGGTGGATTTTAATGGCATTGATATTGAGCTGGTAGGTCCTCAACTTCGTTTGTTTATCCTGTGGTGTACTGGTTTTGTTTGAAACTTTAGTTTGGTTCTTTGGAAATTGAACAATTTGGGTAAACTCATTGTTGTTCAAGTTCCTGCTTAAATTGCGAGTGGTGCAGAATGATGTTGTCTGTTCCTCTATTGTTGAAGGTTAAAACGGCCATACGGGTTGCACGCCATGGTTTTCCTGTCAGTGGGACTGAAGCATTGAATGTTGTAGCACTACTGCAGTTTGTGGAAATGCTGCAGGCAAATGTCAAAGCTGCAGTCAAGCAAGACGCAGAATGGTATCAGCGTTTTATGCCTCTCACAGAAATGGTAATAAAATTCTGGCGACAATGAACTTTTCAGCAATCATATATGGTGCGTTTGTCTCCAATCATTTTCTATTTTTACTGCAGATTATGGAACTAACCATAAGCAAATCACTAGTGAGGTTCATACAACAACTAGTTGATGAAGATGGTTCTGTCAAGGATTCTGCGGTCTGTCCTCATTTTTTATGAACAGCTTTGATATTTCTGCAGTTCTAACTTTTCTTTCAAGCTTCTCAGAGGTCATGACACATGTCACTTCCTTGACATTTTCTTCTGCATCTTCTATACACGTGCATTAACTCTACTATTTGCTGTGGTTATATTCTGTCCTCATTTTTTATGAACAGCTTTGATATTTCTGCAGTTCTAACTTTTTTTTTCAAGCTTCTCATAGGTCGTAACACAAGTCACTTCCTTGACATTTTCTTCTGCATCTTCTGTACACATGCATTGACTCTACTATTTGCTGTGGTTATATTCGACTTTATGAGTCTTATTAATATTACTTTATGGTTTTAGAGCTCTGCTTTGAAACAATCTCGTGATCAAGTTCGCCTTCTTGAAAGAAAGGTAGACTTCATTCTTCTTCCTAATTGACTGTACTTCAGCAAATTTGGCGGTTATTACTTTTCAGAAACTTCTTTCCCTAGAAAATATCTTCAATATAATAATTTGTAATTTTTTATTTGCTGGTGTATATTTATGCTCTTTCCTTCATCTGTTATTTGTCTGTTCATAAGTTTGATAAAATCAAAGGCTAGTTTTTTACTTTATTATCATGTTGTGTGCATCCTCTTGAAATGATGGGCCGGACACTGTTATGTTGTTAATTCTTTAACTGTTATGAAAGAAAGTCAGCAGATCATGTAGTTATGTCTGAGCTGACTGCCTTAATATTTGACAGACAATGGACACTGAAGGTCATAAATCCATTTTATCAACAGCCTGTAGGTTGTTACCAAGGCTTATACCTTTTAAAATCTAGATTTCAGTTTGAATTGTTATCAAATTCATACAACTTGGCAAATATATTTGGCAAACATCCCAAGTTCCCAACTACTAGAAAAAACTAGCATTTGGAATTTTTTTATAAATTTTAAAATTACCCCAAACTTTTATATTTTGTACGGAACACCCATCATTTGTTAAGTCCAAATAATATTTATCTACCTCCTCCGGAAAAGTTTGACTTATAAGTTGAGGGACAAGATTGAGAAAAAAGAACAACTTGTTTTTAATGAGTTATAATTCCAATTGAATCAGTGACGAGTTTGATTATGCAATTAATGTATTGCTCTCGCCCATATTGTTATTTTGTTGTTGTTCATAGTTATCAATTATGTTATAAGGTTATTTTTAATGGAACATGTTCATTATAAAATTATAATACAAACTTATGGGTATAAATCATATTTTTTTGAAATTGTCAAATATTCTTGGGAAAATTTGTGACCAAACGCATGGTAAAACTTCACCAGAACTTCACTCAAAAATAACTTGCCAAGAATATTTGGAAATTTGTGACTGAACACTAGCTTAATACTTCCTAGGTTTTAATCTATTGTCTCTGCGCATGCAGTAGGCACATTAATAAAGTTTGATTGTTCTTTGGCACGAGAACTTTTAGAAAATGATACAAGGACTGCAGGAATTATCTATTTGGATATCTTTAATTAAAGCAGCACTTCTTACAAATGTCAGGAACCATTTGCCTCTTTGTTATATTTCTGTTAGGGGAATTCCCACATTGCTGGCTGGGTGTGAGAATGACTATGCTTTTGATGTGTCCTGCACCACACTCCCTGCTTGGACATTAACGCATTGCATTCTCTTGTATCTTCAGTTATACCAGTTGATGGAAAACATAATCAGGAACGGCATGGAAGAAGCATCTGCTGTGGTAATCTGTCCTTAGTCCTAATCTTTAGTTTCCATCTGTACAACCTTAAGTCACTTTGATAACCAACAGGTTTTCCACATATTAATAATATTATTAAGAATCTTAAGCCCTGAATGTGGTAATGAAATAAAACAATTCTCTACCTTTCTGGCTTTACCATAGCACCTTGTGAACCTGATATTCTTACTCAGGAAGTGAGTGAAATTGATGGCAGATGGTGCATTATATCAGGATTTAATCAGCGAACGAGCTTTGAGGGGCTACTGTTATCCAGGTTTGTTAATATCTTAAAGTCTTTAACTTATTGGGGCTTATGTAAATAACTTTGTATAATGTTTGTACATTTTGTTTTATGTCATTTGCTGTCTCCATCTCGAAAGCTCTGTATAGGTAATGAACTTGCTAAGCAGAAGTTTGTGACATCATAAATTAGGAAATGACAAGAATACTGTTTTGAGTAATGCTCTGCTGCTGAAATTGAGTTGGAATTGTTCATTTCTTTCCTGGAATTGGAATTCCTCAGATATTGGTTCAGTAATTCTACTTTTGAGGTTGATTTTTTGAAAAATTAATACAGGTGCTTATAAACAAGACTTCTCAAAACCCTCTGGTATGGCATTAGTGAATAGTTCTAATCTTCTGAACTACTGTTTGATAACTTGTAAGATTTTGTCGCACAAAAACTGAATAAATCCCTTTTACAAGTTGAAGACAAACAATTAGGGAACTCTTGGAATGGCATTCAATCAGCTATATAAAATATGATGCTGTTAAAAAAAGTTCACAAATTTGATTGTCTTACATTCTCCACAAGTGCACCAAAAATAGCGTGATATTTCCAGTAGGGGATGTGATACTACTTTGTCATGATCCATTTCTTCCACTCCCAATAGTTGTGGGCTTACTCTTTTTCAAAAGTTAATGCTATTGATGTAAAAAAAAGATTAAGCAACATAGAGCTGACACAACTACTAGTAAAAGGGGAGAAAGTTGACTTAGCCCTGACTTTCTTTACAAGAGGTCCTATGAACCATAACAGGGCTTCAGAACCTCATTGATGTAAAAACAAACAGCTTAAAAAAGTGTGGTGATTATATCCAAAATTGTTGTAGGATTTCCGTAAGACGTGGCCCTTGGGCTTAACTGAACCCCAGAAGCTAGCTCATGAGGGAGAATTCCCAAGTCTATTTAAGGAGACTACTAGCGCATTTCCCAACTAATGTGGGACTGTAAATAAGCTATTGTTCCCCTTAGTTAAGCCTAATGTTATACAAGTTTGGTGAAAAAAAATGCTGCTAGATCACCATGAATAAGCTTGACATTATTCAGGTCATTAATGCTTTATAGTATTATTCATCATCTCTGAGCAGTGATAGTCAATTTCAGTGCTTCAGGTACTGGAAGTGTTCTCGAACCTCTCTCAGCAGTTCCGTTGAATGATGCACTCCAGCAAGCTAAGGCATCTGTGTCAAAGGCTGAGGTTGATGTGCTCCTGAAGATAACACAGAAGGTTTGTTTAACTTATGCCCCCTCCCCCCCTTGTGTTGTCATAAACGGAAACTAACCAGTTGTTTTTTATTTCTACGCAGATGCAAGAAGAAATTGATTATATTGAAAGCATTTTCAGCATGATGGTTAGGCTGGATGTGGTAGGTTCTATTATTTTAAATTATAACTTTCTTGTACCTCTGATTATTTCTTTTCTAATTTTGTTTCTTCTAATATTTGTATGTTATTTAAAAGACAGGATCCATGTGTTCATTTTTACAATAGATGATAACCAAAATGAGCTTCACATTGGCGGGAATAGATTTTGAAATGGGTTTATAAGGCTCTGGATCCTACACTACTAACAACTTCAGCTTAAGTGTGTTTGTTTAGCGAGAATGAGATCTAGTTGGGTGAACAAGTATGGAATACTATAAGTTGTTTAGTGGCTAGCGTTGGGGCACTCCAGAATGATCCTGTTATACCTTATTGATTGGAGTACTAATTATTGGAGCAGCTGTGCCATGCCAATTGTGACTGTTGCGAATGTCATAATTGACTGCTAACATCTGAATAATTAAAAGTTTCTGCAAATATTTATCGTTTCACTCTCTTTATCAATAAAACATTTATGTTCCGCTTTGTTCACGTGTTTATTGTTTCTCCAACTCAGAGCCTTAACAATTTCAAAATTTGTTTGGCCTTACAATCTGAGGCCTACTACAGTTTAATGCTCTTTGGTCTATTATGTCAAGTAGAACATTGTTCACAAGTTGACCATTTAGTGGGATTTATTTGATGTCACGTATATTAAGTGTTTAATTTATTTTGTTACTGATGTTATTCATTTTTCATTGTCATTCCCATATCTACAGATCAACGCTAGAGCACGATATGGTCTTGCATTTGGAGGTGCTTGTCCTGATTTATTTTTGCAACAAGAACAGGATAGCTTTGTAGCTACTGATGCTTCACTGGACGCAAGAACCTCAGTGGCATTGCATCCTACACGGAAGAAATGGACAATGTATCTGCCAAAAGCTTATCATCCTTTATTACTTCAAAAGCATCAGCAGGCTCTACAGAAGGCCATAAAAGATGTCAAGAATGCCAATGCGGTAAGTCACTCTCCATATAATTATGCAAATGGAACACGGAAAGCTGTTAGATTCTCCTAGCATTTCAAAAGTTCCCTCTTATAGCCTGTCTTTGAGATATGGACAGATTGCAACATAATCTGGTGGGTACTTGCACCAAGCAATCTCTCTTCAGGATGGTTTTTATTTTATCAAAGAAAAAAGATTATCCATAACTATGAATCTCCTGTCGTTTGAGTTGGAATCTATGAGAGTGCCGAGACTATAGCCGAGTTCCATGAAATATATAAAGCTTTCTATGAAAAGATTCAGTAATTTATCATAATTGTTTTTGTTCTGTTGGAGCTCTTTTTGGATAAAATTAGTTACTTGTATGAGTGGGTAAGATCCTGTTGTAAGTGTTTCCTCTTTTTTATTTTGTAATCTTCACAAAAGGTTTTGTGGGTTTCATATACCTGGTCAGCTCATATGCATGGAAGCTAAATTACTACTATGTATGGGTCAGGTGTGGTTGTGGATTCTTTAAGGGTGGGATATGGCTTTTTAGTAAGCTTGCTCAGTATCTATTCCAATTATTATCTTATAGAGCCACCTTAATACCTTCCTTGACCAATAATTGCAACCTGTGAAGTCGATACTATCTGAGGGTGAGGTTCTTGTGAGAATAGAAGTGGCAAGTGGAAACATTTCTGATTCCTCTTCGTTTTATTCCTTAAATATTGTTTTGATAGAGAACTTTAAGAAAGTTTTGTTGGGACAATAAGTTGTTAGAAACACGTTACTGCTCTCTTTTGGTGAAACAGTTACTGCTGCTGTTAACATCTGGGAATAAGTTTTTATAGGCCTCAGTAGAATCGTAACTCTAGAGATACTGTGACAATGCATCTGATCATAACAGCTTCTAGATTCCATGCTATGTTTGAATAGCCTTTCTTCTCTATTCTATCAGATGCTGGCTCCATTGGTTATATTCTCATAACAATTTTGTGGATTCTCATCATCATGATAACTTTGGGGTGATATGCACCTAATTGAATCACTTTGAGTTCTCTTAAAAATTCAGTTGGTCTTTTGTGTATAGGAAATTAGGAGGAGGAAGCAGCAGGGAGGAAACTTTACTCTGAGAAAAGAAACTGATTTGACTTTACAGTCCTTGGAAGCAAAGGTAATTTTTTGAATTTGATCGCTGGCATTTGATGGTTTATGCAAAATTTCCATTGTAAATGAATGAAGTACTTTTAACCTGTTGACTTCAGGTTGCTAAGTTGAAAGAGGAACCACCTGTTCCTGTTGACCTATATGTTGCGCACAACACTCGAGTTTTGGTTATAACTGGTCCTAATACTGGGGGTAAAACCATTTGCTTGAAGACTGTGGGTTTGGCTGCTTTGATGGCAAAATCCGGTCAGCACAAGTACTATATATTTATACATTATACTTTGTTCATCAAGTCAACTCACAAATGAAAACTTTCCTTGTACCTCAATATATCTACTAGACATTATATATTAAAACATCAAAAGTCATCAGTTACCACTATCCTATGCAAAGAGGCAATTGAGAACCTATCAATAAGTTGAAACGTGCTGAAATTTACTTTCCTGACATTCACATCCATTTTCATTTCTATGCCTTGATATCATCTATTGTTGAATTAGGATTCCCGCCAAATTATTAAATCGGTTTTTCCTGGTCATGTTTCTTGTTCCTTCATAAATCATATGCTACTTATACAAACACAAACTCATCCTCCATTACGACCTGCAACTTCACAAGTTTTTTGAAATTTTTTTCGTGAAGATGGTGTCAAGGCCAACTAACACGCCTCAGCCTTTCCACTAGGTACATGCATCCTTCCACTAGTACAAGTTTTGGTTACCATGCTAACAAAAGGCTTACGCAGATAGGAAGAAAATCACATATGCTATTGGGTTCCGAGCCTTGGTTTTCCATGATCTTCACCTAAGCCTCGGCCGTATTTATATTTTGTTGGTAACTAGGTGCTGCTCAGACCTATTTAAAATTGTGTTTGAGGTCTCCTCTTGGTTCAAATAGATCGAGGAAATTTAGTCTTGGTATTCTTCCACTGCCACCCTTTCGTACATTTTGTTAATCTCTGTGTTTTCCCCAACAAGCATATTAGTAGGTAGTACGCTTTCTAAGAGCACAAACTCTTGGTTGTGCACAAAAGCACTTATATTTGTGTTATCTTATATTGAAGTGTATAACTTTTAATGTTAGACTAGATTTGCAGGTCTTTATGTGTTAGCATCAGAATCAGTGAAAATCCCTTGGTTTGATTTTGTATTTGCTGATATTGGTGATGAACAGTCCTTATCCCAATCACTGTCTACCTTCTCGGGCCATCTGAAACAAATTAGTGTAAGTCAAATGAAGTTCCCTCTGAAATTTCTGGGCCTTTTTACTAGCCTGACATGCTGTGGCCAAGTCGACTTTTCACTTCTTACACTTTTGCTTGATGATGAACATTTGAAGCTATTTATAATCAAGAAATTATCTAGATTATAGTATAAAGGCTCTTGCTTATTTTAAAAATCGACCATCATCCTGGTATATGGTTCCTCTACTGTAGGATCTATATTGCAGCTCTCCAGGAGTAAAGCACATAATACTAATAATGCAAAGGAAGTGTCAACATTAGCTTATGTACACATGTTACATTACATCAACCTGCTATATCTTATCATGGTACTTTTTGTCAAATCTAGGGGGAAAGAGCAAGGATTTATTTTGTTTGTTTGAACCTCATGTAATTGTTAGTTATAGACAGTCCCAAGTGTGGATAACTGAGGAGGCTTCTGCATTATGTTAACATATGTCAAATTCACTTTTGAACATGAATGGAGAAATTAAACTTTTGCGTGTGTGCTACATTTCATATGGTCTATTAGGTGCTATATGAAAGAAAATTGAGAGGCTAAGTTGTTATCAAGTGAAGAAAATGGGACAAAAGACATTTTAGGTATTGAAGATTACGTTGTACCAAGAAGTAGCATAATAGGCCTTCCGGGCCAAATTACGGATATGAGAGAGGGACAGTTAATATTGCTAGTCATAGGATGGTGTGATTGGATCAAAGCAAAACTTTATAGGATCAATATGTGCTAAATTATTCCATATATGAATAATATGCCTGCTATATTACATTGATTCTGGCAGAGATGCTTAGTATTTTGAGAGCAAAAATTTTTGACATGATGAATATGCTGATTTAAGAGTCAGAATTGACAATAAAGAAAGTGAAGACCTAGTCAAGATAGTATGTCTGGAAGGTAGATTCATATTCTAAATGGTATAAGCTTAATCGAGGAAGGTGTATTAGTCCTCCTTTTAGAAAACGGATGTTAAAGAAATGAATAGGAAGAAACAAAGAGGAGGGTACAAAGTTACAACAGATATAACTGTACTCCATCTGTTTTGAATTTACCTTACACATCTGTATTTTGAATTTCAAGTTGATTAAACTTGTCATCATTTCCAATATGGTTGTTCAAGGACTTCTCTTTTTTAAGATAAAGAACACTTCAGAAAGTTATAAATGATCAAACTGTTAGTATCAGAATTCAAAATACTGAGAAGTGTTTGATGACGTATGGGCATGTTAGTCCATGAAAGTTATCTAGATTGGATGAACTGGGACAAAAGGTGAAAATATTTGGTAATAACTTCTGCTAAATAGTGAACTTCCCTGGATAGAGCTACCGGAGAAAACAGATTATACTTTGACGCCATAAAGAAGATAATGTTTGTATCTGCTTCCTAGGAATTCTTTAGCATCCTGCACATTAGACCTGTTGTACAGGCTATCAACCATCTTGATGGACTGATTTAGCGGAATTTGGCTCATCAGTACTTGAATTGTTTTATGAATTGCTAGATCTCTGCCCAAAATTAGGTTATTTGTTGTCCATGATGCTTGACGATTTTGAAAATATTTACAGGAAATGCTCAACTCATTTTTCAAATGCTCTATTGGCTTTTCTTTTCCTAAGATCTTCCTTTTCCCAAGGTTGATATCCTAACCAACCTTGTGAATTTTGAGGTTGACTGTTTTATGTAAAATGTAGCATAAGCTTGAACTTATTGTTACCGTTCTTGATCAAAGACAAATCCAATGCAGTGCATTTATCAATTAGTTGAACTCTTGTATGTTTCTCTAATGATATCATTGACAGTTATTCTCCAGCTACAGTTAATGTATATGGCTTAAGGTGTTTCTTTAAGATCCAAATGCAGAAATTTAATAAGATTTCTTGTCCAAATCTGCAGAAAATCCGGTCTCACTCAACAGACATGTCACTCGTGCTATTAGATGAAGTATGTAATTCAGCAGTTGTTCATTTGTTCTTCCAGAGACACATGCTATGAACAAGTGAAATTATGCATGACATGAATGGACAGTTTCCTTCATAAAAACCATAGTGTGTATTCTTCATCTTGTAGGTAGGGGCAGGGACAAATCCTCTAGAAGGAGCTGCACTTGGGATGTCATTACTGGAATCTTTTGCAGAATCTGGGACTTTGTTGACTATAGCTACAACACATCATGGAGAACTTAAAACCCTTAAATACAGGTGCTCAATGCTAAGATGGAACTTTTATATGAGACAAAAGGCTTACCTTCTCTAACATCATGGTGCTACAATGTACTTTACAGCAATCATGCATTTGAAAATGCATGTATGGAGTTCGATGAAATGAAGTTGAAACCAACTTTTAGGATTCTTTGGGGAATACCAGGTTGTCCTTGTATCCATGTGGTAGTTTCTTGATTAGCTTGGAATTTCTTATATGACTGATCATAGGATGTCATGTTCCTTCTTGTGGCAAGAAGAAGAGAAGAAATGATACTTCTTACTTTGTCTTAAAAAGAAAAAAATAACCTCTTTACTCCCAGATCAAATATTTCAGGGCACAATCTCAATGTCACAAAATATTTTTGAAATGCAGTTTTCCTATTTATCATACTTCTCAAGACCTTTACACTTTCAATCATTACCAGATATTCCTCAGATAACCTTTTTTAGCTCATCATTGAGATAGTACCAAGTAAAAGTGTAAAACCATGGTGTACACTATGATTTAGTAAATTACCATGAGTTTTGGGATTGCACAATTCTGTTCTAAGTGCAGTCTGTCTATAATAAGTTGTTTATTCTGGTTCAAGTTTACCTTGCATTATCAGATACGCAAATTCTCATTCCGTTTTTAAAAACTGGACCTACTTAGTAGTTGCGGAGTCGAGAGCTTTCTTGTTTCAGTGTTAATTTTTTAATTGTTTCTTGTATTTTGGCCTCTACCATATGTGTTCGAGATTTCTTCTTATGCAGTTTCCTCATCTGCATAATTCAATTTAATAGATATTTGAACCGGGATTGGGTCAAGCGGATGTACTCATTATTCGGTGACCTTCTTACTTGACCGGGCAAAAGGGGCTGGGGTCCAATGACGAGAAATCAAGGATAATTGTATATTATAATCCATTGACAAATTTCAGAGGATATTCTCTAAAGATGGCACAATTCAAACTTACTTTAGATAGTTTTTGATTCTTTGATGTCTAATTATCATGAGGTGATCGTATCATTGATTTTTTCGGTAGCATCTCTGATTTACAGACTTCTACAACTGCAGGACGGTCTAATGCAATCAATATAGCCGAAAGGCTCGGGATGCCTGATGCCATTGTGCATAAGGCTCGTGAACTTTATGGAGCTGCTAGTGCAGAAATCAATGAGGTACTTCCATATCATACCATTAACTTCGGTATTCAGGATGTAGATACTTGTAATTGATGAAAGGTTTGCATGGCATGTTTATAGTTAACCCTATATTGCTACTGTGCATCCTTTAATTTTTATTGAGAAATACATAATTTGCTTTGTCCTAAAAAGTCATTTACACACCTTAACTTTACGGGAAGCCTCTTACCCCTTACTATTGTCTAAAGTGATTCTAATACCTCCTTGAATATAAAGAACAAGTCATGTGTTGGGTCATGTTTTGCACGTGAACCACATGTCAGTTGCTGCTTCATTTTATTTTTTCACTGCTTTTCCTTCTTTTGTTTCCTTCTTTTTTGAGCAGCTTATTACAAAATGAGTCCAAAGTAAGTGATCTTCTCTTTTACTGCCAAACCTTTCGCCACTGCCAAATTATTCACCACTCAAATTGAAAACAACATTTAGTTATTTGGATTATCATATGATTTCAAAAGCAGATTAGCGTAAAGATCAAACCCCAGTCGATCATTTCCTTATCTTGCTTATTGAGTAGTTATTTCGTATCGTCAGAGTAAAGCCTTGACGGAACCAGAGTCACAAATACCAGCATAACTGACTGTAATACTAGAACCAGGGACTGGAAAAAGCTCCTGCTTGGGGTTCCGAAACGTACTCAATGTCCTGATATTGGGACCCAAAACAGCTGTCATTTTTCTTGGCACCATAAAACCTGATACTTCTGATCCAAAAAGGATACAGAACCCATCTTGTCGGAAAAAATGCCACCCAGCAAAAAAGATTTGCTGCTGGCCAGAGTTTAAAAAGGAGATATATATGACTGAAGGTGGAAGTGAAACGTGTGACGTAGTGAAGAGAATGAAGAGGCAAGGTAGTGGCTGTAATTTTGAAATGGTGGTCATTTCGAGTTTTATTTTTAAAGAAAGCTGGTACAAGGAGATGGAAAAAAATAAGACAGTAAAGAATAAGTCATGATTTTTAAAAAAATAATAAATTTGTATAATATCCAATTGAAAAGAAACACAAGTACATTTTTAGTCTGTTTTTAATGTTCTTTTTCCTTTCGCGTGCATATAGGAAAGAAAAACAATTTTTTGCCACGTCGATTCTCAGGGGGTGGTTAATACGTAATACTTTGAACAAGAATAGCGCTGTGATAGGTCGCCCGTAAAGTTGAAGTGGGTAAATGATTTTTCTAGACAAGATGGATATAATTCCTATTTTTATTGAATAGATTGCTTACCAAATCCCTGGATTTATTGCCACTTCATAGAAACATATACACCAAGAAGTTTGCTGACCTGTAATTAGCTTCTGTTGATTGTAGTTTCATGAGTAATTTCAATTGGTTCTCGAAAACAGAAGTTCCTTTCTCATCATATGCTCTTGTTAGAATAATGCGCAAGAAAAGTATTTACTTCAAACACAATAATAAGTCATTATGACAACAAATTTGTGCATCTGAACATTGCACGAATCTGATTTTCTTAAGCATTTTAATTTTTATTAATTAGCAGTTGCTTTTCTAAGACTTTTTGCCAACATTTTAATGCAGGTCATACTTGACATGGAGAGATTTAAGCAGAACTATCATGAGCAAGTTCGTGAGTCACAGCGTCTTCTTAAGTGAGGATCCTGTGTTACCTTTGCTGATTCCATATACCCTCAGTAATCACCAAAATAGATCTATTTTCCCTTATGCAGTAGTTTTGGTCGTTGAAACTGTTTCAAAATTGATTTTGTTGCATTATAGATCTCAATCTTCTCGTTGTTGATAGTTGTTTAGCAAAGGGATCTGATCAAACCAAATCAAGAAGCAACAAGTTAAAAATGGAAATAAATAACGGCGCTCTATGGCTATCAGATGCCTCATCCTAGTTACTGAGATAGCCTAATACTAGTTGGCCTCTATCTGAACCTAAGAACCTAGAGTGAGAGTGTGTGTATGGATAGAGAAAAAGAAAAGAAAAGAAAAGGAAAGATATGGGGTAGCAGATGGTTGTTGAAATATGGTAACTAAAGTAACTCTCAGCTGCAAAAGCAGAGAAGTAGTGACAAGTCTGGCTGGTCTGCAGAAGCAGAGAGCAAAACATGAAAGTTATGGTAGTGAGAGGGAGCAGTAGTAATTGGAATGTTCAGACTGGTGGCTGTTTGATAGAAAAGATTTCAAGTTGAGCTTGACTTTTGATCTATGTTATATATGCTGATGGTGGCTGAAAAAATTTTGTGAAAGCAGTTCTAATGAATACTATTACCAGAAATGCTGTTCATAAAAGAAATTACCAGAAGATTTCACATTTCATTAGGGATTCTTTTTCCCTAGGCAGCCTTTTGCTTTTTTTTCTTGCAGTAAACTAACTATCAAAAATCTCACGTCGTGTGCATTTGTTCTGTGCCTTTTGATTTAGGCTCACTAAAGGCCTCCATCATAAGTTGCTTATTGCCAGAAAAAATGTGAAAGAACACAGCATTAATCAAAGATTCAGAAAGGAACAGGAAATATTTGAAGCAGCTGCAGTAGCACGATCTTCCATTCAAAGGAGAGCACGACAATATCGTGCAATTTCTAGTCAACCATCCCAGAAAATATTGGGAAGTAATGGACCCACATCAACTATGAAAACTGAAGCTAAAGAGGAAAAAAGTAAAATTTCAGAAGCAACTCCTGCTGTGTACTACTCCAGTACATCCAGGTTGCCTCTTTCAGGTAACATAATTTCTTTCTTCTTTCTTTTATGTGATGATCATTATTGCTTGTCAACGGACAATGGTTTGCTACCATCTATTATATTTTCTTGTTTTACATGAATCAAAATATCCACTATTGGTTGCAATGATCTGTTTTGCCTATATACAGCCAAGAGGAGGAAACTTCCCAATGTTGGTGACTCAGTCCACGTTCCTTCGCTTAACAAGCAAGCTTTAGTCCTGAAAGTCGATCCTTCTAGAGAAGAGCTTTTGGTACAAGCTGGTAACATGAAGCTTAAGCTTAAATTAACAGATGTATTGACCTGAAAGGTGCCTGCGCCAGGTAGGTTTTTCATTATCTCCGTCCTGCAGTGAGAAGGTGCCCTTGGGAATCTGGGACGCATTTGAAACCGCCTCTCGCCACCTGCAATTGGTATGACGGGACAGTTAAACTTGCTAAACATGAAGTAAGAATGGTCGTTGGTATATTTCCTTACTATCACGTTTTATAATAAATTAGTGCAATGAGCTCGGGATATATCGTATAGCCTGAGCATATATCCAGTTACCCGGGATGCATCTCATGCTATTTGACTAGGTACTCTCACAACTGACATCTAGCTTGCCCATAAGGAATTGTACTCAGTTTTAAGCTACACCGCTTTCACGATGTTATGGGTTTTTTTAAAAGGATGCCTCGAAGAGAAGGTTCCATCAGAAAATATGCACAATGTTGACCAGCTAGCTATAATTTTCAGTGAAGTGCATGGGGTCATATGCAAGGGAGTGTATCAGTCCAAACATGAGACCTCTTTGTCCTGCGGGCTATACTAAAATTATGGGAAACTTTTGATTGCCCTCGTTCAGGTACACTTGTATTTATTTGAGCTTGCTGGATTTGATTAAAGTCAACTACTAGATTCTGGATGACATCAGTTTATTTGAACTAGGTTGATGCCTTGATTGGAGTGTACTTATTAAATAGCTTCGTTGTGTACAAAAACGTACAGATTTTATACTTCTAAATGAAATTCAGATCTAGCTAATTAATTAATCGCTCTTCCCTAGTTCCACCTTTAATATTCGACTGCAGCCTAACAGTGTGAAGTCCTCACATGCAATACCTTACGTTTTTTTTAAGCTTCATGTAAATGCCTGATATACGACTGTCATTATTAGGATTTAGGATTGCGATCCGCCAGACACCAAATTTTAAGAATATGGACCATAATTTATGCCCCTGTCCTGCATCTTCCATAATATGAGATGTGGAGCACATATTATTTCCAAGATTGTGACATTACATCAATAAACTTAAACATGCGGAGGCTGCGTTGTTGACTGGAATACAGAAGAGATGGACCAAGGCTGCTTCCTTATTAGAAATCGGCAAGTGTTGAGAAATTCAGTCTTATTCTTCTTGGTTCTTAAAAGATCAAAACATTATTGAAGATGTCGTTACAAGGCACGAAAGCAGTTCAATGCAACTTGGATTGAATCTAAACTGCTCTCACTCTTTTTACTTCATCAAGCTAA
Organism: Solanum lycopersicum; assembly: GCF_036512215.1. Classification (NCBI taxonomy): domain Eukaryota; kingdom Viridiplantae; phylum Streptophyta; class Magnoliopsida; order Solanales; family Solanaceae; genus Solanum; species Solanum lycopersicum. The sequence goes on along the minus strand of NC_090802.1, from coordinate 48,632,959 downwards.
TAGTACCACCCCATCCCACACCCATTAATAGGATCATACTAAATACTGTACTATGATTTGACACGAAGATACCTAAGCCTACAGTACCTAAACTACCTCGTCGTCAAGCAGTCTGCTGGCTGTTTTCATCAGCTGGTGCAACCCATCCAAAATCAGAACTTGCATCCAGGAAATAAAGCATTACAACCAGGAAAATGCAGCAGAGGAACATAGGAATAGGTCCAAAGATCCACAAAAATAGTGGAAACGAAAAATAAAAAGCACGTAATCCAAGTGACCAGAAATAGCTGCCTCTATTCACTGTCCTCCCTACATACTCCACCGTAACACAATGCTTCGAATTTGAAGAGTCCAATTTCTTGTAAGGCACGTTGATGAGTATGCTAGCATGACTATAATATCTGATCGATTGGACATTAAACAAGAACGCCACCATAAAACATACCAATATTGAAAAAAACTTAATTGACAAGCAAAACTCGCTCTTATCCCCATAAACATGAAAACTAACTGAACGACCACTGCTTCCGCCCGTCATTAAGACGGCAATGAGAGAACTAAGCATAATAGCTGTAGATGCCAAAAGTGTTGACGCCATTATGTTGTTCCTTAGCGTTTGTACTGCTAGAACTCCATTCTGGGGCGACTCCTGTTTCATTCAATTCATTACTTATTTAGTTAATATGAAAACTAGTCCAATGATCCTAGTGGACGAATTGAAAACAAATTAATTAGTTACCTCCATCATAGCAAGAACCCACAAGCGTCGATTGATGGAATTGATGCCAATGACTGTGTGAGTAGGATGTTTAAGAATGCGTTGAAGAAGCCATAAGTGATAAGCAGCCATGATAAGTAGGCCTAATGGTACCAACACGTAATCCAGAATTTCTTTCTCCATTTTTTTTGGAAAAAGAGTGACGAGTTGAAGTTAATGGTCAAAAACTCCAAATGTGTATTGGGTTTATAATTCTATTGCTCCCCACTCCGGCTTTCAAGGCAGGGAGAAGGGGAATTCGGTGGTGCCTCGTAATCCCAGTAAAAATTAAAGACATCGTCAGCTAATCGTATATGTATATTAATAGCTTGATACATCGTCAAGCAATACTTGTTTAGTTTAGAAAATTCGACAGATAATTTTATATTTTTGTATCTATTTTTCCTTGCTTTCAATATCTAATACATTTTTCAAAATTTTATATATTTAATATATTCAAAGAATTATATAGAAACATTATCCTATTATTTGTTGTTTCTTAAGTGATGTGTCAAGTCAATATTCGATAACTATTGTTGAATAGAGGGAATAATTAATTTGTCACTAAATTTTATTTAGATACTTGAGTTACACTCCTTTCGATTTTATTTAAATGTCGTCCTTATTAAAAATAAATGGCACTTAATACAACCTCTTTCACTTGTATTGTATAAATTTTTTTAGAGTCAAACTATAAAACTTGGACTAACATTTTATGATGTATTTTCTCATCATATTGATGTTCAAAAAGTTGCAATTTATATTACTTTTCGTACAATTTTTGAATATCTATGTTTTTTTATTTAAATTATCAAATTAATAAAATCTAATTTAACCTTGAAAATTAGTCAAATCAACTTTCGAAAAGTGCAACATGACAAATAAAAGTGGGCGGAGGAAATATCCGTTATTTTACAAAATTAATCCATAAAATGACATTATTCTTCATCTTATGTAGTAGCCTTTGACAATATGATTTTGACCAACATAAGAAAACTAAATACGGAAAAGGGCCTAAAATACCCTTGAAGTGTTGAAAATGATACAAAATTACCCTTCATCCACCTATTGGCTCCAAAATGCCCTTTTCATCCACCTATTGGCTCCAAAATACTCTTGTCATCCACTTTTGAGATCAAAATTGACCACTTTTTTAATTGTTTTAAAATTAAACTCTTTAAATATTTTTAAAAATACTTGGCGTTAAACTATTGGTTATAATTTTAATTTATTAATACAATTTATAAATCAACACACTACCCACTCATTACTAACTAAACCTCACCCAATTAATAATTCAATTATAAATATCAAAATCGTCATAAACACTACTAAAACACGATGAAATTATAAATTCCTGAAAATGACATCCAAAATTATTCGAGTCTGAATCGAAGCCCAATTAAATTTAGGTTGAGCCGCTTATTTAGGAGGACACTTTCTTTCAAAATTGAATTAGAAATTTATGATTAAAGGTAAAGAAGTAATACATCCCGAATTAATTCATGAACTTTTTTTAAATATAATTTTATAAATATTTATGATTTGTTTTAAAACCTTTAATATATTATTTTGAAAAAAAGTTACCTGTGAAGTAACATCAAATAATTGAGACGTAAGAATAATTAAGATGAACATAGTCAGACTTTTAAGTTTATTGGTGATTTTTATTTAGCCACTTGAATGTATGATAATTTACTTCTATAACTTTTAAAAACATTCAATTGGCAGTAGCTTGCATTAATAATGTGACTATTTTATTAATTTAGAGGAATTTAATTAGTAATGGGTGGGTAGTGGATTAATTTATAAATTATACTTATAAGTTTAATTATAAGAAATAGTTGAGCGCCACGTATTTTAAAAAATATTTGAATAGTTTAAATATAAAACCGTCAAATAAGTGGTCAATTTTGAACCAAAAGGTGGATGACAAGGGTATTTTGGACCCAATAGGTGGGTGGGAAGTATATTTTGGAGCCACTAGGTAGATGAAGGATAATTTTGTACCATTTCTAATACTTTAAGGGTATTTTTAGGCCCTTTTCCGAACTAAATAAATTAATTTATGTTCATTTATCGAGATTTGACTTCAAAAGAATACTAAATAAGGATATTATGAAAAATTTATATAATTTCTTAAGAGACATAAAATCTAAAATGGTGAAATATAAATGGAAACGGAGAAAGAGTAATTTATTTTAATTAAATATATGACTTTATGAGCACATGATAAAAGTATTTTGTTATTAGAATTTTGAAAAGAAATGGTACGTTCTCATATGGCATTCTGAATGACTACTTTAGAGCATGCACAAAAAATGTCCAAAATTTGATTTGAAAGTATCTAATAAAAATGTTTTATCATGTATATGTTCAAGTCCTTAATTAAAGAAGACAATTAAAAAATTTATTTAAATAGTTATCCATGTATTAAGCCTATATAAAGGCACAAGAGAACGTTGAGGTGAAAAAAAGAAAGGGAAAATTTCAGGCAAACTTATTAGATTAAATAACATTATATGGGTATAGTTACCTAATTACTTTATATGGGTATAGTTTAGTTATTTTAGATATCTTTAATTTTATATATAATATTTTTTTTATTTATACAATTATATTTTAAAAAGTGGTTTGTAACTGAAGCGTTAAATATGCTAACAATAAATTTAGATAATGCCACAATTTTAGTGAAACGTCCCTTTTTTTAAGCTAAACGTTCAAATTCAAAAAAAAAATCTGTATATATATATGGACTTACCTTTTTTGTATATTATATATGTACATGAATATATAGTTAAACGTGACATTATATACAAGTTTCTAAATGACTTTTTATATACTCCAATAATATATAAAGTTAATATATACTAACTTCAATAATTTGTATATAACTACTACAATATACAAATTATAATCGCATATGATATTTTCCCATCTATATAACTAAATCTAATTACTTTGTGTACATATGTATATAAAAAAAATAATGAGTCTTTCATATACTACCAGCTACCAGCTATTAAAACAGACATGTACATATCAATTTTTGTATATGTATATAAACTTAATATATACTAACTTCGATAATTTGTATATAACTAATAGAATATACAAATTCTAATCATATATATAAAAAAATTCATCTGTATAACTAAGTCCAATTACTTTTTTGTATATATATACAAAAAACAAAAATAACATAAATATGTAATATACTATATACAATTACTAAACATGCAATTATACTATATACAATACTTAAGTAATATTTTTTGTATATTGACATCTAATTAACCAAAAAATTATATCTAACTTTGTGTTTTAATACAGTACCTCATAAATATTATGTTCTTCAGATCTGACAACTTCAGAAGCATTTTCCTCTGATTCAATGTTTACAGCTTTCCTCTTTCTTCTTCCTTGTACTATTTTAATGCCTCTAGCTTTGGCATTGTTAATAGCTTGTTGAACTGCCGTAGGGTCGTTTTTTTCCTTTGATCTAAGCTCTTCCATTGTTTGTTCTTGTATAACTTGATTTGATTTTCCCAATGACCCTACATCAAACCCAAAATCTTGAGTTAACCCCATTGAAAACGATGGTAAAATGTCAACAACATTGACATGCAAAGGAATACCTCTGGTAATCCTCAAAGATGAAGATGATTCATTCATTGTGTGACCAATTTTAGATCTATCAAGAACAAAAAATCGATTATTTCATCAAAATATATGGAAAAAAAATAAACAGAACACATGTACAAATTTTGAATAAGTAAAAAAAAAAAGGTAAATAACTAAAATTAAGGAGTACTTACGAAATTGACTTCAACTTCGGGAGTATATTCTGATTTCTTGCATCTTTAATATACTGAGGCAATGATTTTAAGAGATTATTGTTTTGGATATTTTTTATTTTTTTGGGTAGCTAAATTTTGGATATTATTATAATGTCGGCAAAATGTAAAAATTAGAATATTAGTTCAACCATATATATATATATATATATATAAATCAAAACCCCAACAGCATCACCTTTTACAAAAGTTTTTATACATTATTGTAATTGCCGAACACAATTCATATTCAAAATAACTAACTATTGCAACAACTCCTACTCGTTGCTGTTTGATTTGTAGCCAAACTATTCCCTATTAAACAATATTTTGTACCAAGTCTTTGAAAAATGAGTTAAAGAGAAAAAGTATTTAATGTTGGAGGTAATAATGAAAAAATATTAAGATTCTTATAACAATAACCAGATTTACCAGCCATGGATAAATTAATACTCTCATAATATTCGTCACTTTTATATAGGTATTAAATAAGTTTGAGTCAAGGTATTTGATCTTTTATGTCATTTACTAATTTTCAACGAAATGTTTTCGGACACATTCTCATAAATCTATACTGAATGTGGGAAAAAACTCACCCGCGGTATTTACAGACATAAAAAGCACAGTAGAATTTTAAGATTCGATTCTCCCCATTTTTTCTTATTTTAAGAACGCATGTTACTGAAATATAAAAATATATTAATATAAATTTGAGATCATTTTAGAAAAATCAAGCAGTTTAATTCAACTTAGATTGAACCAAAACTGCTCTCACTCTCACTCGCTAAGCAGTCTCCTCATCAGTTGGTGTAACCCACCCAAAATCAGAACTAACATCCAAAAAGTAGAGCATAAAAACCAGAAAAACAGAGGAGAGGAACATGGGTATAGGACCAAAGATCCACAAAAATAGTGGAAATGAAAAGTAAAAAGCACGCAATCCAAGTGACCAGAAATAGCTGCCTCTGTTCACTATCCTCCCTACATACTCCGCCGTAACACAATGCCTCGAATTTGAAGAGTCCAATTTCTTGTAAGGCACGTTGATGAGTATGCTAGCATGACTGTAATATCTGATCGATTGCACATTAAACAAAAACGCCACCATAAAACATACCAATATCGAAAAAAACTTAATTGACAAGCAAAACTCCGTCCTGTTTCCATAAATATGACTACTTATAGATCCGCCGCCCCTGCTTCCACTGCTCATTAAAACGCCGATGAGCGAACTGAGCATAATCGCTGTAGACGCTAAAAGCGTTGAAGCCATTATATTGTTCCTTAAAGTCTGTACCGCTAGAACTCCATTTTTAGACGGGTCCTGTTTACATTCATCGATCGCATGCAACAAATAATTAATTACTAATAATGAAATTTGTCGTTAAATTGATAATCCGTAGTAGGTGACAGAATTACCTCCATCATAGCGCGAATCCAGAATTGACGATTGATTGAATTGATGCCGATGACGGTATGGGAAGGGTGTTTAAGGATGCGATGAAGAAGCCATAAGTGATAAGCAAGCATTAAGAGGAGGCCTACTGGTACCAACACATAATCCAAAACTTGTTTCTCCATTTTCAATTTTGTAGCACAACTGCAAAAGTGAATTAGATTTGGGGAAAATTGGTGTGTTCTGAATTTACACAGCTTGTCTTGTGCCCTTAAATGCAGGAAGAAGGAGAGCACAATTGTGACACGAGTCCTTCCTCGGGTCGAGTAGTTCGGTGGTGAACCGGTGTCTCGTAATTTACATTTATATTTGACTTTTGATATATTACTTGTTCACTTTGAATTGATTTATTTATTAAGAAAATTAGATATGTTAAGAAGGGTCGGGACAATTTCAACGAGGCTAGATCTTGCGAGCAAAGAAATTTGAAGAGTTAAGGCGGGCACATTTGGAAGGGCTTAAAAATGTTCAACCTAACCTGACCTTAGAAGGGTCAAGGACTGAGACGGACTAGTCCTTTTTATTCTTTTTTCTTTTTAAACTTGTAAATTTATAACATTAAGAAAATGAGAAAATTTTCAAATTAAATATGACAAAGAATGATGTTATTTCAATAACACTAGCAAAAAATCTAATGAAATTTATGTGCATCTTACATATGAGTGACAGACAAGATGGGAGAAAAATTTTAATGTGAAAATCTACTTGTGAATCTTACTAGAATAGTGTCTATGTATGCTAGATACATGTAAATTTATTTGAATAGAGTGTATTTAAAATAGATTAACCTAATTTTGAGTTCATATATTCTTAGATACATGTATCTGAACATATCAAAATCTATTAAGATTTATAATATTATAATAAATTCAAAATTTTGAGAAAAGTTATTGAAAAATAAGTAGTACTCCGTACTTAACAATAAGGTGAAATAGCTATATAATATAGATTAATTTGTAATTTTTGAAACTGAACAAGTAAAATAATTCATCTATTTTTAATAATAATAATAAGAATAAGAAGAAGGTGATCAAATAAAAATAACCAAAAAACATTAGATAAAGAGAAGGAGGGTTAAGAAATTTCACTTTTATATTATATTGATAAAATGGAGGGGTAGGAAGCCTCCTACTGATGGAAGAAAATTTTGTTCAACAAGAAAAAAGTTACTTTTTGCTAGATCTATTTTTCAAAAATAGACATGTACTTGTGGGCCAAGAAAAACGGAGAAAAAGAACATTCTTGGATATCTATTTACGTACACTCAATGAATATATTGGGGACTATAAAGTACTACTATATATTTTGTCGATTATTTTTCTCCATACATTTTACTACAAGAAGTTCGACTTGCTTAGACTTATTTCTGTATTAAATTTGTGTGCGTTTTAAACTCATTGGGTGATAATTTCCTTTGAAAAAAAAAAAGAAAGAGTTTAATTTAACATGATATTTTAAAAAATATCATTTAACTTTATTATCTAAAACACGTCATGTAAAAGTTAAAATAATATTATTAACAAAGAAAATAAATCTTTTTTTTTGAATAAGAAGTAGTATTTAACAAAGTTGAACAAGTTATAGTTATTGTTATCAAATCATACAATTTGATATGGTAATATAATATTTTAAATATCGACATTGAAATTATCAAAAATAAAAAAAAGTTTAATACATATCAACAACACACCATATCTCTGCCTTGGGTGAGCACTAGATAAACCCATCATTGTGTAGCCTTCAAACCACACGGAAGAAGTAATTCAAACTAGACAAAATCTATGCAACAAGCTCGACTCAGAAGGTATTAAATAGGGACCAATATTGAATCATGTGAATAACCAGCATCCAAATCAATTGAGTTATCCCAAAGAACTATAACAATTACACTTATGTACAATTTCGAAAAACGATACAAAATTATATCAATTACGTTTATTTTTAAAAAAGTAACAAAAAATATGATATTAGAGGGCTCTCAAACACATATTAAATTCAACGAGTGTTAACTGTTAACAAACAACTAATCTGTATAGCTAATAATTCCTCCATCTGAAACTAACTAAAAGACGTATTTAATTGCTTTATAATATCTCGTCATTCTAATGATCACTGTAATAATAGGAATAGATAATTTGAGACAAAGAAAATATTAAATATTGGTAATAATATCCGTAAAATTAGTAATTGAAGTTTCGTGTAGAAAATTGAATAGGAAAAAACTTATTCGCATCGGATATTCATATCAAGTTCAAGCCAATGCAAAATGCATTATTACGTGATTTTATGAAGTTAAATAAACTACAAATTTAAACAGATGACATGCATATATTAAATTGAGGTAGACACCCGATGCGAGTAAACATAACCCGCTGTGTGTCACTAACCATGGCTTAAAAGAAAATAACCTCAAGCCACTTTTGGCTGATAAAGCAAATTAGTATTGACCATGGTGTCTTAACTTTTTCTTTTCTTAATGCTTACCATTTTCGACCCACTAATTCGACAATGAAAATTGGCTAATTCTTGTGTCAGTTGTGTTATGCAATACTGGTACCTTTTCCCATTCTATTTGCAAATTGATCATGAATGACATAGGTTTCTTGTATTTTATATTATAAAAAAATTAGACAAAAAGTGATATGTATTTGAAATAGGTTTTTGACCTATGATTTTGTAAGAGAAAAAAGACACAAGTCGAAAGGATTTTTTAATTTTTGATTTTTGGTTTATTCTTGTTACTTCGCTAAAAAGCATTTTTTATTTTATTTAAATATTGATAAAATTAAAATATTTAGTTTAAAAACATTTAAATGAGTTGTTCCTAATAAATTCTACTTTATACATTCTCTTTCATTGTTAAAAAATGATAAAAATACCACACTGGTACTTGATGAAATGGGTAAATCCTGTATGGACAATCCTATTCCTTTAGCTTTTAAGGTGTTAATTAAGTCGGTGACCTAATTTAAATAAAAATATCAAATCTTATGAAGAAGACAAAGAAAGAAAGTGAGTAGACATAAACGAAGAAAAAAGTATTGAAAACACCATTGAATTTGGCACAAATTTATTTTCAAAGTATTGACAATCTCAAAAACACTCTTTCTTTATTAACTAAACTTAGATACACCATCGATTTGCATATGTTCTTAAACTTATCAATAATTCGAAGATAATACTAATGATTTACATCAAATTTATAGATATTTTAAATATTCTCGATAAACAAATACTTAGAGTAAAAAATTGAGATCGGACTTGAACAGAAGGATACCAAGGAAGGAGGCATCAGGAGAAGTTTCCGACGCTTAGACTTATCAAACTTTTCGCAAAAGTGATTATATTTATAATTAAATTCATATATCATAATATATAATTTACAAATTTATAAATGCGCTGAAAATTTTTCTACTATATGTCTTAAATATGTTTATATAAATCAAGTTACAGAGTTTACTTTCAAGTAACTAAAAAAAACAAAAAAACGAACTAGAGAATCTAGCCAAGGAACGAAAAAGAGAAAAAGGAGTATTATAGTGCTACAAATACTTAAAAAGATGGAAAATGGAAGGAAAAGTAAGCTAAAATGCAATATGCATATATTTATATAATTAGTCAAAGACTTTATGATTCCTAAAAAGTAAAAAATAAATAAAACTACTGTCATTTTTTTTTTTTTTAAAGAAGAATGATGAGCTAATTGATTAAGAAATTTGTTTTACTCGATAAGATTCGCTTATTAATTGGACTTGTAAGTATGATATTTAGAAGTACTAAATATAGTCGAAAATAGTACTTTAAATTTAACTAAATTCATAGAATTTTTTGTTTTACTATTTGCAAAAAAATTTCTAGGTTTTTGTAAATTTAATATTATTTCTTATTTCCGTGCTAAACACGAATAAATTTACTAATCAATATATATATATATAAATGAGGATCTTCAATCCGCCTATGTGGCATGCCTCAATATTGAGAAAAATATATATATATTTTTTTTAAAAAAAATAGGACTTTTTAGATTATTTCTTTTTACACATAATATTATGTGTATATATATATGGCTATTAATAAGTAACTTAATGAGCATTACACCTCCTAACCTTTTAATAATATATATAACATCTAATTTTTAATTTAATAATATAACTCCTAACCTTTCATATTCATAACCTTCAAAATATTTAATATAAAATTATAACTCCTAAATATTACACCTATAAAAACCCACTTTGAGACATTGCATGATGGTCATTTTATTTTTATTTTCCTTATTCTTCATTTTTTTATTCCTTTGATTTGTTAATTTTTTTTGTCTTCTTTGATCTAATTTTTGCAGGAGAGGGATGTATAAAATGTTATATATTTTGCATATTTTGATTTTGTGAGGTAAAATGATTTGACATGTCTAATTATCATTATCACTTTTGTTCTATTGTAATTATATATAGATTTGATATTATTAAGTTGGATTGTTGATGATACAAATCATGATTCTTTTGTAGAAAAAATAATTTGTTTTTTTTTTGCTTCTCTTTGTAGTTTTTTGATATTTTTTTTTCTTATTCTTGTAATTTCTACCTACACTGATTGTCTTTATTCACTTTGTAAATTTGAAGCATCGAATTATGTTATGTTGAGAACATGATCCTTCTTTCCTCTTCAAATCATATATAACTTAAATATTTAAATATTTTTGCTTGATTAATTAACTATAATTTTATGTCTTTTTGTTGTTACTATTGTAAGGATTATAATTATGTTATGTTGAGAACGTGATCCTTTTTTCCCCTTCAAATCATATATAACTAAATATTTTAAATATTTTTGCTTGATTAGTTAATTATTTTAGGTATGTTTGTTGGTATTATTGTAAGGATGTTTATAGTTCTCCGGTTAAACCTCTGATGCAATAAGAGTTGATTGGTTCTTTATCAAATTAATTAGTTAATTGAAAAAACGCCAATATATCTTATTTCTAATTTCGTCTAACAATATATTCCTCCTCACTAGCTTTAAAAATGTTATACAAATATATAATAAATATATGTAATAAAAAAGATAATATATCACATCTCAATATAAAGTAAATAAAATACTAAATATTAAATACAAATATTATATAACTAAGAATCAAATAAATCGATTCCTCTTATAATTTCGTATCTCACAATGCATAACAATGATATGGTAAAAATAATAATTTTAACGTTGCATTATTTTTTATATTATTTATATATAGAAATTATTTATACGCCAAATATTTCACAATTTTGAGAATTTAATCAACAAAAAATTAAATATTTTTTAATTTTATTTTAAAACATTCGTACGATTACTTTTTTTGATAATTTCAAAAAAAAATCTAATTTCTTTTGATTAACTTTTTAATTATATGTCCCTTTTTAAATTTATTTTTAATTAATTTTTCTCTTAATAGATTTCTCTCCTATGATATAAAATAAGAGAAAAAAGTATATATTGTTCAAAATAATAGTAATTACTAAAAATAATGTATATTAGTAGAAGCATATTTGGAGACTTTTAATAGTTTGAAATTTCTAAAATGAGGTAAAAAGAAAATATGTCATATAATAAAATAAATCATAAAAATGGTGGAGGATTTTACTTAAACATATTTTTGTTTATTAAAAAAATATGTCACATTTTTTTTTACCTTTTTTCTCTTATTTTTATATATTTATTTTTAATTAAATTTTTATGATAAACTCACACCTCTTCATCTTTCAAAACCTCTATACTTAATTAATACTTATTAGTAATACCTATAACTTCCAGCTTTATATCTTCGTAACCCCAAATTACTTAATATTTAAATTTGTGATATCTTAAAAGCACATCAAAAAAATATTTCTAACCAAATATATTTATGTTTAGCTTAATTGTCCTCTACTTTAATCTTGTAATGCAAGATCTATCGACAAAGACTTTTTTATATAATTGTTTTTACTTATAATAAGAATGATACAAAATAAGATATATAAAAGAGAATAATTGATTTGTTTTTTTTGCATGAAATTATAAGAGCAAGATCATTACTAAAAGTAAGACAAAAACAATTCTTGAAAACATTAAAATGTATTTGTAGATACGCTTAGCGGTGGGAAATAATCAAAATTATTATGAAGTTATTTTTAACTTTTAAATAAAATATGAATCATGAAAAGTATAATAAAAATTAATTAAGAGAATTCATTTAAACATTTTGCTTAAATTAAAAAAAGCTTAAGACAAGCTAACTTGATTATGTTAAGATTTGATGCTAATTGTTACTGTTTTAAAATATATATATATAAATTAGTAAAAATACTAAAGACGAGCAAACTTCAGTCTTTTAATTACGATGCTAATTGTTTGTGTTTTCTTAATAGAATTAAATAAGCAAAGACTAAAAAAAAAGGGGAGACTAAAAAATAGAGTTGAAATAATTTTTTTTTAAAAAAACTTAATTATAGAATAAAATTTCTCAAGGAAAAAATTAATACAGATTTCAAATATACTTATTACTAACCATTGATCCTCCATTATAATGATTCTAAAAATTTACTTAACTTTTTCTCCTACACTTTAATTATAAGAAAATATTATTTATCGTTAATAATTATAAATATTCATATTATTTGTGAAAAGTTTTTTTATGTTTACTTTATTTAGAAAAAATTCAAGAGTCTAATTATAAGTTATTAGTAGATATATAAGTTTTTTTTAATCTTAACATAAAACCTTTTATCATTCATCTATAATTGTTCATTTATTACTTATTTTATTATGCATTTTAACAATAATATATTATTTTTATGTTAATTCTATATCACTAAAAATTATTTTATCGAACTAAAATCATGTATCATTCATTTCCTTCCAAAGAATCAATATATATAGAGAACTTTATATTTTAATATATAAATATTGAAATACTTTTTTAAGTCTTCAAATTATAGGTAGCTTATCTATTACGAATAATTTTTCATATTTCTAAGTCTGTTTTTGAATTTGTTACTATTTTAATTCTTTTGATATTTTAAAAAAAATTTAAAAGACTAAAAATTTCACTTTAAATTTTTAACAAAACATCAAAGTTAACCATATTTAATTTTGAGGACTCATTCAAATGGATAATGAAGTCATAAATTCTTAATTATATATTATAACTAACATAAAAGAATAGGTATTATTCAACCAAAAAAAGTATAGGTATTTGACCGTACAATTCTTTTTATTTTTTGATAAAATTAATTCATGAATTGAGTTGAAATTATAAAGCTAAATAATAAAATTTATTAACTAATCTATTTAATAGTTAAATTATAAACATGGTGCTCTTCTTCGTTTTGCATTTAGTGGAGTTATTGGTGGTCATATGAATGGGCAGTCTCACCCATTAATAAATTATCCACTTTAGCGCCACCAAAACATTAATAAACGCACATTTTTTTATGCAAAGTTCAATCCTTGAACACTACGCATGATGATATTAATCAAAAAGATATTTGATTAAATTATTTTTTTCTCTTCCTTGGAGGATTAATTATTAAATAACTTTCTCAAATATCAAAGATAAAGTTGGGGCGAAAACACCCACTCTCTGAAAAAAAGGATAAAAGTAAAATAGACGCAAAATAATAAATTATTTATTAATTTTATAAACTGAATAAGTCATAGATAAACATAGAGTAATAAACATTTTGAATCATATTTCATTTTTCGGCACCAAAATAACAGATTTTCTCATCCCAGCAAAAGTTAGTATTAGATCCGATTGTCTATGGCTCAGTCTTAGTATCAGTCCATATAGGTTAGAGTCAACTAAGTCTATAAGTGAAGCAAATTCAATGAAACGAGAAAACAAAAAATCCACTAGCAGATATATGTTTACCTTAGGTGATGGTGCAATATCCTGAAAATTCAACAAGTTATAATTTTATAAAAATATTTTAAAATAAGCGGGGAATTGTAAGAAAAATATTTTATTTTAAAAGATTATTTTTTAAAATATATTTACAAAGTCAAATAATTATATTATTTTAATGGTAATTAATTAAGACAAGTTTTTATCCATCTTACACCTCTTCCTCCATGTGTCTTCTTGCATGCAAGGATTTGGTCAAATTAGCTACTATTTCATTTGCCTATAAAAAGGTATGAACATTTGTGCATTGAAATGTAGCTGTACTTCCTCACGTTTTCTACTTCTCCTCTCTCTCTTTACATTTTTTTTATTTTAATGTTAATTAATTAATAACTTTAGCTTTGTTATTTTTAAGTTTTTCCTAGTAACTTGATTATAATTAATTTGTTGATTTGTGTTGCCTCTATTTAAAATAAAATAGGGAAATACTAGTTTAATTTTAGGTAGACATTCTACACAATTAAAATAATTTTTTAGGATAGTGTATAGCACGATTCAAATATTTATTTATTTTATGCACTAATATTTATATATATTTGTAGTGATTTTTATTTTATTTTCAGGATTATTTTTTGATAAATAATGAAGTTATTTATTATTAATATTACTATTATTATTGTGAATTTTCTTACATTTCCCTAACAATCTATTCCTTTTCATACACAACCAACTTTTTATTTGTTTTAAAATCAAAATGTAAATATTTTATTAATATTATGAATTGAAATGGTAACTTTGATATCGTATATATGATAATATATCCGCTATGTATTACCAAATATATATTCACATATTTAATTATTTTATATTAATTTTTTATTTAAAATGTTAATTTATATATATAATTTATATTTTTTGTATACTCAAAATGTATAAACAACAAATGCAGCAAATTGCAGAAATTTACTTTATATAAAATAGGATAATATATTATACTTGAAATATATTAATAGTATAGTACTATTAATATAAACTTTAAACATTAAAAAAAAAACACTTCCTAGTTAACTATAGAGAAAATACTATTAATATAAGCTTTAAACATTTAAAAAAAAAAACTATTCCTAGTTAACTAAGAGAAAATTCCTTTATTTTTTTAGGGAAAATTTATTTGGGAGAAGGGTTAAAAATGTCCTCAACGTATTTCAAATGGTTCAAAAATGCCCTCCTTTCACCTTTTGGTTTAAAAATGCCCTTAACGTTTTTTTAAGGTTTAAAATTGCCCCTTTTTAACGGTCTGCTGACATGGCAAACGTGACATGGATTTTTTTTAAAACATTTCAAAATTTATGACCCATTTGGCCTAAAAATCAATTTCTAAAAAATTGACCCGACAATCGTTTTTGGGTCTTTTATTTCCATTGCTTTAGTTCTCTTCTTTCTTCTTTTTCTTCAATTCATACGTTCCATCTGCTTCTGGTTTTCATTATAGAAATCTAACTCAATAAAATTGGTGCACATTTCTTATCAATTTATTCATGTCTCTCTCATTAGTTTGGAGTGGTATTCTGTTTCATTCTTCCGCAACTTCCAACCATAAAACATAATAATACTAAAATAAACTTTTGACAAGTAAAACAAATCAACAATACACATAGCTAAACAAATCAACCATGTTGTCTAACAACCATTAATAATACAAAAATCAGCAAAAACACAAGGTGTTTGGACTCCACTAGCAGTAAAAAAAAATTCTACAATAATGAAGACAAAGACAAATAAAAGAGAAGGGACATGGACCACTACAACTAACACAATACAAAGAAAGCATAAAAAAATTCAAAATACATGAGTTTTTAATAGATACTCAAATACTCTGTATTCTAAAAAAATAAAACATTACCTTAGTTGCAGGGTAATGAAATCAACTGAGTGAAAACTTTGTTGGGTTATGGGTCTTTTTTCCCTTCCTATGTGGATAAATAAAAGCCCAATTTGGACCAACTCATTTTTGTCCATAATCCCATTCTTATAAGGCAAATATAAGCCTATTTTAGGTCTTATTTTCAGATTTTTTAGAGAGAGTTTTTTAGTAGCCAAAAAGAGAGAAAAAGAGCAGATTTTCGCAGTCAAATTTCAGCCATAACAGCCAACTTCAAATTGCGATTCCCGCTTCGTTTCTTATCCGATTGAGCTGATTTTTGGACAGCATATTATCCTCATCTCAATCTTTGATTAGGAACTGACAGAGTTGGATTTGGTGGCCTGCATCTTCAGTTTTGCTGTCGTGAATAGTAGCTGCGAAATTGGTGATTTTGTTCCTTTAATTCTCTAGATTTGGTGCAATCTTATTTTGTTGTTGCTCGTTGTTTGGCACTTGTTTTGTGGCCAATTTTGGAGAACAATATTGTAACTCTTGGTGATTATAGTGGAGCTTTTGGTCCCGTGGTTTTTTACTCTTCACATCAAAGGGTTTTCCACGTAAATCTTGGTGTCTTGTGTGATTGGTTTATTATTGTCTTGTTATATTATTTTGGTTGAATTACTTGCTGCCTTACTATCATATTGCTTGTGGTTGTTTGTTTTCTCTTGGTTCAAATCGAAAAGGGAAAGTATAGACTTGGGTATTCTTCCGCTGTTATCCTGTCAGGCATTCTTTGTTAGTGCCTTGTCTTTCCCAACAAAGTGGTATCAGAGCATTGGTTATTGTTGATTGTCGTTTTGAATGATGGAGGCAAATATGAGCAAAATGGTGTGTTTTGAATGATGGAGGCAAATATAACCATACTTTGATTTAATCGTGCCGTGTAGCAAACTGTTTGCTTCAAACTCTCGCTCGCTATTCTCCCTCTCTCCCTCTCACTTTTATACAATATATATATATATATATAATTTTCGTTTTCCTCTCTCCCCTCTCCCAGATCTCGCTCAACACAGTCGCATGTATCGTTATACAAACAAAAACGAAATGTATAAATTGCATTTCTGTTTGTATAAAGCGAGAGAAAATTGTATATACACATGCAAATACATGTATCTTTGTCCTATACACTTATTATTGTACGATATAAATATTTCTATGCACAATTGTCTTTTGTCTGTCTCTCTGTTTCGTTTTATACATACACAAATTATACAATTGATTTGTATAGAATTGTTTTCTTTTGTATATGTATATCGGATTAAACAATTGATTTCTTTGTATATATAGCGAACTATACATATTTATGTTTGCTATAGAGTGCAATTATGAAAATTTTGCTATAACATACAAATATGAATTTTGTATTTGCTATATGTGAGAGTTGCTCAATAATTATCTCCTAAACTAGTAAGATTTAGGGAAAATTGTATATAATAGCAAACCAATAACCTAGAATAAATGGTGTAGCTAGGGTTTGATTTAATTGTGCTCCATAGCAAACGTTTGAAAAAAAATTGTCAGACGCCTCTCTCCCAAATATCTCACTCGCTACTCTCATCCAATCTCTCACTCGCTTCCTCACTTTTTATACAAACACAAGTGCATAAAAATTATTTCTAATTGTGTAAAGCAGAAAAAATTGTATAAATACATATATTTTTGTTCCCCTCTCTCCCCTTTTCCAAATCTCGCTCGCCACTCTCCCAAATCTTGCTCGCCACCCTCGCCTTTCTCACTTATACAAACAGAAGCGAAATGTATAAATTGCATTTCTGTTTGTATAAACATGAGAAAATTGTATATACACATGCAAGTACATATATTTTCGTCCTATACACTTATAATTATACAATAAAAATACTTCCCTGTCCAATTTATTTTGCTTCTCTCTTTTTTTCGTTTTATACAATTCGATTCAATTGTATATTCCTTGTCAAGTCTCTTTTGTCTTTCTCTCTTTCTCATTTTATACAAATTCAAATTGTATATAATCGTTCTATACACTTATAATAGTACAATTCATTTTATACACTTCGTTTTTATACAGTTCTCTGCCCAAGTGTTTTTCTCTTTCTTGTTTTATACACTTCGTTTTATAAATTTGCTTCAATAACTGTATATGTATAGCGAATTATACGATTTCTATGTTTGCTATGGAGCGCAATTATGCAAACTTTGCTATAGCATATAAATATGAATTTTTTATTTGCCATATGTGAACGTTGCCCTAAGATTTACCCATAAGTAATTACCCAAAAAAAGCCCATTAGGAATTAGAATTGGCCCATAAAAATGATGGGTAGAAGCCCAATACTATTACCCACCTATAAGCACGATAAAAACAGATTATTGGTGAACAATTAAGAGAACTCCCAAACACGTGTCAAAGTCTGGTAGGTCCGCTTCAAGTCTACTTTTTCTTTTTCCGTAAGTCTACTTTAACGTTACAAACCGACGACCTTGGCTAAAAAGCTCCCACGAATAAAGGAAAATTATTTTTTTATTAAAAGAAAATAAACCAAAAGCGTGGGGCACGTGACGGAAGATGCACCTCCCGTTAGAGTCGTGATTGTAACAGTACAAATACGATGTCGTTTTTGATCCACTAAACAGTAAGAAAGTTAAATAAATTACAGAAAATGACAAAAATAAATTTTCATTTTAGATAAATTTCATGTGCATTTACATTTACGTCCAACGTCCCCCACATGAGAATCGGATCAACACCTTATCCGTGTCCCATTTTTTTTCTATAAATACTCTTTCATACTCTCCCCATTTCTTTGCTTCACTATAGGGCATAGCTTTGAAAAAGTCTTAGAGAGAGAAAGTGAGTGACAAGTGAGAGAAGGAGAAGAAAAAGCTTGTTAGGTGTTCTTCATTTCGGGTTCATCGTAAGTTTCTTTTTCTTTTTTTTCATGATCTTTTTGTTGTTTATTGTTTGATTTTGCCTGAGAATTAGTTAGTTGTGATTTTCATCATTTTTTTTTGGGATAATTCTGTTGTAGTTCTTCAGATTTGGTTGTAATGCTAACGTAAATGGTTGTGTGAGAGGAAATTCTATATGCTTGAGCTGAAATTGGAACTTTTTACTGTTCATTTTGCCCTTGTTTAGTCAGTTTTGTACAGGATCTTTTGTTTTGGGGTCGAAATTTTTTTAGGTTGAAAAGAAGGAATTCACCTAACCTAATAAAGAAATTCTTTTATGAAATACTTGTAAACAAAAAAAATTTCACGTATACAAAACAACAATGTAATTAGATTTGCTCTAGATGTGTAAATCAACAGAGCTAAGATTTGTTGCCAGTTAATTGTTAGTTTTCTGGTGAACCACTCTAGCTTGTGGTGGGGGTAGGAACAGAGTTGGCAATTGGGTAGGTTGGCTCAAATTTGGGCGGGTCAAAATGGGCCATAATACTAAACGGGTCTAGACCCAATTTAATTTTAGGTTGAATTAAATTTGGATGGGTCAAAACTCAATCCAATCTTGGGTTGGGCCAACATAACAAACGGGTCTATACCTTGGGCTGGGTCAAAACGGGTCAAGTAATGAGTCATAATCCATGCTTAAATTTTTACTGAAGTGTTAATTGTTTTTCTGAAATTTTTAATACATAATAATTTGCATATTTTTATTATGGCTATACGTAATATATCAAAATAAAAATAAAGTCCCTTGAAAATATCTTGACAAGATTTTTCATTAGTCAATTTAGGCTACATATGAATTCAATTTTGAATGAGTTGAGTTGAAATGGATTAAGCTAATAGATGTACGGGTTATTTTAAGTGGGTTGGGCGGGTTAGGTTTAATTATGCCACCCTTGTTTTGAGTCTCCACTAGCAATTGCTCGAGTATAAGGTTTTATATTTTATGTTCTTTACTGAGGTTTGCTTAGTCACCTAAATGTTGCTTTTCAGTTTCCATAGGAAAATTTTATTAGATGGTTTTTGTCCTTCGAAACAAACAATTATATTCCATGATCCACCCACCAATCTTGACGGATCTTGTTTATCAAGTCTGCAGAGCATCCGGGGCAAGGCGAGTGGGGTGTGGATATCTTCTCAGAACTCAAGTTTTTTGATTAACTGAACAATGGAGGTACTTGGAAAATCTATGGTAGCAGTGCCTACAAATGTTATATATCTGTCAACTATTCTGGGCCAAGATGGCCCAAACCCTGTTCACAAGTGTGATTGGAAATGTGAAAATGAACATGTGTGTGGGAACATGTTCCGCTGCCGTCTAACTGGGCTGACACACATTTGCGACAAAAACTGTAACCAGCGAATATTGTATGATAACCATAACTCTCTTTGCAGAGTTAGCCGACAGATTTTCCCTTTAACACAAGTTGAAGTGCAGGCTGTGAAAGGTGTACGGAGGAAGTTTGATGCTGATAGTTCCCCTTCTGATAGCTGCGCCTTTAAGCGCAGAAGGGATGCACATTTCCACCCATCACCATTTGAGAGATCTTTCACTGCTGTTAGTCCCATTTGCAGTCAAGTTGGAGAGGGCATGGACTTGAACTAGATATAATAAATTTCCATCCTTTCGTCTGTTTAATTTTACTTTCTTTTCAGACTGGATTATGAACAATTTCATAATTTCCATGACAGACTAGATTGTCTTGCCATTTTGTAGGAGGACTTATATTCTACATTCCTGTGGACTGTAGCTTTATAACTGTTTAGGAGTAACAATATTATGTCTGCAAACGCTGGTATGCGCCTGAGTTGATGTTACATGAAGGCTTTAACTATATATAGTGCAGCATTTTGTATAACCTTTATTTGGTTTCTGTCTAGTCACTCTATACTTGTGGTTACAGTTATACCTTTTAGGGGTTGTCAAACATCTGTATTGGCTTGCTGTACTTGTATAGTTCTCTATTAATCACTGTGATCAATTCTGGGAGGTTTATTGGAATCCAGTCAGTGGAATTATTATATACTTTGTTTCCTATCCTACAGGAACTTGCCCTATCAAAGAAAGAACACACTTTTCAGTGAGCTCACTAAAGCTCACCTACTTTTATGACTTTAACTCCCTATTTCTTTGGCAGGTTTTGGAAGAAAGCACTATTTTATTTCATACTGTTGCACTAGTCTATTCTTAAAATTCAGTTTGTATTTGCTTTTTGAATTTGTTCATGTAAAGTATCCTAAAATGGTTTTACTTTTGCAGGAACTCAAAAACATTTACAGTCAGGAGAGTTGAGATATAGTTTATATTGTTTATGTTTTATCATCTGTCTTATTTATTACCAGCAGAATCATGAGTTTCTAACTAAGTTTGTTCTTTCTTATTCAACAGATCCACGCTCTTCCACGAGGTCTAGAGTTCGAACAAATAAAAATCAGCTCTAAGCTTTGAACTCTTGAACAGGGAGAGGTCTGAGGAAGAATCTAATATCTGCCAAATCAATTGGTGTTTTGCATCCACGCTGAAGTGTGACTATCCTGCAGTAACATTGTGAGTAATACAGTCGAATTTCATGTCTGATCGTTTGAAAACAAGATCCACCTATTCTTGGAGTCAGAGATCTGGTGTTTACATCCACCTACATGTATCTGTTTTTTCTGATAGTGTTAGCTGAAGAGGAATCTTTAGCAGCCAAATCAAGGGGTGTTGCTAAACCACTTAAAGTTACACCTGTTGTCCAATTTGCTCCTCTGTTATTGCAAAAGGATCTTTTTTTGTTGTAAGTGCTTGATGACTTTATGTGTTTTGAAAATTAGTGGCTCTTGTCATTTGTGCCTTGCTGCTGCTCTTCGACTTCATCAGCAAAACTATACTTGCTGTATGATTCCCATTTCTTTGTTGCTTTGAATTCTGAATTGGCGCTCAATGCATCATATGCTGCTGCTATCTTGCCACTTTTCAGGATGGTGAATTAGCAAATTGAATGACAATGACAATACAAAGTCAGCTTTCTCAGTGTGGTGTTTCACAGCTTCGTTTTAGCAACGTCTGGGATTGGCTTTAGTGAATGACAATGACAATACAAAGTCAGTTTTTTCAGTCATCATACTCAAGAATATCACTCCCTTGAAGACTTACTTGTTGTGGAATAATATCATTACCCCTTACCAGTATCCATCGGTTGCTTGCAGTGTATAGTTTGAAAGAATATAACAGGAAGATGCATTTCTTTATTTATTTTTTTATTTTATGCAAACCCAACAGTGTACATAATGCAGATGCAATGACTGATCGGATTGGGGATGTGCAGTCTGTACTCACTACAAACTTTGCCATTTATAATAAATTTCCCAAAAGGAGAATACATCTTTTTTCATATATTAGGTGTTTTCTAGATCATCTAGTGATCTTATGCTGCTCTCATGTTTAAACGCTTTGCTGCTTTTCTTTTATAGTTATTATAAAAATAAAATACTCAATAGATGGATTGTGACAGAGTCAAGATGTTTTGTTTAAGTTTGCTAGTTGTCTAAATTTTTCTCCTCTTTCAGTAAATCAGCAATATGTATATTTTTATTTGTGTTGATAGAGATGGTGAGTTGATTATGGTGCCAGTACAAAACTACCTCCATTATAATTGGGCTATTGAATTTTAGAGTTGGTTGGGTCTGACATCATCCACTAAGTTACAGTGGGAAAAGCAAAAAGAGAGGCCATTTATTTCATATTCATTTTAATTCAAAATCTAAAAAAATGGGAAAAAGTCATTCCTTCTCCAACCTAACACATAGCTTAGGGCCCGTTTGGATGAGCTTAATAAAAGCAGCTTTAAAAAAGTACTTTTGAAAATGCTGAAACTTATTTTTAAAATAAGCAGTTATGCGTTTGGATAAAAGTGCTGAAGTTAAAAAAAAAAGTTGTTGATGTGTTTGGCAAATAAGTGCTGATAAACAACTTTTTAAATCAAAATGTCTGAAATACCATTAAAAACTGTTAACATAATAAAAGTTAATTAATTTATATTTTACAGCCATAAATAATTATATTTTGCTATTATTCACATATTTCTTTCTCATCACAAATTATTTATAAGAGGAATATAAACTTATTATAGATTTTAAAGATATATAATTTGAATAGATTAAAGAACGATTTAAGATTTTATTTTAGTTTCATCCATAGGTAATAATAATTGTCTATCATTCACATATTTCTTTATTATCACAAATTATTTATAAGAGGAATATAAATTTTTATTTAAGTTATATGTGCAACTTATTTTACATTTTAATAATATATAATTTGAATAGATCACTTGAAAGATTTAAGATTTATTTTATTTTCATTCATTAGTAATAGTAATTGTCTATCATCCACGCGTGAAAAGGGACAAATTGAAGAAAGAGATGTTAGGGTTATGTGGGTAATTTGGAGATTGTATAAAAATATTAGGGGCAAAAAGGTAAAAATGTGGTCAACTTAAAACAGCTTATAAGCTGGAAAAAAAAAAAGCACCCCTACCTCAGCTTTTAACTTTTGGCTTGAAATAAGTTTTTTTTAACTTAAAATAAGTTGTTTTGAATATTGTCAAACAGCTAAATAAGTCAAAAATCAGCTTTTAAGTCAGTTTGACCAGCTTTTAAGCTGAGCCAAACAGGCTCTTAGAACCGTGAAAGCTATTTTTTCTCATTAAATAAAGGGAAGCTACCGTTGGTAATGAAAATTAATTATATAAACGTATGGACCGTGTCTGTGTCTCAATAAATAGCGCCCTTATGTGGGTTTTATTTATTTTACTTCATTAATAACTCATAAATCTTCCAATTGAAAGTAAAAAAATATTTATCACTCGAATAACTCTGTCTTGTTCATAAATCTTCCAATTGAAAGTAAAGAAATATTTATCACTCGAATAACTCTGTCTTGTTTTACTCTTGTAGGTGAAGCTTAAGTTTAACACTTAATTGTTTGTTCCATGCCTAGTATTAAAGACTAAATATTTATTTCTCCATTTATATCAATTTATATATTTTTTCCAACCATTTTTAATTGTTCTGTTACGCTTTTCGAAAGTTAATTTAATGAATTTTTAAAGTTAAATTACATTATTCAAAAACTATATGAAAAGTACTATAAATTGTAATTTTTTTTGTATATCAATATGATGACAACATACATGTAAAATATTGACTTAATACATAAACATGACCCTTAATTTAGCGTCATCTCATAACTATAACCTTTAACTTTGAATGTGCACAAGAAGACATTTAAAACTCATATAAATAAATTAAAAGTTTGATATTTTGTTTAGCAATCAGCACATTTAGAAAAGAACGCCGGTCAGGCTAACTTGTCAAAATTTTAGTTTTAGTTTACATCCGCGTCCTGGTCTATGCAACTCACTTTTAAATTTGGAAATTATTAATTTTCCACTTTTTATTTTACGCTTAATAAGCACTTTTACAAAATTAAAAAACATTATGACATATTTAAGATCAAAATTTCAAATCATACAAATAATAAACGTGCCTTTTTCACTTCAAGACAACAAACTTCAAAAATCTTTTTGTTTTTTTCTTAATGTTTCTAATTTCTATCATTAAAAGTATGTTCGCGGAATAACATGCCGCTTCACTGTTGTCGGTAACAATTTTATTTAGGAAAAAATTATAAATTTATGGGAATCTAGATACACCTTTTTATTTAGTCTAACCTTTTACGCACTACAAACAAAACTGATTCATTTCCAAAGATAAAAATAAAAAATGAAGATTTCTAAAGAAAGGAATCACCTCTTATTGGGGCCATCCATAATACAAAGAAATGCTAAATCCATATGTATGGTGTTGCAGCTGATGAATAAACATAAGCAACTTAACAATATGGATTTTGTATCAAATATGTCAAATTCCTTCCACCTATAAATATGGTAGGGTGGTTCATTTTCGTTTAAACTTTATTTTTCCCAGAAATATTTAGCTATAAACTAAGGGACCATAATAATATGCTCACAATAACTTCCTGGAAAGAGCTTTCAATTACCTTGCTTTTCTGCGTGTTGATTTCTCATTCGTTCGCCTCGACTTTCACCATTACTAACAACTGTCCTTATACAATATGGCCTGGAACATTGTCTGGTTCCTCATCACCTCAACTTTCCACGACGGGCTTTCAATTGAATGCTGGCCAAAGCGTCAGGATTCCAAGTGTAGCGGGATGGTCAGGTCGCATTTGGGCAAGGACTGGCTGCATTTTTGATGAGTCTGGTGTTGGCTCTTGTCAAACAGGTGACTGTGGTGGTAAGCTTGAATGTGATGGGCTTGGTGCAACACCACCTGCCTCTCTCTTCGAGATAACTCTAGGGACGGGAGATACCAAAGATTTCTACGATGTCAGCATTGTTGATGGTTATAATCTGCCAATGGTTGCAACCCCACAGGGAGTTCCTGGTGGATGCAATGCCACTGGATGTGTTTCCAATCTTAACATGGGTAAGCTACATATGTAGTTGTTTCATCTCACCAAGAAAAAGTGCCCACTACAGCTGAGACAGACGAGAACAAATCACCTAGCTTCTTTGCCTCTAACTAGAACTTGAACCCTTATATTCCATGTCCTTGGACTCAAATAAGTTTTGAAGCATTTAGCAGAAAAGACTTTTAACAATTTCTTTTCTAAATATCTAACAGGTTGTCCCAAAGAACTTCAAGTGGTGGGTGGAGATGGAGGAGGAAATGTAGTAGCATGCAAGAGTGCATGTGAGGCTTTTGGTTTAGATCAGTATTGCTGTGCCGGAGAGTTTGCCAATCCAACAACTTGTCGTCCATCATTCTATTCAAGCGTCTTCAAAAGAGCTTGTCCAAGGGCTTATAGCTATGCATATGATGATGGCACCAGCACTTTTACCTGCAAGGCTTCTGACTACGCAATCATCTTCTGTCCCATGAATGGGTAATGTGTGTGAATATATCTCACTATCAAAACACTGGATCTTATGTTCTCTATTTCCCCCTAATTTACCACTATTGGATTGTGAAACAGGGTGAAGAGACCCAACGGTGGAGAAACAACTCCACCTATTGAAGAAAGTAGAATGGAGAAGTTCCCAGCGATGGTCTCATCGTCAAACATTCTCCTTCCCTTCCCCATGCTGATTGGGCTGTTATTTCAGTTTATATCTCTATAAATAAGTCAAACAGCATAAATCAGGATATGCTTTGGCATAACGAGAGAACGGAGCTGAATTTGAATGGACATATGACAAAATTAAGGAATGTTATCTTGAGAAAAAACAATACAAATGACAACTTATTTACAATATCAACAGTGTCTTGTACTACAACATTATGTCTCTATATTTGATTTATAGCATCACATTCTGTGCACTGACAAAAGTATTGAAAATCAGATAATTCGTTGAATCAAACCAACAAACCTCTAAATTCACCCCACAGGACAAATACAAAGGAAAAGCAAATCACTTTCAGAGACTGAAGCTCATCGACATTAGAATTTTTATGGTAATATGGAGGATAATCATGAGAAAATCTTGCAAATAATACATATTATGTGGCCTCTACCAATTATATAGCTTCCTAAAGACTACTTTCATTAGCTTTTAAAAAATATGATCAGTATATGTATACAAAGAACAGAAGAAAAAGAAAGAAAATAAGAAAAGAAAATAAATAGAATACATATCAAACGAAATGAAATATGTAGAGTCATATCTTATTTTTTGCTCTTGCTTTTCTTCTGCACTTGAGGTTTCTTTTTTACTTTCTTTGGTATCTTTGCTCCCTTCTTGCCCTTCTTTTGTTCCATAGCCTGCAAAGCGAGCTTGGATCACAATTTGAGATCTAGAAAGTGAAGCAACTGTTAGTGGTAACCAAAAAGAACAGAGCATACCGAGGCTTTCTTAGCTTTTGCTTTGACATTCCCATTGGTCTGATGATCAACATTCTCATTCTGGTCACCTTGGGAAGCTGGTTGCGTCAAATTTTCAGCCTCCTCGTCCGAATCAAACGTGAAACCATCAAGAGTCCCTATTAATATCAGAAGGAACGTTTCAAATGAAGTCAATTCAAATTCGACTGTAAATGGCTTCATTCCAAAGTGAAACACAAGGAAGACAGTTGAACTTGCTACAAAATAGATATATATCAGATAGAACTGCTACCTTCAACCATGTGTTCAGCATCATAAACATTTGATTGTGACTTCAGCTGTATGAAGTCATTCATGATGGCTTCCACCTGATCAGAATCACATAATCATCCATTAACAGCATAAATCTTAATCCCTCCGTCCCATATTAGATGAGCACTTCTCATTTTACACGGTTATTAAGAAATCATTAATAGATTGATCAACTTTACTATTTATTAAATCTTGCAAAGAATTTTGTTAAATTGCAAAATCTTCAAAAGTCATATTAATTATAGGGGGTAAAATGGGAAAAAATTAGTTAATTCTATCCTGATTTAGTAAGTGATCAAGTTACATGGGACAAATACTTTTAGTAAGATACTCATCTAATATGGGACGGAGGTAGTACTTATTTTATAAAAAGAACTGTAGGACACACTTCGATAAATTGGAAAGTAAAAAAGAGAGACAGACAGCAATTCTAAAGCTAAACATCATCTCTCCAATTTCCTCACTATGGATAGAGCAGATAAATCAATAAGCAAGACAGAAACAAACCTTTGCTTCTGATGGTCCAAAGCTTACCTAAAAAAGAAAAATTTATGTTAGATTTACATATGAGAAGGTGGGTGGGTGGGTGAGCAGGAGGGGGATAGGTAAGCAAAACGAATAATTGCTTGAGATAAGGGCGTCATACCACACAAAACGTCCTGGAAGGCAATATTGTCGTTTTATATATGGTTCCTGAGATATAAAAGGACTAGCATTCATCTAAAATTTCATATTAACCATAGTAAATAAGATTGCAAGATTTTGTTTTTCCTGGAAATTGCTAGACTCAATTATCAAACCTAAATCAGAATAAGATTGTGCTTCTATGCTGTAAACATTGGGCTAAAGTAAATATGATAGCGTATTGTTTGAAGTTAAGAAATTATTGACATGCCAGAATGATAATGATGAGCTATTACATTGTTTGAAACATATAAAAAGCAACCACGACCGGGACTTGAAAGAATTTGGTAGATGAACTTTTGAGAAACATGTATGTATACCTTTCAAATCGAGAAGCATTTCATGGTTTCCTGATGGGCCATCCGAAACAATTATCCTCCCGACAGCACCCACATCACCACTCAGATCTATGGAATCACCTTCACACTCCACAAGTGCCTATATCAAAGTGATGCAAAGCTTGACAAAGTTTAGCAGAAAATAATTGAACAGATTTTTTTGGGGGGAATATACAAGTACAAAAGCACTTCTACTTTGAACGAGTTTTGCGATGCGAATCTGGACTGGTCAGGGCTCAAATGCATTTACCGGACACCAGGCGAGAAACAAAAGAAAAAGACATCTAATTGATCAAAAATCTATAGAAGTGAGAACTTGATGATACCTAAGCACGACTTTTTTAATTTATTTTTGACAGCATGTTGCTAATTCATGCTCACCTCAACTCTTAGCAGCACAAATAAGGTAACTCTTCCCAACAAAAGCTTAAGCAGATGGGAAAATTCAATTAGTGTCACCTACATGAGTTATTTTGAAGAAAAAAAAACATACTATGGTGAAACTTTTGATGCCAAACATAAGCCACCATATCCTCTTTCTCTGACATCTCGGAAAGATACTTCTCCGTTTGTAAAAAAAACAGTAAGGGGGTGCAATCTAGGAATCTTCGAATTAATTGGCTAATTTGGGAAGGACATTTGCTGGAAGAAAAAGAATAAAGAGACAAACAGGCAAACCATAGTAATCATCTCCATGCCAAGAGAGTCACTACTCACTACAATCTGCTAACTTTACCTTTGTCCTCTGTACTTTCTCGGGAAGAACCAAAGGCAGCCTTGAAGATGACAACTATACACAATATCATAAAAGTGAATCAGTGAACAGTCAACATCTCCAAAGATCCATCAAGTATTACTAAAGTTTCTCACATTTGTTCCACTTTGTTTCTCTGGAATATTTTCCTCCGTGGCTTCATTCTCTACACCTATTTCAAACAACACATTACAAAGAAAAATAATAAAATACCTGGAAAATCAACAATTCGACAATATAAAGAGTGCAGAACCATAATTTAAGGTTAAACATACACTTGCTACAAATGTTCTGAGATCCATTCACCTCTAATATATTAATAGCCTATTTGACCAAGATTTTGGGAGTCCAAACATACTTTATTTTTTCAAAAAGGCTTATATTTAAAAAAAATTAAGTGTTTGGAAGTAGCAGAAGCTATTTTCCCAAAGCTAAAAAAATTAGCTTTTCTCCATAAGTACTTCTCTAAAAAGCACTTCTGAGAACATACACTAAGAGGCACTTATTAAAAGCTTGGTCAGACATTAATTACCGCTCAAAAATGTTTTTCAAATTGATTAAACCAAACACAAGCTGCTTCTCACCAAAAGGTAGTTTTTTGTAAAGCACTTTTCAAAATAAGCTGATTTTAGAAGCTTGGCCAAACAGGCTAGAAGTCATATGGTTAGAATTCAGAAGCTAGAAACAGACGGCTTACCTTCATTCAGCTGATTCTCTAGTTTCATCTTCTTTTCCTGTTCCTCCTTCATTTTTTTCTTAGGAGATTTTTTCTTGGATGTTACATCATTTTCTTCTTTCTTTGTAGCCTTAACATCGTGCATAAGCAACTCTTCGTCAAGGACTTCCTCCACTTTCATGGAACTGCCATCATGAGGAGACTCAGAATCCGATGACAACGTACAGACTGAATGACTGGGTTCCTGTATGAACCAAATATATGATTGAGATCAAACTAAGATGACTATAGTCAACAATACTTGCATAGTAGTTAACAATGAAGTGTATGGGAGATCCACAGACTCTAAGGATTAAGCCTACATGTCTGTGAACTCCAGGCAACTGATCAAAGGAGAAAACGAGATGCCTACACCATATTGTGATAATTTCAAGAATGGCCAAAGTAAAATCACCACCTGTAGCAATTGCCAAAACTAATGATAACATGTGGGATTACCATTACTGATACCTAGAATGAGAAAAGTGTTTGTATGAATCTAACAGATTACATTGGGTAAGGAGAGATGTGTCAAAATGTTTTAATCTGATTGATTTTGGACGAGTTAATTGAAGTATGAAATAAATTGTCGAAGAACAGATTCTAGGTAAAGTAGCCATTTCAGTATATAATAAATTACCACGTTAAGCAATTGCATCATTCTAGTATACCAAGAGGTTTTAACTACCTTGGCTGTTCCTGAAGCCTAGAACATTATTTCCAGCCAAACTAAACTGCTAGCTAGTGGACATCTTTTGCTTCATAAGAGGAGAAATACTATCAAGAAACTGATTACGGTAAGTTAGAAGTGCAGTTTCACTGTTCAAGGCAATTTCACAGACATTTTCCACAGTGAATGCTTATAAGAAACTATTTAGAAGAAAAACTATTCTATCAGAAAGCTATAATAGTACTAATATGTCTAGGCTCTTTTATCCATTTACTCTTTAACATCATACCAAGTGAAAGTGGGGTCTGATTACTCCTACCTCGTGGAGCTAGAGAGGCTGTTTATGGAGGACCCTCTGTTGAGTACAACAAATCAAAGTAGGTATGAAAAGGGAAAACAACCGTGAGAAAAACATACCTAATAAGTAAGCAGTTAGAAACAACAAAATTGGAATAACCAAAACACCATAAACAACATATGAGGATAGAAATTAACAGCAAGACACTACAAGAATAAGGCTAATACTACGACATACACCATCAAGCCTAAACCCATTGAAAAGCAAGACAACACTCCACTACCTACTAACCTTTTACCTTAATCCACGACTTCCACCCTCCTATCTAAGTTCATGTCCACAGTAAACTAAAATTGCATAATTGCATGTCAAACTCACTTTTTTCCCTATACATTTTAGGCCTACCTCTACCTCTTCTCATACCAACTATATCCAACCTCTCATGCCTCCTCACTGGGTATTTGCGCATCTCCTCTCCACATGCTTAAACCATCTCATCTAGCTACTCTCATCTTGTTCACCACAAAGGTCACTCCCACATTGACTTGGATATCCTCATTCCAAATTTTATTGCTCTTAATATGCTCACACATCTATCTCAACATTGTCATTTCCGCAATTAGCATCTTTTGAACATGGGGGGTCTTGACTGACCAACATTCAGCCCTACACAACAAAGTCGTTCTAACCACCACACTATAAAACTTACCTTAAGTTTAGAGAACTCTAGAGTTTGACTTCACAACTCCAACCAAGCATTGATTCTATTGCATGTCTCATCAAACAATATAAGATCATCCGCAAATAACATATACCATAGCACATCATCTTGAATATATCATGTCAATTCATCCATCACCAAGGAAAATAGGAATAGGCTAAGTATTGATCCATGGTGCTACCCCATCTGAACCGGAAATTGTTGAGTCTCCTCCCACCATTTTAACCCAAATCTGGGATCCATCATACATGTCCTTCAATGCCCTTATGCAAGTCACCAACACATCTCTACTCTCCAAGCATCTAGAATCTCTAGAGGACTTCCCTCAGGACTATCTTAGGCTTCTTCAAGGTCAATGAACACCATATTTAAGTCCCTCTTCCTTTTCCTATATTTCTCCACCAATCTCCTCACAATATGGATGACTTCTGAAGTAGAAACGCACCAGCCTAAGTCACTATTTACTCTTCATTTAAAAAAACATGACGAAATAGTTGACTGATCAGCTTATGAAGTCACTATTTTCTTGTGCTTGATTGCTGCAAACCCTCTTGAAAAATAGGAGTGCCTTGGAGAACAGGGATATAGGTGGTGCATGGTTGTCATCAGCTCGTGGCGTAGGTCTGATCTTTCTAGGGGCATATTTGGTATTGCTTCATTGAACAAAATTCACAACTCACTGAAGATTATCGATGGAGCAATCATTGACTGCGACATCTCCAAAGTATGATTGGTATAGAGCTCGCTAGAGATAGGGGCAAAATAAATATAAAACCAAAGATCAAGGGTCTCATTGAAGCTGCATATGAGCAAAAACATAGGGTCAACTGGTACCGTACAAGTTGAACGATCTAGTCGCTTCTTTGACATACTTTGACTACTAAATTAATTTACTGATGATAGTTCAGTACATTAAAAAATAAATACAGATAGTAGGGAACTCCTTACTTTATCTGTAAAAGGCTTCTCCAATGCTCTTCTCTTCGTTAAAGCCTTGTCAGTGCCTTTTCCTGTATCATTGGAAAGAGAAGATCTTTACTGGGCCCTTCTTTAACTCCACACTTACAATCTGATGCAGTTGATTCATTCGGTAAAATGGATTAGCTAATACCTTTTTTTTCACTCTGGTTTTCATTCTTTCTCTTCCTAGTAGGTGTGCGATCTACTTCTTCATTTTTAATCGGAGAATTTACTTCGGACGTCTTCTTGAGTTGAGATCCATGTCCATCCTGACTACATTTTTCCTCTGAAAGTGATGTTTTATCCTTCTGAAACAGCTTACTCAGATTGATGCTATCCTCATCATCACTTAGGTGGTTGTTATTTACAGGAGATTCAGATCCGGATGACAAGATTATCGCAGCAGGTGCCTGCATTTGTTTTAACATCAGATTGTCTTGGTCGTTATAGGAACATGGAACAACAACAGAACAAATAATAACTAAACAATGCCCAGTCTTTCAACAAAAGTGTGTGGAGAACGAATTTATATAAAAACAGCAGAACTTATACTTGAATAATGCCTTTAAGAAGCATAAGGGGATGCAATTAAGTTATAGTGAATGGTTATACTATACATCTAAATTTTTCCATTTACAGCTTGTTTGGATGGTTGTTGCTAGCATTGCATTGTGTTGTTAGTTTAAATACAATATTTGTTTTGATTATTTAAATTCTACATATCATATTGTTGAATTCATCAGAAGGTAAAGACGAAAAGTTTCAGTTGTATAACGACCAATTTGGTATGATCGCATTTTTACCTTATTTTTTCTTTGCTTATTATCTAATAATCTTATTTTATCCCTTACCCTACCTTTCTGTAATAGCTCTACCCAGTACCTTTTCATGAAGAATTGTCCTTCAAATTGTTGATGTGTGGCATTATGTATGACAGAAAATAATGCAATATATCTAAGCATTGTATTCATTAAAACAAACAATACAATAGGTAACTATATGCAACAACTATCCAAACTTATCTAGGTGAATAATAGAAAAGGTAGGGTTCAAAAAAATTTACACAAAAAAGGGATTTTCATTACTAGTATTTTTCCAAGTCCCCACCCACTGTTTTCGGCTTGAAGTGATACACAGTAAACAATGATTTCAACAAAACTAATTGCCCCAAATTAGCATACCCTAACCCAAATGTGCTCTAAAACTATATACATGTACTTGAATCTACCTCCGCCACGAAGCACTGTGAACAAAAAATTGAATTGATCAAAGTTTGAATCTCGCAGCTGAAAGACCAATCAAACTGATGTTCAAAATCGGTTAAAACTCAATCAAATGATTGCTCAACTAATTAAACATAGATTCAGTGCATAAAATCGACTTTGAAAAGTGCATAGCGAGCAAATTTATGAAAATTCCGATGAAATCAAAACAGTTATACCTGAAAACTGCGGAGCCAATCTGGAGATTCTTCTCTAGAATCAGCCATTTTCTAAGTTTTGAGAGAATAATTTCAGTGGATACTAAAACCCTTGCCTGTGAGAGAGAAAAAAAAAGTGTGAGTAGTTAAAGTGAAAATATGATGTAATATATGTATATCGTTAAAGGCCAGATACTGGAAATTATTTTCCCTCCATTTGATTTCAGATTTTAACATGGGAAAAGGCTTGTGAGCAGGGGTGTCAAAATGAAGCCCCAACATATGTAATTAAAGGTTGTCTCAAAATAATTTGCTTTTCGTTTCAATTTCAAACTCATGAGTTTAATCTATTTGAAGAGAATTTTCAATTAAATTCAATTCAATCTCTAATTTCAAATCCGTTTTAAAACTTTTTATTAACATATGTTCCTATATTGAAGGTATTAATTATTATTTATTTAACATTTTTTATGATTTATCTATCAATTTGTTACTTTTTTAACAAAAATTCTTGAGCGAAAATTTAAATTGTGATTAAAAAAATTAAATATCAATATGTTAAATTATTAAGATTAATCGGGTCAAATTTGACGGTTCAAGACCCAACGCGCTTTTTAGCCCATCTGAGCCTAACCCATTTGAATCCAAACTAAACTTGGGCAGGTCAAGACCCAATTTGATTTCTATTCAATCCATTGTAATATTTCCAATTTCAACATAACCCGCCCATTTAACACCCCTACTTGTGAGTAGTGTATTCATAAATTTATTCTTAATTTTATATTTTTACAAGAGATTTCAAAATAATATTTACGAAAAAGAATCTAAAATACCCTTGAACTACCAATGAATGTTTCTAAAAATTTGAGGCGAAAATGCCTATGAAAATACATTATCATACATTCAAATCCTCAATTAAAAACATATTATAATTCAAGTGTCTAACAAAAATTATCGACAAACTTAAAAGTCTGACTATATTCATTTTTTTAATTATTCATTCGCCTCAATTATGTGATGTTAATTAATTGATAATTTTTTAAAAAAAATAATATATTAAATTTTTAATATTTAAAATTAAGAATAAATATTTATAAAAATTATATTTAAAAAGTGCATGAATTAATTTGAGAGGTGTTACTTCTTTACCTTTAATTATAAATTTCGAATTCAAGCTTGAAAAAGAATCCTATTGGAAGTGTCCTCCTAAATAAACGGCTCAATCTAAATTTAATTGGGGTTTCAATTCGGACTCAAATAATTTTGAATGTCATTTTCAGGAATCGGTAATTTCTTTGTGCTTTAATAGTGTTTAGGGCAATTCTGATATTAGAAATGATATATTAATTGGGTGGAGCTTAATTAGTAATGGGTGGGTAGTGGGTTGGTTTATAAATTATATTAATAAATTAAATTTTATCCAATAGTTAAGCGCCAAGCATTTTAAAAATATTTAAATAGTTTAAATCTGAAACCGTTAAATAAATTGTCAATTTTGAACTCAAAGGTGGATGACAAGGGTATTTTTGAGCCAATAATTGGATGAAAAAGGTATTTTGGAGCCAACATGTGAATGGAAGATAATTTTATACAATTTTCAATACTTTGAGCATATTTTAAGCCTTTTTCCGTAATATCTTTTTTAAAAAAAGAAAGAAATTATTTTGTGCAATTTGTAAATGATTATATGTATCCATTTCCCCATTTTGATGATGCAAAATCAATATCATAAAGTAATATAAAACTCCCTTCATTCAAATTAATTCATGTGAATATATAAATTAATAATTAATCCATTTATGAAATTGCCCTTTCTATAATTTAAAATATTTAATTTAATTTTTTTTGTCCTAGCTTTTATAATTCTAAAAATTAAAATGATTTAAATTCTTTTTATCCTAGTCTTATAATTTTATATAAATCTCAAATTTCTAAACTCTTATAATCGCATAAATATTAGTGGTAACAATAATAATATATCAAGAGAAATTAAGGGGTCCGAGGGGAATAGAATATACAAATTAAAGAGATTGTTTCCCAAAAAGACTCACTCTAGTGTAACAAATCTAAGTAAAAAAAGGAGTCAAGGAAGAAAATATAGCAAATAACAAAATAATGTGATAATCAAAACACATGCCTAACCAACATGTTTGGATAAATTATTGTAAATAATAATAAAATTTTAGAAACATTAAAAACAAGAAATACAAAATAATATAACTAGTACAATGACTAATAGAAACCACACTAACCAAGAAAATATTTCACTACCTATTAGCATTCTACTCTAATAAGTGTCTTTTATCCTCTTATTGAAGGTCATGTCCTTCATAACTTCAAGGTAGGTCATATCTTATTTTATCACCTTTCTAATATTTTTTCAATCCACGGATATCCAATATAATCAACCTTTCATACTATCCTCACTTGAGCGTATATGCATTTTCTACATATTTAAATTAGGAAAAAGGGTCTGATATACCCCTCAACTTTGTCATTTAGAGCTGATATATCCCTCATTATAAAAGTGACTCATATATACCCCTACTTGTAAACAAATGGCTCACATATACCCTTTTCCTCTAACGGAAATGAAAAAAAATAATAATTGTAATCTAAATTTTTATTATTTTTTTCTAAAAAATATAATCCCATATGAGTAAATTTAATCCTTGTCAAACATATTTTTTTTTATTTTAATGACTAATTTATAATTACTATTTTGATAATCAAATTTATCTATGTTTCACTAATATTCTTGTAAAACTTATTCTAGATGACCAATTTTTTTCTTCGAATACGAAATTAAATTACAATACACACAAAAAAAATAGTTTAATTTTTTTTTAACTAAGGAATGAAAGAAAAAACAAAATAAGAATAAGAAACTCAAATAATTATAATAAAAGAAGTCAAAAAATAATTTATGTATGAAAAAAAATTAAAATATACCTTGAACTTTGATAAAATAATCATATATACCCCTAAATAACTTTTTAAAAAAAATTAGAAGTAAGAAATATAAATTCAAAACTAATTTTTTATTTTCCGTTAAATGAAGGGTATATGTGAGCCATTTTGTAACGACAGGGGTATATACAAGCCGTTTGTATAATTGTAAGGGCATATATGAGCCACTTTTATAACGAGGGTATATCAGCTCTAAATGACAAAGTTGAGGAGTATATCAGATCCTTTTCCCTTTAAATCAATCTTGTTTTTCTTATTTTGTCTATCACATAGACTTCTCCACATTATTATGAATACATTATTTATGATATTATCGCTCTTAATATAACTACACATACGTCACATCGTTTACTTAAAAATTATAATATCTAGTTTCCTATCTTGTTAACACACTTTCTTTTCAATTCGTCCAAACAAAAATAATGCATTTTTCTATTTGGACTCGGGATTCAACGCAAAATGGAAGGGATTTCAAACCTTATGACTCAACAACCAAAAGTATGAAATTTGGTAAACAGTGAACTTGGTCAGTAACATAACTATACACGAATCTTTTACTACGTGCCTCACAACATATTAAAAACAGAAAAACTATACCTATATCTTTGAATTATCGTAAATAATACGCTAATATCATTTATTATATTTTTAGAATATTGATGCTACTGTTCCAAAAATTTAAGTATATATATTCTTTATACTAACGAACAGACACATGTTATAATCTAGTCCACTAATTCAAATATTAAATCAAAAGATAAAATTACACCATATAATTTTATTTAGTCTTTCATTAAAGTAAATAATATACATTCTCTAATTTTTAAACAACTTATATTCCTAAAATATAACGAAGGACAACATTTACAATAGTTCAAAATGTATTTCTCCTTTCTCCTATTAAAAAACACTATTGGAACGTTAAAAAGAGAAAGTAGCAGTGGAGCAAAAATGAGAAAGCAAAATTGTCTTGGGGAAAAAAGGAAAAAAGAAGCAAATTCGGGGGTGAAATGGGATAAAATAGTAAAGTATTTTGTCATTTTGCTTAGATAAGGGTTTAAGGGAGAAAATGGGAATAAAAGAGAACTTCCACTTCGTTACGTTATCCACCCAACTCCCCGAAAAACCCCTTTTCTCCATTTGCATACACCAAACTTTCATTTCAAACGGAGAGAAAAAGGGCTACCTGCGGCTGAAATTTTCTCAATTCCAATGGGTGAAGGAAAGCAAGGAGCTATGGTGGTTGAAATGCCAAATAGCAGCAATCAGAATCCAATAGTTCAGTTGCAGAACAAGTTTAAGGAATTGGAAATCGGCTTCAAAGGGTGGTTATCGAAGCAGTCAATTCCAGTTGAAGCTGCTGTGGTGACAGCAACTAGTGGACTACAGGGGGCTGCTATTGGTGGATTTATGGGAACGCTTACACAGGATGTGTCTTCCTCTATGCCTATTCCTCCTGCTGGTGCTAATCTCAATCCCCAAGCTATGGCCTCTTTTCAACAAGCTCAGGTACTTTTCTTATTAGTACTATAGTTTTGTTTATTCTAAAGCATTGCTCAAAGTTATTGTTGAGAGTCATTCTCTATTTTCGTATCAGTAGGTTTTTTTCCCTAGAATTTAGGAGCTTATCATATGCTTATTTATTGTGTTTTTCCCGGATTTTCTATCGTTCTCTGTAGTCATGTATATAATCTCTGAACTATCAGGACAGATCATAAAGCTTAAATCTTTTTTATCTATTTCTTTTGTCTTTTAAAATGCATGTTGTTAGTCAACGTTTAGTACTTCAAGGTGGAATATTTAAGATTTGACAAGGCTAACTTATGAATTATGATGGATAAGCAACGTAATTGAAATTTTGGTTCAGGCTCTCGCAGGAGGTCCGTTGGTTCAGGCTCGGAATTTTGCTGTTATGACTGGTGTTAATGCTGGCATATCTTGTGTTTTGAAAAGAATTAGAGGCAAGGAAGATGTGCAGTCCAGGTAAGCCTGTTTTTACTGGATTCCTGATGGACAAAATTTGCCAGTCAGGTTGATAATCAGGCGTATTAACTACGTAAAGCGTCTTAAGTAGTTAGTTGACCATTTCGATCTTTAGTCATTGATTTTGCTCAAGTTCTTGTTTATACTCTTCGAAGTTTCCTACTTGTTTGGGATTGGGACATATTCTTGTCTACACATTTTTGTATCCTCTATAGATTAGACATTCAGAAGCCAATCCACGCCTGCTATAGTTGTATAAATATGATTAAGAACATGGAAACAGCCTTTCACTCTCCAGAAAGAGGACATGCTTTTCAAATTTGGTTCTCACTTAAGTATTACAGTAGCCTTGCTCTTGTTAAAGTTCTTGCATCCATTTCCAATTGCACATTTAGCTTTCCTTCTTGACTAGGTAAAGCAAACCTGGTTTCAATTTATGCCATTCACTGGAACCTACAAAGTTCTTTACTGCAGACACCTCTATGTTTATAACTTCTTCATTTTAAAACACATAGCAGAGTGGATGTCCTCGATTTAACACTTCAATGATAACAAATATATCCCAAATGGACATTCTGTTTTCTTTTTGAACCTTAAACTTTCTTTTTCCTTTTTGATCCACTTCCTTCACCATCCACTCTTTCACAACCTCGTTGAGTTCACATTTGTTGTATCCTGTAGCTGTTGGAGATTAATAATTTCTTTTTGCAGTATGGCAGCTGCCTTTGGTTCTGGAGCTCTGTTTTCACTAGTTAGCGGCATGGGTGGCCCAAATCCAGTACCCAATGCTTTGACATCTGGGATTTTCTTTGCCCTTGTTCAAGGTGGACTGTTTGAGGTAATATTGAAGTAAAATGGTATACAATGACGCACTCAAGCCCCCCTCCTCCACCCCACCCCCCGAGAGGCAGAAACTTCCATTTCTGGTGAACGGCCAGTTTATTTCTAATAACGTGATGATATGAACGTGTT
This sequence comes from Solanum lycopersicum, assembly GCF_036512215.1. Lineage (NCBI taxonomy): Eukaryota > Viridiplantae > Streptophyta > Magnoliopsida > Solanales > Solanaceae > Solanum > Solanum lycopersicum. Next base: position 48,593,500 of record NC_090802.1, on the reverse strand, counting down.
TACCTATGTATAGAAAATTATTTGCATGCAACCCCTGGTTTGTGTTGTTTTGAGTTCCTTTTGTTTTTCACCTTTTATTTTCTGTTGTAGTTTGGTTCGATCCAGTGCTCTCTATTCTCATACTGTTAAACTTGTCTGTCTGATATTACCTTTTATTTTCTGTTGTAGTTTGGTTAAATCCACTACTCTCTATTCTCATACCATTCAACTTGTCTGTCTAATATTATGTCAATTCCATAGTCACATTGTCTTGTTGTTTGTCATCCGTCTCAAATTTTGACTTGGTTTCTTATTTATTCCAATAATAAACATATTCATTTTGTTTTTTTTCAGAATATTTCTACGTAAATTTATGTGTTAAATTAGGTCTTAGACCTAACTCACACCCCAAGAGTTATCTCAAAGGGAGGAGGATTGTTCAAGCCTTATAAGGAGTCCACCCATGTTATTAACTACCGATGTGGGACTTTTTTGTCATTCTTTAACACCCCACCTCACGCTCAGTTCTTTAACATCCGGTGCGTGGGCAATTTTGATTTTGTACTCCTTTGTCTCATATGACTTTTCCACATTACTAAAAAAATCTGTTTCAAATTACTTGTCAATTTACAAAACCAAGATATAATTAATTTTTTTCCCATTTTGCACTTGAATTATTCCTTTTTGAAAGTATAATATAGTTAAGTTCCAAAAATTTCCTCAACTTTTAGTATTGGTATTGATGGTTAAGGCACATAAATATAGAGTGTATTAAAAAGAGTTGAAGCAAAGAGTTGAAGCATAAATTAGTAAAAGTACCTTTCTTATTTATGATTTCTTAAAGGTCATGTAAAGGGGTAAGTAGACAAGTAATATGGGACAGAGGGAGTACATCAGAACTGAGAACCAAAATTTGTGATTTCAATGTTTTCTTTGAACACAGTGGAATTGGATTCCTAAAATGTGCGATACGAATACGTATTTCTTCTTTTTTGATGATTAAACTGGTCTGTTCAGCAATATCGGAATATTTTCAGTTGTCTCTGTGTTATGTCTCTCCCCCCTCCCGCTTTTAAAGGTAGAGTTATGGGAAGTTAACAGTTGTTTTAAAGGTAGAGTAATATGGAAAGTTAACAGTTGGCGGGTGTATTAAAGTAGAAACTGTTTTTGAATGAGTACTTCAAATAAAAGCTCCAGTTAAACCCGATCAGGCCTAGGGTATTTAAGTCCTCAATAGAGTTTAGGGACCAATCAGACATGTATAACCACTGTGTTACTTTATTGTTGCTTTGATGTCCATCAGCTTTGAAGATTGATTGAGAATTCTGATATGAAGAAACTTTTCAGGACGGAGGATAGGAAAAATACCAGTTATCCTTCCCTGTTGGCACCTAGCTTTTGATTGATGTTGAATAGTGAATTTCCAACATCGATATGTCATGGTCGTTAAAAGCTTCTCTTGTTGTGTTCATGCAGCTCGGGCGGAAGTTTTCTCAACCACCTGCTGAAGATACGCATTATGTCAGAACGAGATCACTATTGTCAAGCCTTGGCCTGCAAAATTATGAAAAGAATTTCAAAAAAGGGTTGTTGACAGACACCACTTTGCCTTTACTCACTGATAGGCAAGATATATGTTGCACCATCTAACTCTGTTTTTGTTATATGTTTTTCTCACAATTAGATCTCATTCCGTTCTCCTCCTGTTTTGCAGTGCTCTTAGAGATGTGAGGATCCCTCCTGGGCCAAGACTTCTTATTCTTGATCATATACAAAGGTGAAATAATGTTCTGCGTGAAGTAACTTTCTGTTTAATTAACTGTTCAGTGATGAAAATCCTTAAATTGCTTTTCGGGATTATAATTTTTTTTGGCTGTAGGGATCCGGAACTCAGAAAGAAACGAGGATGAACTCACTGCAAAAGATGAAGTTTTCCTTTGTCGGAAAGACCTATTCTGTAATTTGAGAAGTAGTGACAGTTTCATGTTATGTTTTTATGATGTTCCAGTGAACTAGGTTATTATGGAACTTCTTTGAGTGTAAGTTCTTGCCATCAGATAACAAGGCAGACATGCTATTTATCGAGTTTGAGCTAGAAACATCAGATTTGTCCACTATTTTAAAGAAAAAGAAAAATTAGAGTGTCGTTGGGGAAATGAAGCTATAAGGCATAAGCTTTTCCCGTAGATTTCAGCAAATAGAAACGTGTTTTCTCAGATGATACCAACTTCTTAGATTAGATAGTTTCACACTTCAATATAATATTCGAGATTTGGCCATTCATTGTCAGAACAAATTTTCACTTGGCCCATAAGAAAAATGACTCGAGCCTCTGCCTTCAATCTGAGGTGGTATCCTTTGAATTTGGCATTTACATGTATAATGTATCTATCAAACTAAAAACGGTACCAATTGTAATTCGGAAAACTACTGTGTCCGTAATTACTAGTTAAATCAGAGGATTTTGTATTGTTTCCTCTAAATTTATTTTATTTTTGACAATACTAGAATTTCTAAAAAAAAAATTAAAAAGATTGTGACTAGTTTGTTAATTTTCCTTTAAAAATTATCTTTTTGTAATAGAATATTATAGAATTTTAATTCAACTACAAATGTTTTCATATTAATAAATAAAATTTTATACAATAACATCCAATATATTGTATGAAAGTTAACATCTCACCAATCTAAATTAATTCTTTACAATATAAAAATAATAGCAATAATATTACTATGTTAACTTGATGATTTATTTTTAAGCAGGGTATACTAGAAGACACAAGTATAAAAATACAAAGGAAATTGGATATCTTATTAAAAGTTTTGGACAAAATTTTTGATAATAAAAGTTTCGAAAAATACTTTTGGCTCATTTTATTTGTGATTGTATTATAGTGCTATATTTAATAGGATCCACACCTTTGATGTTAGATTCACACTTAGTCCTCCATATTTTGTACTCACATTTCTATCAAGTTAAAAAAGAAAAGAAAAAATAAATACGTAACTGAATTTTCTTTTATGTCACTTCCCATTCTACCCCAAGTTGAAGTTGAAATTCCGAAAAAAAAGTGAAGTCTCCTATTAATAGAACATGTAGCGTAAACCCTAAACCCAAGCCTCCTCTTCTCCTTAAACCCTAAATTCTCTACCTCTGCGAAAATGGCTGTCACTAACATCATCAGAAGGACTGCTTCTCAAGTTGTACCCTTGGCTGCTCGGGTGATCTTTAGAACACAGAGTTACCATCATCGATCCTCTGCTCTCTTATCCACCATAGTTAACCGTAGTGCTGCTTCTAGAAACTTCTTTCGGAGCTCAGCACCGTCCACCCTTCATTTCTATTCTACCAAGAGGCCCAGTTCTGATGAATCACTCCTCAAAGTCATTCAGTCCGAAATCCAATGTGCCGAGGAATCCGACGAACAAGACGAGGTTTGATTTTCCCCAATTCTCTTTTTCATGTCGCAGATGAATTTTAATACTATTAATTAAAATCGCCTAATTATGGATTCTACCACTGATTTGTTTCTGTTTTTAGGTGGATTTTATGGAAAATTCATGCTGTTTTTAGTTTTAATCAAAAAAATATATATGTTACTGGATTAGCAGATTTTGTACTGTTTTTTCATTGTGATTGCAGGTTGAGGAGGCTCCTGAGGGTTTCCCCTTCAAGATTGAAGATCATCCTGGACAACAAACTATTACATTGACAAGAGAATATCAAGGTGAATCTATAAATGTGGAAGTTCACATGCCTGACCTTGTTACCGGTGATGAAGATGAGAATGACAACGGTGGTGAGGATGATGACGAAGGGTCCAATCAGTCCAATATTCCTCTAGTTGTTAGGGTCTCTAAGAGAAATGGACCTGCTTTGGAGTTTGGTATCACAGCTTTTGCTGATGAGATTGCTATTGACACTTTGTCAATCAAAGATCCTAATGTTGCTGAGGATCAGATTGCTTACGAAGGACCTGATTTCACGTGAGTCTTGATGTTTAATTTAACAAATTTCTTATCTGTTTTTCATTAATTACTAATATAGAATATATATATAATCATCAGGGATTTGGATGAGAACCTCCAAAAGGCTTTCCACAAGTATCTGGAGATTAGGGGTATCAAGCCCAGCACAACCAACTTCTTGCATGAGTACATGGTCAACAAGGATAGCAGAGAATACAAGATGTGGCTTAAGAATCTGAAGAAATTCATCGAGGCATAGGTTCCATAAGTTTTGATTGATGTTTTAGTAGGGGCTAGCTACTTCGTAATGTCTGTCAATGATGTCAAAATACCGTGATTTTTAGTGTTTTTTTTTATTTTTGCTATAGATGTACCATGGCCACTTAAAATAGAATGTTGGTGAATTTTATTTATACATAAGAGTTAGCCCTCGCTTTTATCAGCTAGTTCTGTTTGCACTTGCAGCAGCAGGTTGTTGCTTGTTGATGAGATTGCATTTCCATTGTTATTGTCAAGTCAAATCACTTTGCGCATGATATTGCTTTCGCTTAACAATGATTTCTCAAACATGTATTGGCTTGCATATTCATTTGTGTCTAAGTGGATCCTCGATTGTGGTGTATTACTCTTCTTGTGCTATGATGATGATGCTGCCTCTGCATCACTCTTTTGTTGAAGAGTTATAAGGATTCCAAAGCTCTGTTTATTTGCTCCCACTTCGAGCACCCTGGAACATTTAGCAAACCATGTTTTTCAGTATGATTTACCATAAGAAAATTATATCAAATTTAAGTTTTTGCTAATGCTAAGTTGTACAATGAAGTAATGAAAGGAAGGAGAAAGAAGTCTAGTTTTTTGCACACGTAAAAATTATGATAATCATCTAAAGAGATGAACAATATAAGTAAGTTGTGCTCTGTTCTAATATCATGTCTCTCTCAACGGTGAATTTACGATTACATCGGTACAAGTTGATAGGACTCCCTTAGCTGCTTACATCAATAGAATACTCGCTACGTAATGAGCACACACCATAATGAATTACTTTTGACACTTGGACCATTGGAAATAATCTAATATTTAGAAATAATAGTCACAAAATATGAATAAACCTCCTCCAACTTGGAAGGATGTTTTTTAAATCAAAGTGAATTAGATGATCTGTAGTTCTGTACATTAAATTTCTGAAATTGGCCTAGCCAACTTTCTGTACACAACCATAACAGCACTCTTAACTGTTATTGATCAGCCATCACACACTCCTTTACTATATTAGGGTAAAATAAACCCCCAAATTCGCCCACAATTAGATAAACACACAATAACACTTCCGCACTCGCTACTCACTACACAACTGTCAGTACAAATCTCCTAAAACAGCATTGCGTACATGGCTAAAACTAAAAGAATACGTAATGACAAGACTTTTAGCTAGTCTGGTCATAATAACTGTCGAAGCTGCTGTGTTTCCCTTCGAAGTAATTGAACCTCTTTCATCAGCTCTGCTTGGTTTTCCAGTATCAATTTCATAGCACTAGAAGTTTCCATCTGCACAATGTTTGCAAATCTAAGAGATACTGATCCAATAGAAGAACTAGGAAAGTGCAAAGTTAACAAATGTACCTCTTGCATATGAAATTGTCTTAAGATATCTAAGTGAAGATTCCTCATATCCTCGTGAATGGATTTTTGAAGGGAAGAAAGAGTTTCTTCTTGTGTACGTTGGAACAGCTGGAGTGTAAAGGAACTTCCCTGCTGCAATTCAGGCAGTGTGGACTTTTGAGATTGCTTAATTTCACCCTGAAAAAAATCATAGGTCAAATGACAACTTTCTACTAAAAAGATAATTCTGTCATTTGGAATGATTCATCATTAAGGATCTTTCCACCAGCTCATGCTTCCAAGATTCTCTTCGAGAAACACAAAAGATGAAAACATCCATGATGATGACGCATAACAAATGATGCCAAAGATAGGAACTACCAAGTTTTCCTGATTCATACATTTATTGCTTGGAAAGCACCAGCTGCTGTAGCAGACGACGTGTCCGACCTAGATAACAAGCTATTCAGAAGCTCTTCCCTTGTTTCAGCTCCAGTTTTCTTAGTTTTTGGAGAACCAACAGAAAGGGTTCCATCACTGAAGGATGGTGTAGTGCTTATTCTCTCAGCATAACTGGAAAATCTTCGTGGGAGGGATACAGTTGAACCAAGAGTATCAAGAGTACCCTGCCCAGTAATGCCTTTTGTTCCAACTGAAAAGGATGTGGAACTCGCATGTTCTGAAGATCCTAGAATAGTTTCTTCATTTGGATTTTCTTTTATGCGCAAATTAGCCAAACTTAGAGTAGAACTAGTCAAAGAGCCGATACTCTGAGTTGCAGGAAAATTATCCTGTAATCCAGATAACATAGATCCTGGTGCAAGAGGACCAGATGTCGAGATTGCAAAACGGGAAGGCATATTTCCTGACTGCCGAAGATGAGATAATCTATCCGATAATCTCTCACCACCCCAAGCTTCTGGAGGAGTTATGGAGGAAGAATCATCACCACGAGAAGATGTTGGAGTGGAAGACAACTGTGCAAAAGAAGCATCCTCCTGCTGGAATATCAAAGATATGAAATACTTGTCAAGGAAAGATAACAACTCATGCATTTTAATGCTAAACCCAGTCATTGATTTCAGCTTCAGAATACTGACACCACTTTTTGAACTGACTTCACAAATTATATAGCAACCAAGAATGAAGGATTTAAGAAATTAGTTACTTCAACTAGATATCAACAGCATCATTTTGCATCCAACAACATAGGAAATTACAAACAAGTAATCATTTTTGTATATAGAAGAGCAACTCACATTTTCACCATATTTCCTGCAACCAAGGAAATAATTTGTTTTGCAAAAGAATATAAATGTAGGCACATGAACCAGACAAGATACAAACCTGTTTGGGTAAGGAACTTGATTTCCAATCAAATATGGGGCGATTCTCATTGCCACCCTCAACTGGAAGGGGAAACCTTAGAGAAGAAGGAAATAGCAAAGATGACTTCTTATCAAAATCCTTTTTGAAACCTTCCTGATCATCCCACAACTTATCAAGTGAAGGTGTAATTGGCTGAACTTCAACAAGAGGAGAAAAAACTTCCATATCATCCTTGAAGTTACGAGGAGCATGTAATCTTGCCAAAGATCCACCTTTCCATAAACTACTTCGTATGGGTGTTTCCTCGGATGGAGATAAACCTGTTGTCCCAGATGTAGATCCTGTAATGCCTGCTGGAAAAGAAAATGAGTCCACAGAACCTGAACGAACAGTGGTTCTCGAACCTGATGTTGTCATAGAAGTTGCTAGGCTTGATGACATCATAGCAGGAAGTGGGTCAGGCATCAAAATTGAATCCTCCACAGCACTGCCCAGGAGAGCCATTTCTGTAGTGCAATTGTTTTCATTGACAATTACAGGTTTTGCTCTTTGCCAGCATAGACTTGTCACAGCCTGTAAATTCATCATACTTTTCTAGTAAGAGGAAGTAAATCAGAGTAGTAAAAAAGGTACTGTCAGTACTGAGGAACAAAACTAAAGTTAACAAGCTGATAAACAAAATATATGAAGGTCAGCCAGTACATACTAAAAGATGCAGAATATCGGCACGGATTCCATTGGTAGATTTATACTGATATGCAAATAGATACAGAAACACCATGCTGTTTAATTTTGCTGAGCGATAGAGAGAGAGAGAGAGAATAAGAGGAAGAGCTTCTCAGACCAGCTCCCTTGCCCAAGCCAAGAGGCAACATTATACCATCTTCCAACTCATAATCAGATTATGACATTGGTCTACTATTGATACACAAATGCCACAAAGAAACATTTAGCCAAGGAAGAAACAAGGAATCTTAACAATGTCTTTGATTTTAGGAAATTGAGAAATGTGTTCAATTCTATCCACATTTGACCAACCAGAAATTTGGTTGGCATGCCTGACAAAGTGATGTGCCACTTTTGTACCCAATTCCTGCACCCTGAGCATATCATAGATGGTCAATAGCTTGTGGGACTACCTCCCCTCCCCCGAAGCAAATGCTGGCTATCTCTAACCTCTCAAAATCTACATGCCATATTGGAAGAACCGTGGTCACCTACTTGTCCGCCTAATCTCCTCATCCATTCTTGCACAATTACCAATTTCATGCATATCCACCTCTATCATCACGGATGAAACAATTTAAAGACAACAAGTGGACTTAAGAATAAATGCATACCAACTCCATATGGGCTTATTATACAGTCGCATATCTCCATCCTTGTTAATAAGAACTGAATCTTTTCTCTCCTTTTCATTTCCTTTCTCATGTTTTGCCAACCAAGGTAATGAAACGACATAATAGAAGTACATAGTCAAGGACAAACTGCTATTTAACACAAAACACTTTATTAAGAAAAGAAGAATCAAATACCTCAGAATTTCCATAAGCACGTAAAACAGTCAAGGGTTGTGGTTTTCCACGAACGTCATAGAATACTACCCGGCCACTACTTGTTCCAGCTGCCAGAGTGAATCCGTCATCAGTAAATGCCAGTGAAGAAAAAGGTGCCTCGTAAGGAATGCAAAATGTCGGCCTTCTTGACCCTGAGTCAAAAGTGTACAACTTCTTATCCATACCAACACTAGCAACAATCTGCAATCATAACAGTAAAACCACACCGGTAAATGATTCCATCATTTGGCAAGAGGATTGATTTACAGTTCTTCCAGTACAGGTACACAATATGTCTACCAGTTGATGAGTATAATAGAGAAAAAACCTTGTCGTTTGTTGGTGAGAAACTAATGCCAGAAGTTGGTGCAGAATGCTGCTTTAGCCAAGAAACCTTTTAAAGGTAAAAACAATTATCAGTTATCCAATAAAACGATGCACAGCAAGCAAGACAGGTACACTTGAGAGACATCAACCCAGAGTACCACTATACCAGGGTATTATAAAGATTAACATAAAATGCAGAGTAAGATACCATTGCACTTGGCAAATTTAACCATTATGGCTATGAAAGCATGCCCGAGGATGGGAAGTGGAAAGAATTGCAGAGAGGGTCTCATCTTTCAAAGAAAAAAGAGAGAAGGAAGAGTAGGAAAAAGAAGAGCATCGGGGAAGGACCATGACATGTTCTTTTCCTAGGTAGAAGGACCATGAATTGTTCTGAATGTCAGCAGGTAGGGAGGCAAAATATGTACTGAGACAGGGACTGGGAGGTTTCGAATTAACTCTCTGGAAACTTCATAACCATTATTCAGTGTTTTAAGCGTCGCATATCAAGCTCAGACTCCAACTTTGAAGTCCACAAACTATAACGTATAGCGCTTCTAACAGCACAGCATATATTGCAGTAATAATGATTCTTTCTGTGAGTTTTGACTACCAAACCCTCAAAGAGTAGTGCTAAATGTCTTTTTATGAGTAAAAGACCGTCAAGCCCTCTGAAAAGCAACAGTTGTAAGTTGCAAATGGATTGGTGATTCTTCTTTCAGAATGTTCTATGTCATAGCCAATAGCTAGCCTATACCAAATAAGTGGATGAGATCTGACTTGCAAATACAGATTGCGAGGAGAAAGAAATGGGATTCCCTATTAATCTCCAGTTATAAACCTTTTAAATAATACAGATCTAGGCACAACACAATATGTAATGAAATCAATTTTTATCATCTCAGAACACCAGAATGTCAACAAACCTTGGGGCTGCGACCAGTTGTATCCCACAGGTGGATAGATCCATCATCACCAGCTGTCACCAATAAATGCCTGCTAATCTTAGAATAATCAAGCACTCTCAAAACCTGATCTTGTGATAATCAGACAAAGAACAATGGCATCAGAAAAGAAAGCATCATTCCAAAAACCAAAAGCAAATTGCAGCTATAAGATGCTATACAGCAAAGTGGGACTTGGAAAGAATGAATTAACCTGCGCATTTGGATCCTTGAGTTCAGCAGCCTTTGCACCAGAAGCAAGGTTGTGAAGTATAAGATTCCCATTAAGACTGATAGAAGCTAAGTGCTCATCTTTACAATTGTACATTGCACCACTAATAGTATTGGTATGACCTTTCAACCATTTGATGCAACGCTTCCGCTGCAAATCCCATATTCGTATAACTTGGCCACTACCTCCAGAACATATGTATCGGGATGCTTTGCTGCTAAAGTTAACTGTTGAAATAGACTCCTGCAAGTGATAGAAATGAACTACTTGTAGATAATTAATTGATTGACAGCCCACTTCACAAGTTGGGCTTCAAAAAAATGTTGACAGCCTATACCGAAGACCCATGTTAGGTAATGGGGGATGGGATAGAAAGCCAACTTTATTCCAACCAATCTTCTTATCATCGTCACCTTTTGCCACAGGATAGCAATAGAGCACACATTTATGCAGCATCCTTCTTTCATAAACATATATGCCATAGGATAATCGAACAATCAGGATTCATTCTATGCCTGACCAAACCCTATCTTTCTCCCATTCAAACCCAGAGGCGAACACAAAATCTCAGGCAAATGCATTCAACATAAAAAGCTGTAAAGTACGGTATTCTTTTATGATCAGTAAATATAGCAAATTATGGAATTCTTATAAGCCACTCGCAAACACGCTTTTCTAATTTAGCAAAAATGACATCGGTTTGGCTTCCTCTTAACAAAATTATTATGGTTCAAACAATGTCATGTTGATGTCTACTTTTCATTTGGTGCTTTAACACTGAGGACAGTATTTGAGAACTTACCGTACAACATCTGAAAATAGGGGAACCCCTATAGAAGAACAGTACTAGATGATACATGAGTAATCTATCATAATAATTCTTTTTATCCCCCATATATAGGTCCACTACAAATGGTTCAAAACTCGGTAGAGAATGGGCCCGCCATCTATCCTTTTAAAGTTAAACACTAGGTTTCTATCTGTTACCGGGTTCGAACCCATGACGTGCACCTAACCCAAACATCATGTGTTGATATCTTACCACTAGATCAATGCCCCAGGGCAATTTAACATGATCATTATTTGAAATTACTGTATTAGGGAAAAATAAATTTTTGAAGCTACTACTATAAATAAAAACAGCTCAAATATTTCCCCCCTTCAGCCTACCATTTTTTTTTTGTATTATGAGAACAACCAGAAGTATCCATGTTGCATAAAATGCTAAGTTGCCGGACTCAGATGCAGGTGTCCAATGTGGGTGCGGATCTAGAGGTTAGATCCTCTATGATCTAAATTTTAAGATCAGGGATACGGATCGATGTATGGATACAACTGCGGAGATTCAGCTAAAAATAATTGATGTATCTAAATTAGAGTTACTAAACCTAATTATGAGATATTATGTGGTGAACTTTAGAAAACTATTGATCCAAAGGAGAATCATGGCAGGATATAAAAGGAAAGGGAGTAAATATAAATTTATATATACGAGGTATTCCATCTTCTTCAATGTCACCTTATCTTTTGTTTTGAATACATAAATCATGAAACCTTTCCAGAATTTCTCCCTCTAATTGGGTCAAAATACCCGAAACCGGTTGACCAAATCACGTACGGATCCCACACCACACCAACATTGTGTCGACACTAGTGCGGCATCGAAAGTGAAGAGTCCGAGCAACTTGGATAAAATGTATATGGCAAAAGCAGCCTACTCATGTGTACAATAGTTTCAGAGTGCTACAATGTCTCTTTTTGAAATGTGCTATTCAGTACGCTATAATATTTAAGAAATCTCTCTAATATGTGAGAACATCATTGAGGCCTGCCCAGTGCATTCTAAATGAAAAACTATCATATGAAAGCACAAATTTTCCTGTAACTTTAGCAGCAAATAGAGGTAAAAATGAAGTTGGTCAAAACTACAACATATCTTTAACCTCTCAAAATTCACCATTTTCAAAGAAATCTGTGCCAAAATCCATTGAAAAAATTGGAAATTAAGGAATTATTACATTTCGATAACAGGACAACAAAGTAACTATCTTAGATTTGCAGCGAAAAAAGTAAAAAGGTAAACAAAAGTACCTCGATATTGTCAGCACTATCAGTGCCGGCCAGTGGTACAGTCCCCAAACTCTGTCCATTTTTCCTCCACAAAGATATCTTCTTGTCATCTCCAGCGCTTGCCACCACCAAATCTGCAACACCCAAAGTTAAATCGAATTTGCAAAAAGAATGTAAATTCATGATAGAAAGGGGAAACTAACTAGTGTGATTCCACTTGACGGAATTGACTTGGAATCCAGGGGAAGGAGTATAGCTAAGAATGCAGGGATCACGGGGTTCCAAAGTGAGGTCAAAAAGCTTAACAGTGTCACCGCCAGTAGTAGCCAAAAGGGTCTTAATCGAATCTGTAGAATTCATCTATGAAGAGATTCTTGGATTGTGAAATATACAGTTTACAGATTTGAATTTCAGAAGAAGGGAAAGAGAGAGAAGAGTGAAGTGGGGTGTAATTTAGGTGTTTGATTTGAAACCCTACCGGAGAGAGAGAGGGGATTGCAAATTCAAAAAAAGTGCTGGCCCAAAAAGTGGGCGCCCTCTCTCAAGTGCCATCAACCAGGCTTCAGATGCAACTTTTTTTTTTTTGGCCGAAATTTTTTTAGGAAAGGTTTTTCTATATTTAGAAATTGAGCTCGAGATCTCTCGCTTCATTTACTACATTCTATTCTTTGGAAAAGACTCAGAAATATCTTTAAACTATTCGAAATAGCTTATATATACTTTTAAATTTTATTTCGGCTCAAAATTACCCTTCCCGTCATAATATAGGGTCAAAAGTACTCTTCTTATTAACAGAAGTTGTTAAATGTCATATGGATGCCACATTGCATGTCAATAGGATTTCACTACCAAATAGACTGAATAGAAAGGGTGAAAATAGCCTTAAACTATGTGAAATAGCACATATATACCTTAAACTATATTTCGGCTCAAAATTATCCTTCCCGTCAAGCTATTGGGTCAAAAATACCCTTCTTATTAACAGAAGATGTTAAATGTCATGTGGATGCGACATAGCATAACAATAAGGTTCCACTTCCACATAGACTAAAATCATAAATCCTAATTACCCCCCCCCCCCTCATTTCACTATTTCCAGAAACGATATATTGACACGTTCTCCCTCATTTCGTGGCTAGTGTTTCATATTTTTCTTCGTGACTGGTTTCAAAGTGGATATTCATGCTTGTAAGTTAGTAAATATTTTTTTCTTATTTTATTATGTTTACGATTCCAAAGCATAATAGTTAGGATTTCACAACTTTCCCCTAAATTCGCAGCTAAGGCTTCGTAGCTTTCTTCGGGGCTGAGTTTCAAAATGGATATTCATGCTTGTAGGTTAGTAAATATTTTTTTCTTATTTTATTATGTTTACGATTTTAAAGTATGATAGCTAGAATTTTACAACTTTCCTTCATTTCGCGGTCAAGGTTTCATAACTTTCTTCGGAGCTAAGTTTCAAAGTAGATTTTCGTGGTTGTAAACATAATAAAATAAGAAAAAAGTTTTACTAACCTACAAACAAGAATATCCACTTTGAAACCCAGCGACGAAGAAAACTATGAAACCTAGCTGCGAAATGAGGGAGAAGGGGTGAAATCGTTTCTGGGAAATAATGAAATGAGGGGAAAATGAGTAATTAAGATTTAGGGATTTAGTCAATGAGGCAGTGGAACCCTATTACGTGCAATGTAACATCCATGTGACATTTAACAACTTCAGCTAATAAAAAGGTCACTTTTGACCCAATAGTTTGACGGGAAGGGTAGTTTTGAGCCGAAATATAGTTTAAGAGTATATATGAGCTATTTCGGATAGTTTAAGGGTACTTTTGACCCTTTTCCTTTTAGTTATGTGGTAGTGCAAATCTATTGGTGTGCCATGTGGCATTCATGTGGCATCCACATGGCATTTAACAATTTCTGTTAATTAGAAGGGACCCAATAGTTTGACAGGAAGGGTATTTTTGAGCCAAAATATAGTTTAAGGATATAAATAAACTATTTCAGATAGTTTAAGGATATTTTTGACTATTTTCCGTCTATTCTTTGTTAGCACTTGATATATACTGTGATCTCACTCTCTAGTGAATGTGATTTTAAAATATCATTATTAGGATACGTGTTTTTTATATGTATTTACATTCATTAAATTTTTTTTAAGAATTAAATTATATCATATTTAAAATATAAAATACTTTTTAAAAAAAGTCTATAACGATAAATTTGATCCGATTTAATTTTATTAAATGATCTAAATGAGATTTTGGGTTGTGCTATTGCCTTGTTAATATTATTTACTGTAATTCAAGTGACTTATTTGAAAAAAAAATGGTTTTAATGACATTATCTAATTGTTTATCTAATCTCTTAAAATTAAGTAATGACTTATCTTTTAATATAATAGCATCAATTTTTATCTTATTTATATTACTCATGAGTATGGCCTTATGGCCAGTTCGATTAAAGAGAGAAACAAAAACTTTGCATTTTTTACAAATTGAATCACACTTGGCATAATTAATTAATATGTTCGAACACAAGTCTTATTGGAACCACCCCTCATATATCTAAACTCACCCCACCTCCCATAAATCTAAGCTCGTATGTTGCTATGCTTAATCATTTTCACCATAAGAAGTATTTCCCTGTTAATACGTCGTCAATTACAATACAATTTTCAACCACCAATATTAAATCGTCAGTTATTAACATCAATCAACTCTATAATCACAATCATATCGCAACTGACAAAAACAGCAACTCAGGCTCTGTAACTTTCCTCCATTAATGAAGGTTTCAACTCTTACCAACAATCAGAGAGAAAAGATGGAAAATCTTATTAAGAATTTGAAAACTTAGCTTGTAGTCTATACAATGAATGTGTGTTTATACACATTTGATAAAGTCTAACAAATCTAACAAACTCAACTAACTATTAAAAATGAGAAACTTGTGATTCCTAACTAACTAACTAATATTGTGAATGTACTGTAACGATTCAAAAAAAAAAGAATTATATAAATAAGAATAAATAGGTATTTAAGGGCATAATTGTCCTTTCATGTTTTAAATGAATAAATAAATAAATAAGTAAATAAATAAAACAGATTTGTATTTATTTATTTTAAATGTTATTTGACTAATTCTTGAATTAGTCTCCTAATCCAAATAGTCCTCTCTCTCTCACGCTTCTTAACTCCCTCTCTCACGTTCTCCATCTTCCTCACATTATTTCTGCCAAAACATCAACAGTTTTCATGCTTGAAGAACTAACAAAAATTTTTAAGCAAAAGAAAAAGTAATCAAAACGTCAAGGCTAAGAGAGGTTTGTCGAGAGAGGTGTACGTTGAAGTGAATTGGGAGTGGTTTGGAGGAGTTTTCCGGGCAGCAACATTAAAGTTTGAACATCGATTAAGGTATGGGTTTTCTTCTCTCTTGAATCCTTTCCCAAGAGACCCCTTAAGGTTCAAGATATTCATTCCGAAAACTAGGGTTGTTCCCTTTTGTATGTCCTTGTCACTAGCTCCCAATGAATTTTAGGTTGGGTATGATTGCCGGTAGATTTAGAGGTATATTATGTTTTCGCGATGAATATGATTATGTTTGTGTACTTGGAATCGTATGAGTGGCAATCATGTTTTTCTTGAAATTTTGTGTAAGTACGTTACGGTGAATGAGGTTCTTTATGTAATGCTCCAAAAGTTTAATGTAATATGATTGTATTTATTGTGTATTTTATGTGTATTTTATGTGTAAAATGGGTGTACAAGATGATGTCCATCATGGTGAAATATATAGTAATTGATCAACAATCTTTTAGCCAAACAAACCCATAAAAGATACACTTAAAATGTGTTAAAATAGTCTACGAATTTCCTTAGAAATTCAAGTAAAAATATGGATAAAAACGAATTGAAAAATGACCAAAAATTCCACCAACAATGCAACTTTAATTTGGACTAAAGTTTAATGAAGGAAATCTGAAAATTTAATAAATTTTAAAGAGATGAGGCCACCAGGATTCGAACCTGGGACCTCACCTGTGAGGCAGCAGTAGTTCGCAGAAAAAAAAAAGAGAATGTTGGGGGCGGGGATCGAACCCACGACCCCCATCCGCGAAAAAAAAAGGATTAAAAGGGAATGCTGGGGCGGGGGATCGAACCCACGACCCCAGTTCGCTAAAAAGAAAAAAAAAAGATTAAAAGGGAATGCTGGGGCGGGGGATCGAACCCACGACCCCAGTTCGCTAAAACGAAAAATAATAATAATAATAAGGGGATGCGAGGCGTGGGGATCGAACCCACGACCTCAGGGCTGAAAGGGGGAGTATAAATATTAAGGGAAAAAGGGTGAGACTGTGGGGGTTCGAACCCACCACCTCACAGCCTCCATTCCCAGCGAATTTAAGAGGAAAATAAGGGGGGTTGTGGGGGCTCGAACCCACAACCTCCCTATTCAAGCGAATTTAATTAAAAATAATAAAAATAATAATAAATTAAAATTCTAATTAAAGTTGGAAAATTAATTCTCTTATGTAAACATTGAGATTTAATTTAGAATTTTAATTAAAAGTAGAATATTAATTCTTTTTTTTGTAAATATTGAGATTTAAGTTAGAATTCTAATTAAATTAGAAAATTATTCTTTCATGTAAATGATTGAAATTTAATCTAGAATTCTAATTAAAATAGAAAATTTATTATGTCACGAAAATGTTGAGATTTAATTTAGAGTTCTAAATTACGAATATTAGAACTAAAGTCAATGAAAAAAAATATAAATGGTAGCCAAATAATTCAAGAGTAATGTCGTATTGATACATAAGTCATACGTGAGTGAAATATTCAAGAATAATGTCATCTACTTAGATAAAAATCAAAGATCCTGGCATATATACAAGATACATAAGTCTTGTAATACATAATCTTAGAAAAACAAGAATTCACTTAACGAACTATAAATGAAGCCTCATGGCTTGTATGTATAGATGTACAAGTTTAACATACGTTCAAGAATAAGTGAGCCTAAGATATACGTAATGAAATAAAGAATGTGGTGACAATCATGATGTGAGGTTAATGCATATGATGAGAGCAACCTTAAATGAGCTTAAGAAAATGTTACCGATACATACTCACCAATGAGAGTGTAAGATAATGAAGAGACCAGTCTCTATGAATACTCTAATAAAAATATTGAGTTTAAAACACTTAATACTAATATGAGATGAGAAATCATCTATTGAGCTATGATGTCTTCATACTAGAAGCAAACTTCTATGATGTATGAGTTGCATGTAATGGAACTTTATACCGAGCACCGATAGACTAGCTATGAGTGGTGATGCCTTCTTTCGGGAAGGGCGGAGGTTCACGTAATTCTCATGAGATGAGACTGTCCGGCTTGCCGGGTATGGGTCTCCACACATCTCCTAGTCTTTGAACCTATATTGCCACTATAGGGATCTGGCGGGGTTAAATTCCCATATACGCTAGCATGTTATTTGAATCGCTTTGGCCGGTGATTCCACCTCTTTTCGGTGTGGGGAAGACACTGGATTTCATGATGCTCACATGATCTATGTCGGTTAAAGTTAAAGTTCCCAATGAATGAATGAGGCCAGCCTCAAATGAATCATATAAAGAAATGAATGATACCGAAGGTGTTAGGATAGGATAATCAAGAGGTGAGCTAGATTCAGGTAATGACATTAGGTCATTCCTGATCATTGCACAGCAAACCCGATGAAAGTCTTAAACTACATCCTAGGTATAACTGGTGTTCGCACTGGCCTATGAATGAATTGAAATGAAATACGAATGAATGAGTGAAGCAGACTCTGTGTTTGCTAAAGAAGGCTCCCTAGTTGAGGTCCCATATGTTGAGCCCTCATTTTGGAAAGTCTTAAAGTTAAGTCTATGATAATAAGGTCTCATGGTATACGAATGAATAATATGAGAGAAAGTATGTGTTATATGTTATGTGCTATATGAATATGTTATGTTTTGTGTGCCATACGATAATTATAATGATGCATGTCACTCTCATGGCATAACTTTCCCAATCTCAATTTGGCAAGTCCACTGACTTGACTTCCAAAAATCATGTTGTTAGGAAAGAGCTGTTCTTTCTCATGTATGTCCCTGGTGTGTACTTGCATATACCCATACTTAGTACAAGTGTGTACTAATTCCATACGAACATCTACTTTTAGGTGCAGGCACAGGTGGACGCTAGAGCTACAGGTTCGTCGTTGCAGCTATCCGGACGTCAGTATTCATCCGGAGTTTGGTAGGTCCTCATGCTTTCGAGGATGCTACTGTTTTACATTCTAGCGTAGTTTTAGAGTTGAGCTAGTGGAGCATGTTCCACTAGCGTTTCTTTCCTGTTTTGGTTCAAACTTTGTATTGGTGCTATTGTGGCCGACATACAATTAATACTTAATGAATTATTACTTTCAGTTGCTTCTCTCTTAAATGTTAGATGGTTGATGATGAACGATTACGAAAAATTAAGAATGTTCAGCAATTATGATTAAAGAATCAAAAATTTCAAATTTTCCGCTAAAATTAATCTATGTAAAGTAAGAATGACGTAAGCAGGCTTGTCTGCGACCTCTGAGAGGTCAACGACGCCGGTCTCGTCTGGGGTCTAGATTCCGGTCGTGACAAAGTTGGTATCAGAGAGCTAGGTTAAATTCCTCGAATAATGAGTTCACATCAACCACATTGAGTAGTTTTTAAGTCATGGTAGTGAAGTGCACCACTATCCTGGATTAGAGACTGCACGATGCGTAGGAAAAACTTCCCTTCTTCTTATCTTATTGTGCTTTTCCTAATGTTTAAATTCTTGGTGTTACGAACGTGTCTAACATCAACCTTGCTGTTTTCAGAGAATGAATACCTGGGGAACTAAGGGTCTGAGGACGGGAGCAGCAGCAGCTAGGGGTAATCAGAATCCACCCCAGGCTCCAGCTGAAGGAGTGGCCATGCCAGTGAACCCAGCTGGGTTGACTGATGCGGAGGTGAGGGCATCTCTAGCCCAGATGGCACAGGCCATCACGATGCAGGCCCAAGCTATGACTGCCCAAGTCAACCGGCAGGATGTTCTGAGGGAAAACCCACCGGCTCGCAGCATAGCTGACAGACTGCGAGACTTCACGAGGATGAATCCTCCAATTTTCACAGGGGCTAAGACTTCAGAAGATCCCCAGGAATTTATAGACGAGTTGCATAAGATACTGGTGGCCATGGGGGCCACTGATATTGAGAAGGCTGAGTTGGCTTCCTACCAGCTCAAAGATGTTGCACAGACTTGGTGCAAAATGTGGCGAGATAGCCATGTCCTAGGAGGGGTGCCAGTCACCTGGGAGCTGTTCAAGACAGCATTTTTGGAAAGGTTCTTCCCTAGAGAGATGAAAGAGGCCAAGGTTGAGGATTTCATCAACCTCAAGCAAGGATCCATGACTGTCAGGGAGTATTCCCTGAAGTTTGTGAAGTTATCAAGGTATGCACTTCCCTTAGTATTTGATAACAAGAATGATGAGAGTACTTAACTTTGTTGAAATCATCCAGGTATGCTACTCCCTTGGTTTCTACCAGCAGGGAGGAGATGAGCAGATTCCTCACAGGAATCAATGGAGACCTGGAGGAAGATTGTCGGGCTGCGATGCTCCATGATAATATGGACCTTTCTAGATTAATGATGCATGTCCAGCAGGTAGAGGACAGCCGAAAGAGGAGAGGTGTACGTGATGTTAGGAGGCCTAGGCCTCAAGATCAGGCAGGTCCCAGCCATGGAGGCCATAGAAACAATTTTAGCGTCCGCGAGCAGCCCAAATTCAAGAAGGGGCAACAGAGTGCTGGAAATTCTGACCCTCAGAGAAATACAACGCCTAGAGGAGGCAGACCCGAACCCAAGAGGGGCAATGGAGGTGAGATGCAGCGTCCAAGGAAGACTTGTACTAAGTGTGGCCGAATGCACCTTGGAGAATGTAGACAGGGCACTAATGCCTGTTTCGGTTGTGGTAAGAGTGGACACATGGTCATAGACTGTCCCCAGAACAGAGGTCAGGCTGGGGGTAATGCTCAGCCTAGGCCTACCCCACATAATGCAGCAGCAGCCGAACCTCCGAAGAGGAACAGATTTTATGCCTTGAAAGGTAGGGAGGAGCAGGAGAAGTCCGCTGATGTGGTCACAGGTATGCTGCAAGTATTCTCAACTTCTGTTTATGCTTTACTTGATCCAGGGTCTACGCTTTCCTTTGTAACTCCTCTGCTTGCCCTTACCTTTGAAATACTACCTGAAGTTCTGCATGATCCTATAGTGGTTAGTACGCCTTTAGGAGAAAATGTGAGAACCGAAAGTTTATACAAGAATTGCCCAATAGTTGTGAGTGGCAAGGCTATGTGTGCAAACTTGATTGAGTTACCCATGCATGATTTTGATATTATTCTTGGCATGGACTGGCTTCACGACCATTATGCTTGCTTGGACTGTCGTAGTAGAGTGGTGAGGTTTCGTTTCCCTAATGAGGAAGAGTTAGTCTGGGAGGGGTACAATCCGATTCGTCCTAACCCCTTGATTTCAAATCTTAAGGCCAATAAAATGATGGCCAAAATGTTATTATGTCATCTAGTGAGTGTTAATGATTTAGATCATGACGTTCCTTCCATAGACTCGGTGCCTGTAGTAAATGAATTCCTAGATGTGTTTCCTGAAGATTTGCCTGGAGTCCCTCCCCTTCGAGAGATTGACTTTGGTATCGACTTAGAACCTGATACTAAACCAATCTCAATTCCTCCTTATAGAATGGCTCCAGCAGAACTCAAGGAGTTGAAGCTGCAGTTAAAAGATCTCACGGATAAGGGTTTCATTCAGCCGAGCATATCCCCTTGGGGCGCTCCAGTGTTGTTTGTAAAGAAAAAGGATGGGACCCTTAGAATGTGTATCGATTATCGGCAGCTCAACAAAGTCACTATAAAGAATAAGTACCCACTTCCCAGAATTGATGATTTGTGCGATCAGCTCCAAGGGTCTAGTTTCTTCTCTAAGATTGATCTTCGTTCAGGGTATCATCAGCTTAGAGTTAGGGATAGGGATGTCCCAAAAACAGCTTTTCGTACCCGTTATGGTCATTATGAGTTCTTGGTTATGTCATTCGGCCTCACGAATGCACCTGCTGCATTTATGGACCTCATGAACAGAGTTTTCCGTGAATACCTTGACTCTTTCGTCATAGTATTCATTGACGACATTCTCATCTACTCTAAGACCAAGGAAGAGCATGAACAGCATTTGAGACTAACCTTGCAGGTACTTAGACAGCATCAGCTGTATGCCAAATTCAGCAAGTGTGAATTCTGGCTGAGATCAGTGACCTTCTTGGGCCATGTTGTGTCCGATCAAGGTGTAGAAGTGGACCCCAGAAAGACTGAAGCAGTTAAGAAATGGCCAAAGCCTCTTACACCCACCGATATCTGTAGCTTTCTGGGATTGGCTGGTTACTACCGCAGGTTCGTGGAGGGATTTTCTTCCATTGTTGCCCCACTTACAACCTTGACAAAGAAGAAATCCAAGTTTGAATGGACGGACACTTGTGAGAAGAGTTTCCAGGAGCTCAAGGACAGACTCACTTCAGCCCCGGTGCTTACTCTGCCTAAGAGTGGCGAGAATTACACTGTCTATTGCGATGCATCTAGGGTCGGTTTGGGATGTGTTCTTATGCAGGCTGGTAAGGTGATAGCTTATGCTTCCAGACAGCTCAAGGTTCATGAAAAGAATTATCCCACTCATGACTTGGAGTTGGCAGCTGTGGTGTTTGCGTTGAAGTTATGGAGGCATTATCTATATGGAGTACACGTGGATGTGTTCACGGATCATAAGAGTCTCCAGTACGTGTTCACGCAGAGGGAGCTGAATCTACGGCAACGCAGATGGTTGGAGCTGTTGAAGGATTATGACATGAATGTGCACTATCATCCAGGTAAGGCTAATGTTGTGGCTGATGCTTTGAGCAGGATGAGCATGGGGAGTACAACCCACGTTGAGGATGAGAAGAAGGAGCTAGTGAAAGAGGTACACAGACTGGCCAGGCTGGGTGTACGGTTGGTTGACTCTACTAGTGGAGGTGTATTAGTTCACCCTAGTTCTGAATCATCCCTGATAGTGGAAGTCAAGAAGGGTCAGCATCTCGATCCTGTGTTGATGGAGATGAAGGACTCAGTGTTGTTAAAAATGAATGAGTCTTTTGCTTTGGGAGATGATGGCATACTTAGATACCAGAACCGGTTGTGCGTACCAGATGTAGATGATTTACGGACCAAGATTGTTACAGAGGCCCATGGTTCCAGATATTCCATACATCCAGGTTCCACAAAAATGTATCATGATCTTAAGCAGATTTATTGGTGGGACGGCATGAAGAAGGATATTGCAGACTATGTGGCTAAGTGTCCTAATTGTCAGCAGGTTAAGGAAGAGCATCTTAAGCCTGGTGGTCTGACTCAGATTATTGAGGTTCCGACTTGGAAATGGGAGGCCATTAATATGGACTTCGTTGTTGGTCTTCCGAGGACTAGGAGGCAGCATGATTCTATATGGGTTATTGTGGACAGACTGACTAAGTCTGCCCACTTTATCCCTGTGAAGTCCACTTACAGGGCCGAGGATTACGCGAGACTCTACATTGATGAGATTGTGAGATGGCATGGGATTCCTTTGTCTATTATTTCAGATAGAGGAGCTCAGTTTACTTCGCATTTTTGGAGATCTTTCCAGAAAAGCTTAGGCACGCAGGTGAAACTTAGCACTGCCTTTCATCCTCAGACAGATGGGCAGGCAGAGCGCACTATTCAGACATTGGAGGACATGTTGAGAGCGTGTGTGATTGACTTTAGAGGTAATTGGGATGACCATCTACCTTTGATAGAGTTCTCGTATAATAATAGCTACCACTCCAGCATTGGGATGGCACCATTTGAGGCATTGTATGGTAGGAGGTGTAGATCTCCAGTTGGGTGGTTCGAGGTTGGAGAGTCATCTATTTTGGGTCCAGAGATCATTCATGAGGCCTTGGAGAAAGTTAGAATGATTAGAGACAGGTTGGCTACCGCTTACAGCCGACAAAAGTCATATGCAGACAACAGAAAGCGACCCTTAGAATTTAACGTTGGTGACCAGGTTTACTTGAAGATATCGCCTATGAAAGGGGTGATGCGATTTGGTAGAAAAGGGAAGCTTAGTCCGAGGTATGTGGGGCCATATGAGATCCTACAGCGCGTGGGTGAGGTGGCCTATGAGTTAGCATTGCCTGCGGAGCTAGCTTCTGTTCATCCAGTCTTTCATGTCTCGATGTTGAAGAAGTGCCTAGGTGATCCAGCATCAATCCTACCTGTAGAAGGTTTGGGGGTTGGTGAAAACTTGTCCTATTAGGAAGTACCTGTTGAGATCTTAGACAGACAGGTCAAGCGGCTGAGGAACAAGGAGATTGCCACAGTGAAGGTATTGTGGAGAAACCATCTTGTTGAGGGTGCTACGTGGGAGGCTGAGGCCGACATGAGATCCCGATATCCACATCTTTTCAACTCTTGAGGTTAGGCTTCCCACTCGTAAGGCTATAGTTCCTTATCTCTTCATATTTATTGCTATTGGCTGATTGTACATAGCAATTAAGTTATGATCTCATTGGCATTATGAGGTGAAATGGTAGTGTCATTCGGGGACGAATGTTCCTAAGGGGGGGATAATGTAACGATTCAAAAAAGAAAGAGAATTATGTAAATAAGAATAAATAGGTATTTAAGTGCATAATTGTCCTTTCACGTTTTAAATGAATAAATAAATAAATAAATAAATAAAACAGATTTGTATTTATTTATTTTAATGTTATTTGACTAATTCTTGAATTAGTCTCCTAATCCAATTAGCCCTCTCTCTCTCACGCTTCTTAACTCCCTCTCTCACGTTCTCCATCTTCCTTACATTATTTCTGCCAGAATATCAACAATTTTCATGCTTGAAGAACTCACAAAAAAAAAATTTTAAGCAAAAGAAAAAGTAATCAAAACGTCAAGGCTAAGAGAGGTTTGTTGAGTGAGGTGTACGTTGAAGTGAATTGGGAGTGGTTTGGAGGAGTTTTCCGGGCAGCAACATTTAAAGTTTGAATATCGATTAAGGTATGGGTTTCCTTCTCTCTTGGATCCTTTCCCAAGAGGTTCCTTACGATTCAAACTATTCATCTCGAAACTAAGGTTGTTTCCCCGTTGCATGTCCCTGTCACTAGCTCCCTATGATCTTAGGTTGGGTATTCTTGTTGATAGAATTTTAGGGATACTTGTTTGTGGTGATAATCTCGTTTCGAATATGTGTTCATGATGATGTGATTATATTTTATGTTTTTCGAAAAATATGAATGTAAATATGTATGTATTTGTGCAAGATTTTGATCATGACTTTGAGTTTTTCTTTAGCATGTTAATAGATTTGAGATTACTCGTGTTTTATGTGCAATTAGAGGCTCTTAAAATCGTAATATTCGTAATATTCACATGGTTGAAAGGCTATAAATTCTAGTCACAATAAATGATCAAATCATCCCCCTAAATTTGTCTTAAGAACATTAATGAATGTATAAGAAAAAAATGCTAAATTAACCCGTAAAAAGGATGTGAAAAATTATGGAGTAGTGCCCCAGAATCTGGAAATAAGTTTTAGACACATTCTGGAAAATTTGAGCAAAAAACGAATTAAAAAAAAATAGGTGAGGTCTTCAGGGATCAAACCCGAGACCTCACCAACACATGCCTTGATAAAATAATTAAAAAGGAATGTTGAAGACGGGGCTCGAAATGGGGGCTGGGACTGGCGAAATTCGCATGGAAAAAGAATGGAGCAGGGGGGATTCGAAATCGGGTACTGGGAGAGGAAGAAAAGAAAAAAAAAAAAGAGATGCTGGGGGCGGGAATCGAACCCCCGACCCCCAGTTCGCGAAAAAAGGGAAAAGAAATGGGACTGAAGGGAATCGAACACGCGACCTGGGGAAAGAGGGGAAGGGAATTAATTCAGTAAATTAAATGGGAGGCGTGGGATTCGAACCCACGACCTCCAAGTGCGCGCGAGAGAGGGAAAAATGGGAAGAAATAAAACGTGAGGCGTGGGAATCGAACCCACGACCTCAAGGACTGTAGCAGTGTATAAAAAAAAAATATATATATATATGAGGGACTGTGGGGGTTCGAACCCACCACCTCACAGTCTCCTCTTCAGCGAAAATGAGAGGAAAAATAAGGGGGCTGTGGGGGTTCGAACCCACAACCTCCCTATTCAAGTGAATTTAATTAAAAATAATAATAATAGTAAATTAAAATTCTAATTAAAGTTGGAAAATTAATTCTTTTATGTAAACATTGAGATTTAATTTAGAATTTTAATTAAAAATAGAATATTAATTCTTTTATGTAAATATTGAAATTTAAATTGGAATTCTAATTAAATTAGAAAATTATTCTTTCATGTAAATGATTGAAATCTAATTTAGAATTCTAATTAAAATAGAAAATTTATTATTTCACGAAAATGTTGAGACTTAACTTAGAGTTCTAAATTTATGAATATTAGAACAAAAAATCAATGAAAAATATAAATGATATCCAAATAATTCAAAATTTGGGTTCTCGTGTCCAAACCTCCGTATTGATACATAAGTCATACGTGAGTGAAATATTCAAGAATAATGTCATCTACTTAGATAAAAATCAAAGATCCTGGCATATATACAAGATACATAAGTCTTGTAATACATAATCTTAGAAAAACAAGAATTCACTTAACGAACTATAAATGAAGCCTCATGGCTTGTATGTATAGATGTACAAGTTTAACATACGTTCAAGAATAAGTGAACCTAAGATATACGTAATGAAATAAAGAATGTGGTGACAATCATGATGTGAGGTTAATGCATATGATGAGAGCAACCTTAAATGAGCTTAAGAAAATGTTACCGATACATACTCACCAATGAGAGTGTAAGATAATGAAGAGACCAGTCTCTATGAATACTCTAATAAAAATATTGAGTTTAAAACACTTAATACTAATGATGAGATGAGAAATCATCTATTGAGCTATGATGTCTTCATACTAGAAGCAAACTTCTATGATGTATGAGTTGCATGTAATGGAACTTTATACCGAGCACCGATAGACTAGCTATGAGTGGTGATGCCTTCTTTCGGGAAGGGCGGAGGTTCACGTAATTCTCATGAGATGAGACTGTCCGGCTTGCCGGGTATGGGTCTCCACACATCTCCTAGTCTTTGAACCTATATTGCCACTATAGGGATCTGGCGGGGTTAAATTCCCATATACGCTAGCATGTTATTTGAATCGCTTTGGCCGGTGATTCCACCTCTTTTCGGTGTGGGGAAGACACTGGATTTCATGATGCTCACATGATCTATGTCGGTTAAAGTTAAAGTTCCCAATGAATGAATGAGGCCAGCCTTAAATGAATCATATAAAGAAATGAATGATACCGAAGGTGTTAGGATAGGATAATCAAGAGGTGAGCTAGATTCAGGTAATGACATTAGGTCATTCCTGATCATTGCACAGCAAACCCGATGAAAGTCTTAAACTACATCCTAGGTATAGCTGGTGTTCGCACTGGCCTATGAATGAATTGAAATGAAATACGAATGAATGAGTGAAGCAGACTCTGTGTTTGCTAAAGAAGGCTCCCTAGTTGAGGTCCCATATGTTGAGCCCTCATTTTGGAAAGTCTTAAAGTTAAGTCTATGATAATAAGGTCTCATGGTATACGAATGAATAATATGAGAGAAAGTATGTGTTATATGTTATGTGCTATATGAATATGTTATGTTTTGTGTGCCATACGATAATTATAATGATGCATGTCACTCTCATGGCATAACTTTCCCAATCTCAATTTGGCAAGTCCACTGACTTGACTTCCAAAAATCATGTTGTTAGGAAAGAGCTATTCTTTCTCATGTATGTCCCTGGTGTGTACTTGCATATACCCATACTTAGTACAAGTGTGTACTAATTCCATACGAACATCTACTTTTAGGTGCAGGCACAGGTGGACGCTAGAGCTACAGGTTCGTCGTTGCAGCTATCCGGACGTCAGTATTCATCCGGAGTTTGGTAGGTCCTCATGCTTTCGAGGATGCTACTGTTTTACATTCTAGCGTAGTTTTAGAGTTGAGCTAGTGGAGCATGTTCCACTAGCGTTTCTTTCCTGTTTTGGTTCAAACTTTGTATTGGTGCTATTGTGGCCGACATACAATTAATACTTAATGAATTATTACTTTCAGTTGCTTCTCTCTTAAATGTTAGATGGTTGATGATGAACGATTACGAAAAATTAAGAATGTTCAGCAATTATGATTAAAGAATCAAAAATTTCAAATTTTCCGCTAAAATTAATCTATGTAAAGTAAGAATGACGTAAGCAGGCTTGTCTGCGACCTCTGAGAGGTCAACGACGCCGGTCTCGTCTGGGGTCTAGATTCCGGTCGTGACAAAGTTGGTATCAGAGAGCTAGGTTAAATTCCTCGAATAATGAGTTCACATCAACCACATTGAGTAGTTTTTAAGTCATGGTAGTGAAGTGCACCACTATCCTGGATTAGAGACTGCACGATGCGTAGGAAAAACTTCCCTTCTTCTTATCTTATTGTGCTTTTCCTAATGTTTAAATTCTTGGTGTTACGAACGTGTCTAACATCAACCTTGCTGTTTTCAGAGAATGAATACCTGGGGAACTAAGGGTCTGAGGACGGGAGCAGCAGCAGCTAGGGGTAATCAGAATCCACCCCAGGCTCCAGCTGAAGGAGTGGCCATGCCAGTGAACCCAGCTGGGTTGACTGATGCGGAGGTGAGGGCATCTCTAGCCCAGATGGCACAGGCCATCACGATGCAGGCCCAAGCTATGACTGCCCAAGTCAACCGGCAGGATGTTCTGAGGGAAAACCCACCGGCTCGCAGCATAGCTGACAGACTGCGAGACTTCACGAGGATGAATCCTCCAATTTTCACAGGGGCTAAGACTTCAGAAGATCCCCAGGAATTTATAGACGAGTTGCATAAGATACTGGTGGCCATGGGGGCCACTGATATTGAGAAGGCTGAGTTGGCTTCCTACCAGCTCAAAGATGTTGCACAGACTTGGTGCAAAATGTGGCGAGATAGCCATGTCCTAGGAGGGGTGCCAGTCACCTGGGAGCTGTTCAAGACAGCATTTTTGGAAAGGTTCTTCCCTAGAGAGATGAAAGAGGCCAAGGTTGAGGATTTCATCAACCTCAAGCAAGGATCCATGACTGTCAGGGAGTATTCCCTGAAGTTTGTGAAGTTATCAAGGTATGCACTTCCCTTAGTATTTGATAACAAGAATGATGAGAGTACTTAACTTTGTTGAAATCATCCAGGTATGCTACTCCCTTGGTTTCTACCAGCAGGGAGGAGATGAGCAGATTCCTCACAGGAATCAATGGAGACCTGGAGGAAGATTGTCGGGCTGCGATGCTCCATGATAATATGGACCTTTCTAGATTAATGATGCATGTCCAGCAGGTAGAGGACAGCCGAAAGAGGAGAGGTGTACGTGATGTTAGGAGGCCTAGACCTCAAGATCAGGCAGGTCCCAGCCATGGAGGCCATAGAAACAATTTTAGCGTCCGCGAGCAGCCCAAATTCAAGAAGGGGCAACAGAGTGCTGGAAATTCTGACCCTCAGAGAAATACAACGCCTAGAGGAGGCAGACCCGAACCCAAGAGGGGCAATGGAGGTGAGATGCAGCGTCCAAGGAAGACTTGTACTAAGTGTGGCCGAATGCACCTTGGAGAATGTAGACAGGGCACTAATGCCTGTTTCGGTTGTGGTAAGAGTGGACACATGGTCATAGACTGTCCCCAGAACAGAGGTCAGGCTGGGGGTAATGCTCAGCCTAGGCCTACCCCACATAATGCAGCAGCAGCCGAACCTCCGAAGAGGAACAGATTTTATGCCTTGAAAGGTAGGGAGGAGCAGGAGAAGTCCGCTGATGTGGTCACAGGTATGCTGCAAGTATTCTCAACTTCTGTTTATGCTTTACTTGATCCAGGGTCTACGCTTTCCTTTGTAACTCCTCTGCTTGCCCTTACCTTTGAAATACTACCTGAAGTTCTGCATGATCCAATAGTGGTTAGTACGCCTTTAGGAGAAAATGTGAGAACCAAAAGTTTATACAAGAATTGCCCAATAGTTGTGAGTGGCAAGGCTATGTGTGCAAACTTGATTGAGTTACCCATGCATGATTTTGATATTATTCTTGGCATGGACTGGCTTCACGACCATTATGCTTGCTTGGACTGTCGTAGTAGAGTGGTGAGGTTTCGTTTCCCTAATGAGGAAGAGTTAGTCTGGGAGGGGTACAATCCGATTCGTCCTAACCCCTTGATTTCAAATCTTAAGGCCAATAAAATGATGGCCAAAATGTTATTATGTCATCTAGTGAGTGTTAATGATTTAGATCATGACGTTCCTTCCATAGACTCGGTGCCTGTAGTAAATGAATTCCTAGATGTGTTTCCTGAAGATTTGCCTGGAGTCCCTCCCCTTCGAGAGATTGACTTTGGTATCGACTTAGAACCTGATACTAAACCAATCTCAATTCCTCCTTATAGAATGGCTCCAGCAGAACTCAAGGAGTTGAAGCTGCAGTTAAAAGATCTCACGGATAAGGGTTTCATTCAGCCGAGCATATCCCCTTGGGGCGCTCCAGTGTTGTTTGTAAAGAAAAAGGATGGGACCCTTAGAATGTGTATCGATTATCGGCAGCTCAACAAAGTCACTATAAAGAATAAGTACCCACTTCCCAGAATTGATGATTTGTGCGATCAGCTCCAAGGGTCTAGTTTCTTCTCTAAGATTGATCTTCGTTCAGGGTATCATCAGCTTAGAGTTAGGGATAGGGATGTCCCAAAAACAGCTTTTCGTACCCGTTATGGTCATTATGAGTTCTTGGTTATGTCATTCGGCCTCACGAATGCACCTGCTGCATTTATGGACCTCATGAACAGAGTTTTCCGTGAATACCTTGACTCTTTCGTCATAGTATTCATTGACGACATTCTCATCTACTCTAAGACCAAGGAAGAGCATGAACAGCATTTGAGACTAACCTTGCAGGTACTTAGACAGCATCAGCTGTATGCCAAATTCAGCAAGTGTGAATTCTGGCTGAGATCAGTGACCTTCTTGGGCCATGTTGTGTCCGATCAAGGTGTAGAAGTGGACCCCAGAAAGACTGAAGCAGTTAAGAAATGGCCAAAGCCTCTTACACCCACCGATATCTGTAGCTTTCTGGGATTGGCTGGTTACTACCGCAGGTTCGTGGAGGGATTTTCTTCCATTGTTGCCCCACTTACAACCTTGACAAAGAAGAAATCCAAGTTTGAATGGACGGACACTTGTGAGAAGAGTTTCCAGGAGCTCAAGGACAGACTCACTTCAGCCCCGGTGCTTACTCTGCCTAAGAGTGGCGAGAATTACACTGTCTATTGCGATGCATCTAGGGTCGGTTTGGGATGTGTTCTTATGCAGGCTGGTAAGGTGATAGCTTATGCTTCCAGACAGCTCAAGGTTCATGAAAAGAATTATCCCACTCATGACTTGGAGTTGGCAGCTGTGGTGTTTGCGTTGAAGTTATGGAGGCATTATCTATATGGAGTACACGTGGATGTGTTCACGGATCATAAGAGTCTCCAGTACGTGTTCACGCAGAGGGAGCTGAATCTACGGCAACGCAGATGGTTGGAGCTGTTGAAGGATTATGACATGAATGTGCACTATCATCCAGGTAAGGCTAATGTTGTGGCTGATGCTTTGAGCAGGATGAGCATGGGGAGTACAACCCACGTTGAGGATGAGAAGAAGGAGCTAGTGAAAGAGGTACACAGACTGGCCAGGCTGGGTGTACGGTTGGTTGACTCTACTAGTGGAGGTGTATTAGTTCACCCTAGTTCTGAATCATCCCTGATAGTGGAAGTCAAGAAGGGTCAGCATCTCGATCCTGTGTTGATGGAGATGAAGGACTCAGTGTTGTTAAAAATGAATGAGTCTTTTGCTTTGGGAGATGATGGCATACTTAGATACCAGAACCGGTTGTGCGTACCAGATGTAGATGATTTACGGACCAAGATTGTTACAGAGGCCCATGGTTCCAGATATTCCATACATCCAGGTTCCACAAAAATGTATCATGATCTTAAGCAGATTTATTGGTGGGACGGCATGAAGAAGGATATTGCAGACTATGTGGCTAAGTGTCCTAATTGTCAGCAGGTTAAGGAAGAGCATCTTAAGCCTGGTGGTCTGACTCAGATTATTGAGGTTCCGACTTGGAAATGGGAGGCCATTAATATGGACTTCGTTGTTGGTCTTCCGAGGACTAGGAGGCAGCATGATTCTATATGGGTTATTGTGGACAGACTGACTAAGTCTGCCCACTTTATCCCTGTGAAGTCCACTTACAGGGCCGAGGATTACGCGAGACTCTACATTGATGAGATTGTGAGATGGCATGGGATTCCTTTGTCTATTATTTCAGATAGAGGAGCTCAGTTTACTTCGCATTTTTGGAGATCTTTCCAGAAAAGCTTAGGCACGCAGGTGAAACTTAGCACTGCCTTTCATCCTCAGACAGATGGGCAGGCAGAGCGCACTATTCAGACATTGGAGGACATGTTGAGAGCGTGTGTGATTGACTTTAGAGGTAATTGGGATGACCATCTACCTTTGATAGAGTTCTCGTATAATAATAGCTACCACTCCAGCATTGGGATGGCACCATTTGAGGCATTGTATGGTAGGAGGTGTAGATCTCCAGTTGGGTGGTTCGAGGTTGGAGAGTCATCTATTTTGGGTCCAGAGATCATTCATGAGGCCTTGGAGAAAGTTAGAATGATTAGAGACAGGTTGGCTACCGCTTACAGCCGACAAAAGTCATATGCAGACAACAGAAAGCGACCCTTAGAATTTAACGTTGGTGACCAGGTTTACTTGAAGATATCGCCTATGAAAGGGGTGATGCGATTTGGTAGAAAAGGGAAGCTTAGTCCGAGGTATGTGGGGCCATATGAGATCCTACAGCGCGTGGGTGAGGTGGCCTATGAGTTAGCATTGCCTGCGGAGCTAGCTTCTGTTCATCCAGTCTTTCATGTCTCGATGTTGAAGAAGTGCCTAGGTGATCCAGCATCAATCCTACCTGTAGAAGGTTTGGGGGTTGGTGAAAACTTGTCCTATTAGGAAGTACCTGTTGAGATCTTAGACAGACAGGTCAAGCGGCTGAGGAACAAGGAGATTGCCACAGTGAAGGTATTGTGGAGAAACCATCTTGTTGAGGGTGCTACGTGGGAGGCTGAGGCCGACATGAGATCCCGATATCCACATCTTTTCAACTCTTGAGGTTAGGCTTCCCACTCGTAAGGCTATAGTTCCTTATCTCTTCATATTTATTGCTATTGGCTGATTGTACATAGCAATTAAGTTATGATCTCATTGGCATTATGAGGTGAAATGGTAGTGTCATTCGGGGACGAATGTTCCTAAGGGGGGGATAATGTAACGATTCAAAAAAGAAAGAGAATTATGTAAATAAGAATAAATAGGTATTTAAGTGCATAATTGTCCTTTCACGTTTTAAATGAATAAATAAATAAATAAATAAATAAAACAGATTTGTATTTATTTATTTTAATGTTATTTGACTAATTCTTGAATTAGTCTCCTAATCCAATTAGCCCTCTCTCTCTCACGCTTCTTAACTCCCTCTCTCACGTTCTCCATCTTCCTTACATTATTTCTGCCAGAATATCAACAATTTTCATGCTTGAAGAACTCACAAAAAAAAAATTTTAAGCAAAAGAAAAAGTAATCAAAACGTCAAGGCTAAGAGAGGTTTGTTGAGTGAGGTGTACGTTGAAGTGAATTGGGAGTGGTTTGGAGGAGTTTTCCGGGCAGCAACATTTAAAGTTTGAATATCGATTAAGGTATGGGTTTCCTTCTCTCTTGGATCCTTTCCCAAGAGGTTCCTTACGATTCAAACTATTCATCTCGAAACTAAGGTTGTTTCCCCGTTGCATGTCCCTGTCACTAGCTCCCTATGATCTTAGGTTGGGTATTCTTGTTGATAGAATTTTAGGGATACTTGTTTGTGGTGATAATCTCGTTTCGAATATGTGTTCATGATGATGTGATTATATTTTATGTTTTTCGAAAAATATGAATGTAAATATGTATGTATTTGTGCAAGATTTTGATCATGACTTTGAGTTTTTCTTTAGCATGTTAATAGATTTGAGATTACTCGTGTTTTATGTGCAATTAGAGGCTCTTAAAATCGTAATATTCGTAATATTCACATGGTTGAAAGGCTATAAATTCTAGTCACAATAAATGATCAAATCATCCCCCTAAATTTGTCTTAAGAACATTAATGAATGTATAAGAAAAAAATGCTAAATTAACCCGTAAAAAGGATGTGAAAAATTATGGAGTAGTGCCCCAGAATCTGGAAATAAGTTTTAGACACATTCTGGAAAATTTGAGCAAAAAACGAATTAAAAAAAAATAGGTGAGGTCTTCAGGGATCAAACCCGAGACCTCACCAACACATGCCTTGATAAAATAATTAAAAAGGAATGTTGAAGACGGGGCTCGAAATGGGGGCTGGGACTGGCGAAATTCGCATGGAAAAAGAATGGAGCAGGGGGGATTCGAAATCGGGTACTGGGAGAGGAAGAAAAGAAAAAAAAAAAAGAGATGCTGGGGGCGGGAATCGAACCCCCGACCCCCAGTTCGCGAAAAAAGGGAAAAGAAATGGGACTGAAGGGAATCGAACACGCGACCTGGGGAAAGAGGGGAAGGGAATTAATTCAGTAAATTAAATGGGAGGCGTGGGATTCGAACCCACGACCTCCAAGTGCGCGCGAGAGAGGGAAAAATGGGAAGAAATAAAACGTGAGGCGTGGGAATCGAACCCACGACCTCAAGGACTGTAGCAGTGTATAAAAAAAAAATATATATATATATGAGGGACTGTGGGGGTTCGAACCCACCACCTCACAGTCTCCTCTTCAGCGAAAATGAGAGGAAAAATAAGGGGGCTGTGGGGGTTCGAACCCACAACCTCCCTATTCAAGTGAATTTAATTAAAAATAATAATAATAGTAAATTAAAATTCTAATTAAAGTTGGAAAATTAATTCTTTTATGTAAACATTGAGATTTAATTTAGAATTTTAATTAAAAATAGAATATTAATTCTTTTATGTAAATATTGAAATTTAAATTGGAATTCTAATTAAATTAGAAAATTATTCTTTCATGTAAATGATTGAAATCTAATTTAGAATTCTAATTAAAATAGAAAATTTATTATTTCACGAAAATGTTGAGACTTAACTTAGAGTTCTAAATTTATGAATATTAGAACAAAAAATCAATGAAAAATATAAATGATATCCAAATAATTCAAAATTTGGGTTCTCGTGTCCAAACCTCCGTATTGATACATAAGTCATACGTGAGTGAAATATTCAAGAATAATGTCATCTACTTAGATAAAAATCAAAGATCCTGGCATATATACAAGATACATAAGTCTTGTAATACATAATCTTAGAAAAACAAGAATTCACTTAACGAACTATAAATGAAGCCTCATGGCTTGTATGTATAGATGTACAAGTTTAACATACGTTCAAGAATAAGTGAACCTAAGATATACGTAATGAAATAAAGAATGTGGTGACAATCATGATGTGAGGTTAATGCATATGATGAGAGCAACCTTAAATGAGCTTAAGAAAATGTTACCGATACATACTCACCAATGAGAGTGTAAGATAATGAAGAGACCAGTCTCTATGAATACTCTAATAAAAATATTGAGTTTAAAACACTTAATACTAATGATGAGATGAGAAATCATCTATTGAGCTATGATGTCTTCATACTAGAAGCAAACTTCTATGATGTATGAGTTGCATGTAATGGAACTTTATACCGAGCACCGATAGACTAGCTATGAGTGGTGATGCCTTCTTTCGGGAAGGGCGGAGGTTCACGTAATTCTCATGAGATGAGACTGTCCGGCTTGCCGGGTATGGGTCTCCACACATCTCCTAGTCTTTGAACCTATATTGCCACTATAGGGATCTGGCGGGGTTAAACTCCCATATACGCTAGCATGTTATTTGAATCGCTTTGGCCGGTGATTCCACCTCTTTTCGGTGTGGGGAAGACACTGGATTTCATGATGCTCACATGATCTATGTCGGTTAAAGTTAAAGTTCCCAATGAATGAATGAGGCCAGCCTCAAATGAATCATATAAAGAAATGAATGATACCGAAGGTGTTAGGATAGGATAATCAAGAGGTGAGCTAGATTCAGGTAATGACATTAGGTCATTCCTGATCATTGCACAGCAAACCCGATGAAAGTCTTAAACTACATCCTAGGTATAGCTGGTGTTCGCACTGGCCTATGAATGAATTGAAATGAAATACGAATGAATGAGTGAAGCAGACTCTGTGTTTGCTAAAGAAGGCTCCCTAGTTGAGGTCCCATATGTTGAGCCCTCATTTTGGAAAGTCTTAAAGTTAAGTCTATGATAATAAGGTCTCATGGTATACGAATGAATAATATGAGAGAAAGTATGTGTTATATGTTATGTGCTATATGAATATGTTATGTTTTGTGTGCCATACGATAATTATAATGATGCATGTCACTCTCATGGCATAACTTTCCCAATCTCAATTTGGCAAGTCCACTGACTTGACTTCCAAAAATCATGTTGTTAGGAAAGAGCTATTCTTTCTCATGTATGTCCCTGGTGTGTACTTGCATATACCCATACTTAGTACAAGTGTGTACTAATTCCATACGAACATCTACTTTTAGGTGCAGGCACAGGTGGACGCTAGAGCTACAGGTTCGTCGTTGCAGCTATCCGGACGTCAGTATTCATCCGGAGTTTGGTAGGTCCTCATGCTTTCGAGGATGCTACTGTTTTACATTCTAGCGTAGTTTTAGAGTTGAGCTAGTGGAGCATGTTCCACTAGCGTTTCTTTCCTGTTTTGGTTCAAACTTTGTATTGGTGCTATTGTGGCCGACATACAATTAATACTTAATGAATTATTACTTTCAGTTGCTTCTCTCTTAAATGTTAGATGGTTGATGATGAACGATTACGAAAAATTAAGAATGTTCAGCAATTATGATTAAAGAATCAAAAATTTCAAATTTTCCGCTAAAATTAATCTATGTAAAGTAAGAATGACGTAAGCAGGCTTGTCTGCGACCTCTGAGAGGTCAACGACGCCGGTCTCGTCTGGGGTCTAGATTCCGGTCGTGACAAAGTTGGTATCAGAGAGCTAGGTTAAATTCCTCGAATAATGAGTTCACATCAACCACATTGAGTAGTTTCTAAGTCATGGTAGTGAAGTGCACCACTATCCTGGATTAGAGACTGCACGATGCGTAGGAAAAACTTCCCTTCTTCTTATCTTATTGTGCTTTTCCTAATGTTTAAATTCTTGGTGTTACGAACGTGTCTAACATCAACCTTGCTGTTTTCAGAGAATGAATACCTGGGGAACTAAGGGTCTGAGGACGGGAGCAGCAGCAGCTAGGGGTAATCAGAATCCACCCCAGGCTCCAGCTGAAGGAGTGGCCATGCCAGTGAACCCAGCTGGGTTGACTGATGCGGAGGTGAGGGCATCTCTAGCCCAGATGGCACAGGCCATCACGATGCAGGCCCAAGCTATGACTGCCCAAGTCAACCGGCAGGATGTTCTGAGGGAAAACCCACCGGCTCGCAGCATAGCTGACAGACTGCGAGACTTCACGAGGATGAATCCTCCAATTTTCAAAGGGGCTAAGACTTCAGAAGATCCCCAGGAATTTATAGACGAGTTGCATAAGATACTGGTGGCCATGGGGGCCACTGATATTGAGAAGGCTGAGTTGGCTTCCTACCAGCTCAAAGATGTTGCACAGACTTGGTGCAAAATGTGGCGAGATAGCCATGTCCTAGGAGGGGTGCCAGTCACCTGGGAGCTGTTCAAGACAGCATTTTTGGAAAGGTTCTTCCCTAGAGAGATGAAAGAGGCCAAGGTTGAGGAGTTCATCAACCTCAAGCAAGGATCCATGACTGTCAGGGAGTATTCCCTGAAGTTTGTGAAGTTATCAAGGTATGCACTTCCCTTAGTATTTGATAACAAGAATGATGAGAGTACTTAACTTTGTTGAAATCATCCAGGTATGCTACTCCCTTGGTTTCTACCAGCAGGGAGGAGATGAGCAGATTCCTCACAGGAATCAATGGAGACCTGGAGGAAGATTGTCGGGCTGCGATGCTCTATGATAATATGGACCTTTCTAGATTAATGATGCATGTCCAGCAGGTAGAGGACAGCCGAAAGAGGAGAGGTGTTCGTGATGTTAGGAGGCCTAGACCTCAAGATCAGGCAGGTCCCAGCCATGGAGGCCATAGAAACAATTTTAGCGTCCGCGAGCAGCCCAAATTCAAGAAGGGGCAACAGAGTGCTGGAAATTCTGACCCTCAGAGAAATACAACGCCTAGAGGAGGCAGACCCGAACCCAAGAGGGGCAATGGAGGTGAGATGCAGCGTCCAAGGAAGACTTGTACTAAGTGTGGCCGAATGCACCTTGGAGAATGTAGACAGGGCACTAATGCCTGTTTCGGTTGTGGTAAGAGTGGACACATGGTCATAGACTGTCCCCAGAACAGAGGTCAGGCTGGGGGTAATGCTCAGCCTAGGCCTACCCCACATAATGCAGCAGCAGCCGAACCTCCGAAGAGGAACAGATTTTATGCCTTGAAAGGTAGGGAGGAGCAGGAGAAGTCCGCTGATGTGGTCACAGGTATGCTGCAAGTATTCTCAACTTCTGTTTATGCTTTACTTGATCCAGGGTCTACGCTTTCCTTTGTAACTCCTCTGCTTGCCCTTACCTTTGAAATACTACCTGAAGTTCTGCATGATCCTATAGTGGTTAGTACGCCTTTAGGAGAAAATGTGAGAACCGAAAGTTTATACAAGAATTGCCCAATAGTTGTGAGTGGCAAGGCTATGTGTGCAAACTTGATTGAGTTACCCATGCATGATTTTGATATTATTCTTGGCATGGACTGGCTTCACGACCATTATGCTTGCTTGGACTGTCGTAGTAGAGTGGTGAGGTTTCGTTTCCCTAATGAGGAAGAGTTAGTCTGGGAGGGGTACAATCCGATTCGTCCTAACCCCTTGATTTCAAATCTTAAGGCCAATAAAATGATGGCCAAAATGTTATTATGTCATCTAGTGAGTGTTAATGATTTAGATCATGACGTTCCTTCCATAGACTCGGTGCCTGTAGTAAATGAATTCCTAGATGTGTTTCCTGAAGATTTGCCTGGAGTCCCTCCCCTTCGAGAGATTGACTTTGGTATCGACTTAGAACCTGATACTAAACCAATCTCAATTCCTCCTTATAGAATGGCTCCAGCAGAACTCAAGGAGTTGAAGCTGCAGTTAAAAGATCTCACGGATAAGGGTTTCATTCAGCCGAGCATATCCCCTTGGGGCGCTCCAGTGTTGTTTGTAAAGAAAAAGGATGGGACCCTTAGAATGTGTATCGATTATCGGCAGCTCAACAAAGTCACTATAAAGAATAAGTACCCACTTCCCAGAATTGATGATTTGTGCGATCAGCTCCAAGGGTCTAGTTTCTTCTCTAAGATTGATCTTCGTTCAGGGTATCATCAGCTTAGAGTTAGGGATAGGGATGTCCCAAAAACAGCTTTTCGTACCCGTTATGGTCATTATGAGTTCTTGGTTATGTCATTCGGCCTCACGAATGCACCTGCTGCATTTATGGACCTCATGAACAGAGTTTTCCGTGAATACCTTGACTCTTTCGTCATAGTATTCATTGACGACATTCTCATCTACTCTAAGACCAAGGAAGAGCATGAACAGCATTTGAGACTAACCTTGCAGGTACTTAGACAGCATCAGCTGTATGCCAAATTCAGCAAGTGTGAATTCTGGCTGAGATCAGTGACCTTCTTGGGCCATGTTGTGTCCGATCAAGGTGTAGAAGTGGACCCCAGAAAGACTGAAGCAGTTAAGAAATGGCCAAAGCCTCTTACACCCACCGATATCTGTAGCTTTCTGGGATTGGCTGGTTACTACCGCAGGTTCGTGGAGGGATTTTCTTCCATTGTTGCCCCACTTACAACCTTGACAAAGAAGAAATCCAAGTTTGAATGGACGGACACTTGTGAGAAGAGTTTCCAGGAGCTCAAGGACAGACTCACTTCAGCCCCGGTGCTTACTCTGCCTAAGAGTGGCGAGAATTACACTGTCTATTGCGATGCATCTAGGGTCGGTTTGGGATGTGTTCTTATGCAGGCTGGTAAGGTGATAGCTTATGCTTCCAGACAGCTCAAGGTTCATGAAAAGAATTATCCCACTCATGACTTGGAGTTGGCAGCTGTGGTGTTTGCGTTGAAGTTATGGAGGCATTATCTATATGGAGTACACGTGGATGTGTTCACGGATCATAAGAGTCTCCAGTACGTGTTCACGCAGAGGGAGCTGAATCTACGGCAACGCAGATGGTTGGAGCTGTTGAAGGATTATGACATGAATGTGCACTATCATCCAGGTAAGGCTAATGTTGTGGCTGATGCTTTGAGCAGGATGAGCATGGGGAGTACAACCCACGTTGAGGATGAGAAGAAGGAGCTAGTGAAAGAGGTACACAGACTGGCCAGGCTGGGTGTACGGTTGGTTGACTCTACTAGTGGAGGTGTATTAGTTCACCCTAGTTCTGAATCATCCCTGATAGTGGAAGTCAAGAAGGGTCAGCATCTCGATCCTGTGTTGATGGAGATGAAGGACTCAGTGTTGTTAAAAATGAATGAGTCTTTTGCTTTGGGAGATGATGGCATACTTAGATACCAGAACCGGTTGTGCGTACCAGATGTAGATGATTTACGGACCAAGATTGTTACAGAGGCCCATGGTTCCAGATATTCCATACATCCAGGTTCCACAAAAATGTATCATGATCTTAAGCAGATTTATTGGTGGGACGGCATGAAGAAGGATATTGCAGACTATGTGGCTAAGTGTCCTAATTGTCAGCAGGTTAAGGAAGAGCATCTTAAGCCTGGTGGTCTGACTCAGATTATTGAGGTTCCGACTTGGAAATGGGAGGCCATTAATATGGACTTCGTTGTTGGTCTTCCGAGGACTAGGAGGCAGCATGATTCTATATGGGTTATTGTGGACAGACTGACTAAGTCTGCCCACTTTATCCCTGTGAAGTCCACTTACAGGGCCGAGGATTACGCGAGACTCTACATTGATGAGATTGTGAGATGGCATGGGATTCCTTTGTCTATTATTTCAGATAGAGGAGCTCAGTTTACTTCGCATTTTTGGAGATCTTTCCAGAAAAGCTTAGGCACGCAGGTGAAACTTAGCACTGCCTTTCATCCTCAGACAGATGGGCAGGCAGAGCGCACTATTCAGACATTGGAGGACATGTTGAGAGCGTGTGTGATTGACTTTAGAGGTAATTGGGATGACCATCTACCTTTGATAGAGTTCTCGTATAATAATAGCTACCACTCCAGCATTGGGATGGCACCATTTGAGGCATTGTATGGTAGGAGGTGTAGATCTCCAGTTGGGTGGTTCGAGGTTGGAGAGTCATCTATTTTGGGTCCAGAGATCATTCATGAGGCCTTGGAGAAAGTTAGAATGATTAGAGACAGGTTGGCTACCGCTTACAGCCGACAAAAGTCATATGCAGACAACAGAAAGCGACCCTTAGAATTTAACGTTGGTGACCAGGTTTACTTGAAGATATCGCCTATGAAAGGGGTGATGCGATTTGGTAGAAAAGGGAAGCTTAGTCCGAGGTATGTGGGGCCATATGAGATCCTACAGCGCGTGGGTGAGGTGGCCTATGAGTTAGCATTGCCTGCGGAGCTAGCTTCTGTTCATCCAGTCTTTCATGTCTCGATGTTGAAGAAGTGCCTAGGTGATCCAGCATCAATCCTACCTGTAGAAGGTTTGGGGGTTGGTGAAAACTTGTCCTATTAGGAAGTACCTGTTGAGATCTTAGACAGACAGGTCAAGCGGCTGAGGAACAAGGAGATTGCCACAGTGAAGGTATTGTGGAGAAACCATCTTGTTGAGGGTGCTACGTGGGAGGCTGAGGCCGACATGAGATCCCGATATCCACATCTTTTCAACTCTTGAGGTTAGGCTTCCCACTCGTAAGGCTATAGTTCCTTATCTCTTCATATTTATTGCTATTGGCTGATTGTACATAGCAATTAAGTTATGATCTCATTGGCATTATAAGGTGAAATGGTAGTGTCATTCGGGGACGAATGTTCCTAAGGGGGGGATAATGTAACGATTCAAAAAAGAAAGAGAATTATGTAAATAAGAATAAATAGGTATTTAAGTGCATAATTGTCCTTTCACGTTTTAAATGAATAAATAAATAAATAAATAAATAAAACAGATTTGTATTTATTTATTTTAATGTTATTTGACTAATTCTTGAATTAGTCTCCTAATCCAATTAGCCCTCTCTCTCTCACGCTTCTTAACTCCCTCTCTCACGTTCTCCATCTTCCTTACATTATTTCTGCCAGAATATCAACAATTTTCATGCTTGAAGAACTCACAAAAAAAAAATTTTAAGCAAAAGAAAAAGTAATCAAAACGTCAAGGCTAAGAGAGGTTTGTTGAGTGAGATGTACGTTGAAGTGAATTGGGAGTGGTTTGGAGGAGTTTTCCGGGCAGCAACATTTAAAGTTTGAATATCGATTAAGGTATGGGTTTCCTTCTCTCTTGGATCCTTTCCCAAGAGGTTCCTTACGATTCAAACTATTCATCTCGAAACTAAGGTTGTTTCCCCGTTGCATGTCCCTGTCACTAGCTCCCTATGATCTTAGGTTGGGTATTCTTGTTGATAGAATTTTAGGGATACTTGTTTGTGGTGATAATCTCGTTTCGAATATGTGTTCATGATGATGTGATTATATTTTATGTTTTTCGAAAAATATGAATGTAAATATGTATGTATTTGTGCAAGATTTTGATCATGACTTTGAGTTTTTCTTTAGCATGTTAATAGATTTGAGATTACTCGTGTTTTATGTGCAATTAGAGGCTCTTAAAATCGTAATATTCGTAATATTCACATGGTTGAAAGGCTATAAATTCTAGTCACAATAAATGATCAAATCATCCCCCTAAATTTGTCTTAAGAACATTAATGAATGTATAAGAAAAAAATGCTAAATTAACCCGTAAAAAGGATGTGAAAAATTATGGAGTAGTGCCCCAGAATCTGGAAATAAGTTTTAGACACATTCTGGAAAATTTGAGCAAAAAACGAATTAAAAAAAAATAGGTGAGGTCTTCAGGGATCAAACCCGAGACCTCACCAACACATGCCTTGATAAAATAATTAAAAAGGAATGTTGAAGACGGGGCTCGAAATGGGGGCTGGGACTGGCGAAATTCGCATGGAAAAAGAATGGAGCAGGGGGGATTCGAAATCGGGTACTGGGAGAGGAAGAAAAGAAAAAAAAAAGAGATGCTGGGGGCGGGAATCGAACCCCCGACCCCCAGTTCGCGAAAAAAGGGAAAAGAAATGGGACTGAAGGGAATCGAACACGCGACCTGGGGAAAGAGGGGAAGGGAATTAATT
Organism: Solanum lycopersicum; assembly: GCF_036512215.1. Lineage (NCBI taxonomy): Eukaryota > Viridiplantae > Streptophyta > Magnoliopsida > Solanales > Solanaceae > Solanum > Solanum lycopersicum. The sequence continues at coordinate 48,550,670 of NC_090802.1, read as the reverse complement.
CAGTAAATTAAATGGGAGGCGTGGTATTCGAACCCACGACCTCCAAGTGCGCGCGAGAGAGGGAAAAATGGGAAGAAATAAAACGTGAGGCGTGGGAATCGAACCCACGACCTCAAGGACTGTAGCAGTGTATAAAAAAAAAATATATATATATATGAGGGACTGTGGGGGTTCGAACCCACCACCTCACAGTCTCCTCTTCAGCGAAAATGAGAGGAAAAATAAGGGGGCTGTGGGGGTTCGAACCCACAACCTCCCTATTCAAGTGAATTTAATTAAAAATAATAATAATAGTAAATTAAAATTCTAATTAAAGTTGGAAAATTAATTCTTTTATGTAAACATTGAGATTTAATTTAGAATTTTAATTAAAAATAGAATATTAATTCTTTTATGTAAATATTGAAATTTAAATTGGAATTCTAATTAAATTAGAAAATTATTCTTTCATGTAAATGATTGAAATCTAATTTAGAATTCTAATTAAAATAGAAAATTTATTATTTCACGAAAATGTTGAGACTTAACTTAGAGTTCTAAATTTATGAATATTAGAACAAAAAATCAATGAAAAATATAAATGATATCCAAATAATTCAAAATTTGGGTTCTCGTGTCCAAACCTCCGTATTGATACATAAGTCATACGTGAGTGAAATATTCAAGAATAATGTCATCTACTTAGATAAAAATCAAAGATCCTGGCATATATACAAGATACATAAGTCTTGTAATACATAATCTTAGAAAAACAAGAATTCACTTAACGAACTATAAATGAAGCCTCATGGCTTGTATGTATAGATGTACAAGTTTAACATACGTTCAAGAATAAGTGAACCTAAGATATACGTAATGAAATAAAGAATGTGGTGACAATCATGATGTGAGGTTAATGCATATGATGAGAGCAACCTTAAATGAGCTTAAGAAAATGTTACCGATACATACTCACCAATGAGAGTGTAAGATAATGAAGAGACCAGTCTCTATGAATACTCTAATAAAAATATTGAGTTTAAAACACTTAATACTAATGATGAGATGAGAAATCATCTATTGAGCTATGATGTCTTCATACTAGAAGCAAACTTCTATGATGTATGAGTTGCATGTAATGGAACTTTATACCGAGCACCGATAGACTAGCTATGAGTGGTGATGCCTTCTTTCGGGAAGGGCGGAGGTTCACGTAATTCTCATGAGATGAGACTGTCCGGCTTGCCGGGTATGGGTCTCCACACATCTCCTAGTCTTTGAACCTATATTGCCACTATAGGGATCTGGCGGGGTTAAATTCCCATATACGCTAGCATGTTATTTGAATCGCTTTGGCCGGTGATTCCACCTCTTTTCGGTGTGGGGAAGACACTGGATTTCATGATGCTCACATGATCTATGTCGGTTAAAGTTAAAGTTCCCAATGAATGAATGAGGCCAGCCTCAAATGAATCATATAAAGAAATGAATGATACCGAAGGTGTTAGGATAGGATAATCAAGAGGTGAGCTAGATTCAGGTAATGACATTAGGTCATTCCTGATCATTGCACAGCAAACCCGATGAAAGTCTTAAACTACATCCTAGGTATAGCTGGTGTTCGCACTGGCCTATGAATGAATTGAAATGAAATACGAATGAATGAGTGAAGCAGACTCTGTGTTTGCTAAAGAAGGCTCCCTAGTTGAGGTCCCATATGTTGAGCCCTCATTTTGGAAAGTCTTAAAGTTAAGTCTATGATAATAAGGTCTCATGGTATACGAATGAATAATATGAGAGAAAGTATGTGTTATATGTTATGTGCTATATGAATATGTTATGTTTTGTGTGCCATACGATAATTATAATGATGCATGTCACTCTCATGGCATAACTTTCCCAATCTCAATTTGGCAAGTCCACTGACTTGACTTCCAAAAATCATGTTGTTAGGAAAGAGCTATTCTTTCTCATGTATGTCCCTGGTGTGTACTTGCATATACCCATACTTAGTACAAGTGTGTACTAATTCCATACGAACATCTACTTTTAGGTGCAGGCACAGGTGGACGCTAGAGCTACAGGTTCGTCGTTGCAGCTATCCGGACGTCAGTATTCATCCGGAGTTTGGTAGGTCCTCATGCTTTCGAGGATGCTACTGTTTTACATTCTAGCGTAGTTTTAGAGTTGAGCTAGTGGAGCATGTTCCACTAGCGTTTCTTTCCTGTTTTGGTTCAAACTTTGTATTGGTGCTATTGTGGCCGACATACAATTAATACTTAATGAATTATTACTTTCAGTTACTTCTCTCTTAAATGTTAGATGGTTGATGATGAACGATTACGAAAAGTTAAGAATGTTCAGCAATTATGATTAAAGAATCAAAAATTTCAAATTTTCCGCTAAAATTAATCTATGTAAAGTAAGAATGACGTAAGCAGGCTTGTCTGCGACCTCTGAGAGGTCAACGACGCCGGTCTCGTCTGGGGTCTAGATTCCGGTCGTGACAGCATCTCTAGCCCAGATGGCACAGGCCATCACGATGCAGGCCCAAGCTATGACTGCCCAAGTCAACCGGCAGGATGTTCTGAGGGAAAACCCACCGGTTCGCAGCATAGCTGACAGACTGCGAGACTTCACGAGGATGAATCCTCCAATTTTCACAGGGGCTAAGACTTCAGAAGATCCTCAGGAATTTATAGACGAGTTGCATAAGATACTGGTGGCCATGGGGGCCACTGATATTGAGAAGGCTGAGTTGGCTTCCTACCAGCTCAAAGATGTTGCCCAGACTTGGTGCAAAATGTGGTGAGATAACCGTGTCCTAGGAGGGGTGCCTGTCACCTGGGAGCTGTTCAAGACAACATTTTTGGAAAGGTTCTTCCCTAGAGAGATGAAAGAGGCCAAGGTTGAGGAGTTCATCAACCTCAAGCAAGGATCCATGACTGTCAGGGAGTATTCCCTGAAGTTTGTGAAGTTATCAAGGTATGTACTTCCTTTAGTATTTGATAACAAGGGTGATGAGAGTACTTAACTTTGTTGAAATTATCCAGGTATGCTACTCCCTTGGTTTCTACCAGCAGGGAGGAGATGAGCAGATTCCTCACAGGAATCAATGGAGACCTGGAGGAGGATTGTCAGGCTGCGATGCTCCATGATAATATGGACCTTTCTAGATTAATGATGCATGTCCAGCGGGTAGAGGACAGCCGAAAGAGGAGAGGAGTACGTGATGTTAGGAGGCCTAGGCCTCAAGATCAGGCAGGTCCCAGCCATAGAGGCCATGGAAACAATTTTGGCATCCGCGAGCAGCTCAAATTCAAGAAGGGGCAACAGAGTGCTGGAAATTCTGACCCTCAGAGAAATACAATGCCTAGAGGAGGCAGACCTGAACCCAAGAGGGGCAATGGAGGTGAGATGCAGCGTCCAAGGAAGACTTGTACTAAGTGTGGCCGAACTCACCTTGGAGAATGTAGACAGGGCACTAATGCCTGTTTCGGTTGCGGTAAGAGTGGACACATGGTCATAGACTGTCCCCAGAACAGAAGTCAGGCTGGGGGTAATGCTCAGCCTAGGCCTACCCCACATAATGCAGCAGCAGCCGAGCCTCCGAAGAGGAACAAATTTAATGCCTTGAAAGGTAGGGAGGAGCAGGAGAAGTCCGCTGATGTGGTCACAGGTATGCTGCAAGTATTCTCAACTTATGTTTATGCTTTACTTGATCCAAGGTCTACGCTTTCCTTTGTGACTCCTCTACTTGCCCTTACTTTTGAAGTACTACCTGAAGTCCTGCATGATCCTATAGTGGTTAGTACGCCTTTAGGAGAAAATGTGAAAGCTGATAGGGTATACCAGAATTGCCCAATAGTTGTGAGTGGCAGGGCTATGTGTGCAAACTTGATTGAGTTACCCATGCATGATTTTGATATTATTCTTGGCATGGACTGGCTTCACAGTCATTATGCTTGCTTGGACTGTCGTAGTAGAGTGGTGAGGTTTCGTTTCCCTAATGAAGAAGAGTTAGTCTGGGAGGGGTACAATCCGACTCGCCCTAACCCCTTGATTTCAAATCTTAAGGCCAATAAAATGATGGCCAAAGGGTTACTATGTAATCTTGTGAGTGTTAATGGCTTAGATCATGACGTTCCTTCCATAGACTCAGTGCATGTGGTAAATGAATTCCTAGATGTGTTTCCTGAAGATTTGCCTGGAGTCCCTCCCCTTCGAGAGATTGACTTTGGTATCGACTTAGAACCTGATACTAAACCAATCTAATTTCCTCCTTATAGAATGGCTCCAGCAGAACTCAAGGAGTTGAAGCTGCAGTTAAAAGATCTCACTGATAAGGGTTTCATTCAGCCGAGCATATCCCCTTGGGGCGCTCCAGTGTTGTTTGTAAAGAAAAAGGATGGGACCCTTAGAATGTGTATCGATTATCGGCAGCTCAACAAAGTCACTATAAAGAATAAGTATCCACTTCCCAGAATTGATGATTTGTTCGATCAGCTCCAAGGGTCTAGTTTCTTCTCTAAGATTGATCTTCGTTCAGGGTATCATCAGCTTAGGGTTAGGGAAGGGGATGTCCCAAAAACAGCTTTTCGTACCCGTTATGGTCATTATGAGTTCTTGGTTATGTCATTCGGTCTCACGAATGCACCTGCTGCATTTATGGACCTCATGAATAGAGTCTTCCATGAATACCTTGACTCTTTCGTCATAGTATTCATTGATGACATTCTTATCTACTCTAAGACCAAGGAAGAGCATGAACAACATTTGAGACTAACCTTGCAGGTACTTAGACAACATTAGTTGTATGCCAAATTCAGCAAGTGTGAATTCTGGCTGAGATCAGTGACCTTCCTGGGCCATGTTATGTCCGATCAAGGTGTAGAAGTGGACCCCAGAAAGACTGAAGCAGTTAAGAAGTGGCCAAAGCCTCTTACACCCACCTATATCCATAGCTTTCTGGGATTGACTGGTTATTACCGCAGGTTCGTGGAGGGATTTTCTTCCATTGCTGCCCCACTTACAGCCTTGACAAAGAAGAAATCCAAGTATGAATGGACGGAGACTTGTGAGAAGAGTTTCCAGGAGCTCAAGGACAGACTCACTTCAGCCCCAGTGCTTACTCTGCCTAAGAGTGGCGAGAATTACACTGTCTATTGTGATGCATCTAGGGTTGGTTTGGGATGTGTTCTTATGCAGGCTGGTAAGGTGATAGCCTATGCTTCCAGACAACTCAAGGTTCATGAAAAGAATTATCCCACTCATGACTTGGAGTTGGCAGCTGTGGTGTTTGCATTGAAGCTGTGGAGGCATTATCTTTATGGAGTACATGTGGATGTGTTCACGGATCATAAAAGTCTCCAGTACGTGTTCACGCAGAGGGAGCTGAATCTACGGCAACGCAGATGGTTGGAGCTGCTGAAGGATTATGACATGAATGTGCACTATCATCCAGGTAAGGCTAATGTTGTGGCTGATGCTTTGAGCAGGATTAGCATGGGGAGTACAGCCCACGTTGAGGATGAGAAGAAGGATCTAGTGAAAGAGGTACACAGACTGGCCAGACTGGGTGTGCGGTTGGTTGACTCTACTAGTGGAGGTGTTTCAGTTCACCCTAGTTCTGAATCATCCCTGATGGTGGAAGTCAAAAAGGGTCAGCATCTTGACCCTGTGTTGATGGAGATGAAGGACTCAGTGTTGTTAAAAATGAATGAGTCTTTTGATTTGGGAGATGATGGCATACTTAGATACCAGAACCGGTTGTGCGTACCAGATGTAGATGATTTACGGACCAAGATTGTTACAGAGGCCCATGGTTCCAGATATTCCATACATCCAGGTTCCACAAAAATGTATCATGATCTTAAGCAGATTTATTGGTGGGATGGCATGAAGAAGGATATTGCAGACTATGTGGCTAAGTGTCCTAATTGTCAGCAGGTTAAGGCAGAGCATCTTAAGCCTGGTGGTCTGACTCAGATTATTGAGGTTCCGACTTGGAAATGGGAGGCCATTAATATGGACTTCGTAGTTGGTCTTCCGAGGACTAGGAGGCAGCATGACTCTATATGGGTTGTTGTGGACAGATTGACTAAGTCTGCCCACTTTATCCCTGTGAAGTCTACTTACAGGGCCGAGGATTACGCGAGACTTTACATTGATGAGATTGTGAGATGGTATGGGATCCCTTTGTCTATTATTTCAGATAGAGGAGCTCAGTTTACTTCGCATTTTTGGAGATCTTTCCAGAAAAGCTTAGGCACGCAGGTGAAACTTAGTACTGCCTTTCATTCTCAGACAGATGGGCAGGCAGAGCGTACTATTCAGACATTGGAGGACATGTTAAGGGCGTGTGTGATTGACTTTAGAGGTAATTGGGATGACCATCTACCTTTGATAGAGTTCTCGTATAATAATAGCTATCACTCCAACATTGGGATGGCATCGTTTGAGGCATTGTATGGTAGGAGGTGTAGATCTCCAGTTGGGTGGTTCGAGGTTGGAGAGTCATCTATTCTGGGTCCAGAGATCATTCATGAGGCCTTGGAGAAAGTTAGACTGATTAGGGACAGGTTGGCTACCGCTTACAGCCGACAAAAGTCATATGCAGACAACAGAAAGCGACCCTTAGAATTTAACGTTGGTGACCAGGTTTACATGAAGATATCGCCTATGAAAGGGGTGATGCGATTTGGTAGAAAAGGGAAGCTTAGTCCGAGGTATGTGGGGCCATATGAGATCCTACAGCGCGTGGGTTAGGTGGCCTATGAGTTAGCATTGCCTGCGGAGCTAGCTTCTATTCATCCAGTCTTTCATGTCTATATGTTGAAGAAGTGCCTAGGTGATCCAGCATCAATCCTACCTGTAGAAGGTTTGGGAGTTGGTGAAGACTTGTCCTATGAGAAAATACCTGTTGAGATCTTAGACAGACAGGTCAAGTGGCTGAGGAACAAGGAGATTGCCACAGTGAAGGTATTGTGGAGAAACCATCTTGTTGAGGGTGCTACGTGGGAGGCTGAGGCCGACATGAGATCCCGATATCCACATCTTTTCAATTCTTGAGGTTAGGCTTCCTACTCGTAAGACTATAGTTCCTTATCTCTTCGTATTTGTTGCTATTGGCTGATTGTACATAGCAATTAAGTTATGATCTGATTGACATTATGAGGTGTAATGGTAGTGTCATTCGGGGACGAATGTTCCTAAGGGGGGGATAATGTAACGATTCAAAAAAAAAAAGAATTATATAAATAAGAATAAATAGGTATTTAAGGGCATAATTGTCCTTTCATGTTTTAAATGAATAAATAAATAAATAAAACAGATTTGTATTTATTTATTTTAAATGTTATTTGACTAATTCTTGAATTAGTCTCCTAATCCAAATAGTCCTCTCTCTCTCACGCTTCTTAACTCCTTCTCTCACGTTCTCCACCTTCCTCACATTATTTCTGCCAAAACAACAACAGTTTTCATGCTTGAAGAACTAACAAAAATTTTTAAGCAAAAGAAAAAGTAATCAAAACGTCAAGGCTAAGAGAGGTTTGTCGAGAGAGGTGTACGTTGAAGTGAATTGGGAGTGGTTTGGAGGAGTTTTCCGGGCAGCAACATTAAAGTTTGAACATCGATTAAGGTATGGGTTTTCTTCTCTCTTGAATCCTTTCCCAAGAGACCCCTTAAGGTTCAAGATATTCATTCCGAAAACTAGGGTTGTTCCCTTTTGTATGTCCTTGTCACTAGCTCCCAATGAATTTTAGGTTGGGTATGATTGCCGGTAGATTTAGAGGTATATTATGTTTTCGCGATGAATATGATTATGTTTGTGTACTTGGAATCGTATGAGTGGCAATCATGTTTTTCTTGAAATTTTGTGTAAGTACGTTACGGTGAATGAGGTTCTTTATGTAATGCTCCAAAAGTTTAATGTAATATGATTGTATTTATTGTGTATTTTATGTGTATTTTATGTGTAAAATGGGTGTACAAGATGATGTCCATCATGGTGAAATATATAGTAATTGATCAACAATCTTTTAGCCAAACAAACCCATAAAAGATACACTTAAAATGTGTTAAAATAGTCTACGAATTTCCTTAGAAATTCAAGTAAAAATATGGATAAAAATGAATTGAAAAATGACCAAAAATTCCACCAACAATGCAACTTTAATTTGGACTAAAGTTTAATGAAGGAAATCTGGAAATTTAATAAATTTTAAAGAGATGAGGCCACCAGGATTCGAACCTGGGACCTCACCTGTGAGGCAGCAGTAGTTCGCAGAAAAAAAAAAGAGAATGTTGGGGGCGGGGATCGAACCCACGACCCCCATCCGCGAAAAAAAAAGGATTAAAAGGGAATGCTGGGGCGGGGGATCGAACCCACGACCCCAGTTCGCTAAAAAGAAAAAAAAAGATTAAAAGGGAATGCTGGGGCGGGGGATCGAACCCACGACCCCAGTTCGCTAAAACGAAAAAAAATAATAATAATAAGGGGATGCGAGGCGTGGGGATCGAACCCACGACCTCAGGGCTGAAAGGGGGAGTATAAATATTAAGGGAAAAAGGGTGAGACTGTGGGGGTTCGAACCCACCACCTCACAGCCTCCATTCCCAGCGAATTTAAGAGGAAAATAAGGGGGGTTGTGGGGGCTCGAACCCACAACCTCCCTATTCAAGCGAATTTAATTAAAAATAATAATAATAATAATAAATTAAAATTCTAATTAAAGTTGGAAAATTAATTCTCTTATGTAAACATTGAGATTTAATTTAGAATTTTAATTAAAAGTAGAATATTAATTCTTTTTTTTTGTAAATATTGAGATTTAAGTTAGAATTCTAATTAAATTAGAAAATTATTCTTTCATGTAAATGATTGAAATTTAATCTAGAATTCTAATTAAAATAGAAAATTTATTATGTCACGAAAATGTTGAGATTTAATTTAGAGTTCTAAATTACGAATATTAGAACTAAAGTCAATGAAAAAAAATATAAATGGTAGCCAAATAATTCAAGAGTAATGTCGTATTGATACATAAGTCATACGTGAGTGAAATATTCAAGAGTAATGTTGTATTGATACATAAGTCATACGTGAGTGAAATATTCAAGAGTAATGTCATCTACTTAGATCAAAAATCAAAGATCTTGACATATATACAAGATACATAAGTTTTGTAATACATAATCTTAGAAAAATAAGAATCACTTAACAAACTATAAATGAAGCTCTATGGCTTGTATGTATAGACACATAAGTTTAACATACATTCAAAAATAAGTGGACCTAAGATATACGTAATGAAATGAAGAATGTGGTGACAATCATGATGTGAGGCTAATGTATATGATGAGAGCAATCTCAAATGAGCCCAAGTAAAGGTTACCAATACGTACTCACCAATGAGAGTTTAAGATAATGAAGAGATCAGTCTCTATGAATACTCTAATGAAAATATTGAGAGTAAAACACTTAATACAAATGATGAGATGAGAAATCATCTATTGAGCTATGATGTCCTTATACTAGAAGCCAACTTCCATGATGTATGAGTTGAACGTAATGGAACTTTATACCGAGCACCGATAGGCTAGCTATGAGCGGTGATGCCTTCTTTCGGGAAGGGCGGAGGTTCACGTAACTCTCATGAGATGAGACTGTCCGGCTTGCCGGGTATGGGTCTCCATACATCTCCTAGTCTTTGAACCTATATTGCCACTATAGGGATCTGGCGGGGTTAAATTCCCATATACGCTAGCATGTTATTGAATCGCTTTGGCCGGTGATTCCACCTCTTTTCGGTGTGGTGAAGACACTGGATTTCATGATGCTCACATGATCTATGTCGGTTAAAGTTAAAGTTCCCAATGAATGAATGAGGCCAGCCTCAAATGAATCATATAAAGAAATGAATGATACCGAAGGTGTTAGGATAGGATAATCAAGAGGTGAGCTAGATTCAGGTAATGACATTAGGTCATTCCTGATCATTGCACAGCAAACCCGATGAAAGTCTTAAACTACATCCTAGGTATAGTTGGTGTTCGCACTGGCCTATGAATGAATTGAAATGAAATACGAATGAATGAGTGAAGCAGACTCTGTGTTTGCTAAAGAAGGCTCCCTAGTTGAGGTCCCATATGTTGAGCCCTCATTTTGGAAAGTCTTAAGGTTAAGTCTATGATAATAAGGTCTCATGGTATATGAATGAATAATATGAAAGAAACTATGTGTTATATGTTATGTGATATGTGAAGATGTTATGTCTTGTGTGCAATACGATGATTATAATGATGCATGTCACTCTCATGGCATAACTTTCCTAATCTCATTTTAGCAAGTCCACTGACTTGACTCCCAAACATCATGTTGTTAGAAAAGAGCTCTTCTTCCTCATGCATGTCCCTGGTGTGTACTTGCATATAACCATACTTAGTACAAGTGTGTACTAATTCCATACGAACATCTACTTTTAGGTGCAGGCACAGGTGGACGCTAGAATTACAGGTTCGTTGTTGCAGCTATCCGGACGTCAGTATTAATCCAGAGTTTGGTAGGTCCTCATGCTTTCGAGGATGCTACTGTTTTACATTCTAGCGTAGTTTTAGAGTTGAGCTAGTGGAGCATGTTCCACTAGCGTTTCTTTCCTGTTTTGGTTCAGACTTTGTATTAGTGCTATTTTGAGCGAAATACGATTAATACTTAATGAATTATTTCTTTCAGTTGCTTATCTCTTAAATGTTAGATGGTTGATGATGAACGATTATGAAATGTTAAGAATATTCAGCAAGTATGATTTAAGAATCAAAAAAATTCAAATTTTCCGCTAAAATTTATCTATGTAAAGTAAGAATGACGTAAGTAGGCTTGTCTGCGACCTCTGAGAGGTCAACGACGCCGGTCTTGTCTGGGGTCTAGATTCCGGTCGTGACATGTACAATAATTAACTAACTTTGGGAATGAACAATGCACATTAAACTAACTGATAACTAACTTAAATCTTATCACCCCTGTCAAGTTGGAGGTGAGTTGTTCATAGACAACTTATTCAATAATTTAGTATGTTTGACACCAGTTAAAGCTTTAGTGAAGACATCAGCCAACTGTGAATCTGTGGGAATGTATTAGAGTGTGATCATCCCTTGCTGCAACTTATTTCTGACAAAATGACAATCTACTTCGATATGCTTGGTTCTCTCGTGAAACACTTGGTTCTTGGCAATGTGCACTGCTGCTTGACTGTCACAGAAAACATGTATAGGTAAGGAACACTTCACTGAGATTTCATCAAGTAACCTTTCCAGCCACACAATTTCACCCACTACTTGTCTCACAGCTCTGTACTCTGCTTCTACTGAATATAATGACACTGTGGGTTGTTTCTTGAACTTCCCACTAACAGGGCTATCACCCATTAGAACTAAATAGTCACTCACAGACTTCCTTGAATCAGGACAAGAGGCCCAATCTGAATCACAATAAGCATTGATGGTGAGGTCAGATTTGTTAGATATGAACATCCCTAATGTAGGATCCTGTTGAAGATATTTAAGCACATGATAGGCTGGCTTCAAATGAGGTTCTCTAGGATATTGCATAAACTGAATGAGGTGTTGCACACTAAATGCTATATCCATCCTTGTATTGGTGAGAAAATTAAGTTTTTCCACTAACTTTCTGTAGTGAGTACATATGATAGTGGTGTTCCTTTTGTAAGTCTCAATTTTCATTAGAATCCAATAGTGAAGTAGCAGTTTTGTAACTCATCGAATTAAATTCTTTCAAGAGATCAAGAACAAACTTTCTTTGGGATATAAGAATATCATCGTGTCTGTACAATATTTTCAGGCCAAGAAAATAATGCAGCCTGCCCAAATCCTTTATTCTGAACTGATTATGTAAGAAACCCTTTAGAGAAGTTATTTCATCTATGTCAGTCCCAGTTAGAATGATATCATCAACATATACTGCAACAGAAACAAGAAAGTGCCCATTCCTTCTGTAAAACAATGAATAATCACTGTTAGAATGATTATATCCTTTTGAATAGAGGTTGTTTGCTAGCTTGTCATACCACTGTTGACTTGCCTGCTTCAAACCATACAGTGACTTTTTCAATTTACAGACCATATTGCTATTGTCCACTGCCAATCCTTGTGGTAATGCCATGTAAACTTCTTCATTTAAATCACCATGAAGTAAAGCATTGTTAACATCCACTTGATACATATTCCACCCTTTCTTGACCGCTAAAGAAATTAGAGTCCTGACTGTGGTCATCTTTACCACAGGTGAGAATGTCTCATTGTAATCTATTCCAGCCTGCTGAGTATACCCCTTCACCACTAGTCTAGCTTTGAACCTCTCAACACTACCATCAACCTTGTGCTTAACCTTGTACACCCATTTACACCAATAACATTCTTTCCTTCAGGTAAATTACTAGTTCCCAAGTATCATTTGCATACACAAGGCATTAAATTCTTGTGTCATTTCCACTTGCCAGACAGGATTCAAAATAGCCTCTTCATAAGAAGGAGGTTCAATATCATGTGAAATATTATTGATCAACTGTTGACTACTAGGACCCAAGCTAGTGAAACATACATGGTCAGGGTAAGAAATAAAAGATGTGAGTGAGTGATATGGATTATATTTTGAAGAATGCAAGTTGGGTAATGTATAAGTGTAGTCTTTTAGGTAACCTGGGGTGTGTATAGGCCTAGCTGATATTCTAGGTGCAAGGGTTATAGGTGGAGTTATAGGAACTTTAGGTGCAAGAGTTTGTGTATTAGTGTTTGTAGAAACATTTAAAGGTGGAGGCATAGGAACTTCAGTATTTGTGGAAACATGGTTAGTAGTGACTTCAACTAATGTATCATCATTCAACACTTCATTATTAACAAAGACATTTGTTTTACTAGACTTGCAAGGTAATGTATCAGAAAGATTTGCAAGAGATTTTAAGACAGAACTAAAATTGAATCAGGAGAAATAACAAAAGAAAATACAACTTCATGAAAAAAAACATCTCTGGACACATGAATTCTTTTGGTATCCAAATCTAATACTTTGTAGCCTTTTGTATTAAAAGGGTATCCAATGAATACATGTGTTGTGGCACTTGGTTCAAATTTATCCTTATGAGTCTTCATGGTAGTTGAAAAACAAAGGCATCCAAAACTTCTAAGATGGGAATAGGTTGGTTTTCTTTGGTATAGTAATTCATATGGAGACTTATTTTGTAAGAGTTTAGTAGGTAGTCTGTTAATAAGATATGTGGCTGTCAAGACACATTCTCCCAGTACTTCATGGGCAATTTTGATTGGAACATAAGTGTTGTTACTGTTTCAAGGAGATATTTATGTTTTCTTTCTACTACACCATTTTGTTGTGGTGTATAAGGGCAGAATCTTTGGTGCATTATACCTTTTTTCTTGAAAGAAACTAGTTGCTTCAATACTTATAAATTCCACACCATTGTCAAATCTAATGATTTTCAATTTTGCATGGAACTGATTTTCTAAAAGGGAAATGAAGGCCTTTATGGTCTGTAAAGCATTACTTTTGCACCTTAGTAGTTGTGTCCAAGTTGACCTACTATAGTCATCCACCATAGTTAAGAAATAATGATGACCATCATGGGTAGGTGTTTGGTATGGTCCCCATAGGTTAATGTGGAGCAACTCAAATGTTGTGCTGGTAGTGGTTGTGCTTTCTAGGAAGGGCATTCTAGTTTGTCTAGCCATAGGACATATTGTGCAAGTGAAAGGCTGCTTATTGGAAAAGTTCAGAGGTATGGTGGATATAGTTTTCATTTTTACAAAAGGTAGATGTCCCAACCTAGCATGCCATAAGAATTCAGTGTCATGATTTTGAGTAATCAGTACTAGGAAGGGAATTAACAGCAGAACATGAAATAGGATCAATAACACAAGCTTTTTTATTGATTGTATGAAGGTATTTTACATGTTGAGATGGACATTGATATTTGTTACCAATAGAAGCTATGTTACAGTAGTTAAAAGAAGAAACAGGTTGACATCTGGCATGAGAAACAACATTACCATCTGCAGGTGGACAATTATGGCATTTTGGACAGAAATAATATAGGCCGTTCTTAGCCTTACCAAGTGCCAGATGGCTCTTCGGAGAAGGGCCTTGCAGTAAACAAGAAGAGCTGTTAAAGCTGACTGTTTCTTTTAGTTGAAAAGCTAAACAATGAACTGATATCAAATTGAATTTGAAACTAGGTATAAACAAAACTTTGTACAAAGTCAGTGTAGAAGTCAAACGAACATCACCAATTTCAGTCACTTTAACCTTGTATCCATTTGGTAATGTAATGAGAAAAGGATAGGGTAATGTTCTAAGGTTTATATGGGCATCTTTTATGTAAGTAATGTGGTGTGATGCTCTTGAATCTATAGAGGCATACACATTTACTGCAGATCCTAAACTCTTTCCTCTTGGGGCTTTTGAATTAGGTGGATAGCCATGAAGGTTATAGAACTTATCCTTAGTGTGTCCAATTCGTTTGCAGTACTCACAAAACAAATTAGACATGTTCCCAATGTTGGAATTTCCCCTAAATGTGTTATTGGAACTATTAAAATTGCCTGTATTTCCTCTCTGAGAGTTGTAATTGACCTTGAAATTCTTGGATCCTTCATTCTGTTGTGGTGATAAAGAAGCATAGAGAAGTGGATTCTAAAGCCATATGATTGAGAGGATTCACTTCCCTCTGTCTTTCTTCTTGTGACAATATGGCAAATGTTTGTGCCATAGTTGGTAGAATGGTCATCATGAGAATGTTCCCACATATGACAGTATACATTTCATTCAAACCCATTAGAAAATGTATGAGTCTTCGATCCTGTTCAGCCTTATGCATTTTGATCTTCCCACCACAAGTACACACACAAGTGCATTATGAATTGACATCAAGAGTATTCACCTCCTCCCATAATTTCTTCATTTTACTGTAGTAACCAATAATATCTAGAGCACCCTGAACAAGATCATTAATCTCCTTCTGTAATTGATAGAGCTTGCAAGCATTTGTCTGATCATACCTATCCTCCAATTCATCCCAAAGTTCCTTTGCATTGTTTGCGTATTGTAATCTATCTCGAAGATCTGGTGAAAGAGAATCCAGAATCCATGAAGTCACCATGTCATCACACCTTTCCCACTGCAAGAAAGTGGGATCTGCAGGATCTGGCTTTATGATTTTCCATTGATAAAACCAATTTTGCATTTAACTAATAAAGCCCTGAGAACAGATCGTCTTCATGACCTGTATCCAGGTCCATCAAACACAGCAGGAAGTAAAGTGGAGCCTGCATTCTCTGAAGGATGCAGGTAAAATGGGCTATTAAAATCCAATCGAGTTGGAATATTGGAACTGGTTGCTTCAGTTGGAATGTCACCCATGGAAGAAGATGGGAATATGATCGAATTTGGAAACAGGGTAATCGATGAGCAGAAAGAAAGAAGATACGAAGAAAAAATGAAAATCAATTGCGGAAAAATAGAAATCAATCGTAAACAGAGCTTATGATGAAAAACAAAAAGCAGGAGACGTCTCCTTGCTCTAATACCATGACAAAACAGCAACTTAGGCTCTGTAACTTTCCTCCATTAATAGAGGTTTCAACTCTTACTAATAATCAGAGAGAAAAGATGGAAAATCTTATTAAGAATATGAAAACTTAGCTTGTAATCTATACAATGAATGTGTATTTATACACATTTGATAAAGTCTAACAAATCTAACAAACTCAACTAACTATGAAAAATGAGAAACTTGTGATTCCTAACTAACTAACTAATATTGTGAATGTACAATAATTAACTAACTTTGGGAATGAACAATGAACATTAAACTAACTGATAACTAACTCAAATCTTATCAGCAACCATTACTAATTGTTACAGTCATTACAGTGCTATTTCTACCATCACAACTATCACAGTCACCATTACTAGCCCATAACATCAACTCACTACCACATTATTAGTGAACATAAATGTTTTTTTATAATAATTTTATTTAATTAATTAATATTTTTAAAAATGATTAATTTAATTTTAATAGTATATTTATTAATAAGCAAATTATACACACTTAGATGTTGAAAAACAAACCATCTTACTCATTTAGTGTTAAATAAAGTATTTTTTTCCCTCCATATTAGTTGATCACTTTTCATTTTACACAATACTTAAGAAATCATAAATAAGATGGTCGATTTTACTAATTTATCGTTTATACATATTGATTGATATCAAGATAATTTATAAAAAAAAATAACATAGGGGATATCAATAGGTATTATCGGAAGTTAATAGTTAATCTTCTGATAATTTATGAAAAAGAATACTTAGATCGATTTTTTTACTCAAAAGTTTGCAAATAATGTTTAAAATTATGTTTTCCACAATATAAATTTAAAATAAATAAGAATATATTTTAATACGAACAATTGTTAATGAGAACTTTTCTTTGTCTATCACGATCATATAAGAAAATAAATTTATTAATCAATTTTTTATAATAATATTTAGCATAGCACTAAACATTTGTTGTAATTCTTCATCCTTATATACATCTCCTTCTTGATAAGTGATCAAATCAACTTGATAATTCGTAACATTCAAATTAGAATCACATTGAAATTTTTATTTGAGTCTTTGATTTTCTCCATTTAATCTTGGGAAAAGGGTCAAATATGCCCCTAAACTTTTCAAAAAGGTCTAAATATGCCCCCCGTTTAAAGTTTGGTCCACTTATACCCTTGCCGTCCAATTATTGGTCCAAATATGCCCCTATGGGTGTTAGTTGACCACCTCGAAATATCCAACTCATTTTACTTTTCTTGTAAATGCCCAAATGGATTTTCCACTTCATTTTAATATTACAACTTGACATTTATATTATAAAAGAGAAAGGGTCACATATGCCCCTAATAATCCGACCTATTAAAAATACTTTTATGACGCATATTTTAAATAACCTATATGACCCGTCTTTTAAATAACTTATACGATCTGTATCCAACCCAAAACCCATCCCTTTTAACCCATAACAAATCCCTAATTTCCTAAACTTCATTTTCACTGAAAGAACGTTGCGGCGCTGCTAGGGTTCTTGAAGACTTACACAAATTGCGGCGCTCGGGTTAGAAAATTTACGGGTTGAAGGTAAATTCTCTCCCTTCAGTAAATTATATATTCGATTAGGGTAACATTTTCTTGTTAGTTAAGGTTATTTAAGTAAAGTCGACGGCATGTGTTGTATTTGATTCCCTTTGATTTATGTGTATCAAAATCACTTGAAATGTATTATTTGGTTTTAAAAGAATGTACTTTTATGCCTTTGTTAGCTTTAATTTGTTTCTCTTTTGGTGGTCTCGAGATATTGTTTGTCTTTTAGGGCTTAGTTTATTATATTTTTGCAGCTTTTAATGTGTTTGGTTTGAGTGGTCTCTCTGATTTTACAGTTTTATTCATGTAATTTTGAAGAATGATTGATGAAGTTGAAATTGTGTTCAACTACGGGGGTAGTTGGGTCATTTCACCTTTGTTGGTTTACACTAAGAAATTGGTGCACACTTGGCTAAATTTTGACCCTGAATTATTGAGTCATAAAGATATATGTGATGAGTTTCTTCCAAGCTAGGGTTTTCTCGGGTTAAACAATTATTAGTCACTAGGCCCTCTGAAAAGTATTATATAGTAGATGGGGATGATGGAATTATGGCCATCCTTAGACTTTTATGTGAGAAATTTAAAGTCAACTTCTTTGTTGTGGAGAAGAGTGAGTTCACTGTCGTTGCCCAAAATATCACACTATATGTTGAATCATATTTTGTAGATGTTGAGGTTGGTACAAATTGTGAACATAGTCATGGTTCTGTTGATGAATGGGATCTTTCTAAGGGTGAGGAATGTGATTTAGAGTGGATGGATGCCATTAGCAATGAAAGGGAAAGAGTAGTAGGTGACAGGTTGAAAAGCTTCAAGGAATTACAAGTTGATATGACATTTAAAGACATGAAAGAAGGTAGACATGTTCTGAATTATTATGCATTAGCTAACAAAAGGGCTTTGACTATTATAAAAGGTGATACAAAGAGAACTAGGTATGGCTGTGATGTGGGATGTCCCTTTTAGGTGTTTGATTTCAAAAGATGGCAAAACTGAAGGGTTTAAGATAAAGACTTTCATCAATAAGCAGACATGTGAGGAGGCCTTTTTTAATGCTAGAGCTGATGCAGTTACTTTAGCTCAATACTTCAAGAACGAGCTTCAAAATAATCCCAAGTATAAGGTAAAAGATATGAGAGGAGAGCTTGAAAATGACTTAAAATTGCATGTGTGTCAGTCTAAAATTAAAACGGTTAAGAGGATGGCTCTTAAGAAGTTGGATGGCAGTTTTATTGATGACTACAACAAGCTTGAGGCCTATGCACAAGAGCTTAAGCAATCCAATCCCGAAAGTGATGTTTTGATAAATATCTCTAAGGATGCCCTAGCTGAAGGAAAAATAAAATTTTTAAGGATGTAAATATGTTTTGATGCTCTTAAGAAATGCTGAAAATCTAGTTTGAGGCCATTTATTGGACTTGATGGTATATTCTGGAAAGGTATAAGTAAGGGTGTGTTGTTGGTTGCTCTAGGACAAGATTCTATGAACAATTTCTATCCACTAGCATGAGCAATAGTGGACAAAGAAACAAGCAATACATGGTGCTAGTTCATTGAGCTATTGAAGGGGTCTTTGGACCTTAAAGATGGTGCAAAAATCACATTGATTTCGGATATGCAAAAGGTATGATATTATTTTTAACTCAGTGTTTTAATTTACTTGCACTCACAATTTTTACTCACTTTTTAATCCACTTTCATTCACAATTTTACTCACTATTTTTACACACTCTTTAACAATTTCAAAAACAATGTACCAACTGTTTTTACTCAACTTGTACTCACTGTACTTACTGTTTCTAACACATATTAATTCTCAACTTTCACTGTTACATGGATTGATAGATGTTGTTGTCAAAGTGTTGCCTGAAGCTCAACATAGGTATTGTATGAGACACATTGAGAGTAACTGGTGCAGAAAATGGAGGAATGGTCAAATGAGGAAGCTTATGTGGTGGTGTGCTTGGAGTTCCTATGTTGAAGAGTTCAAGGACCAATTGAATAAGTTGGGGAAACTATCAGAAGATGGTGCAAGGAATTCGGTAAAGTATCCACCAAAGGCATGGTGTAGATCTTATTTTGATACTTAGTGTAAGAACATGATGGTTGATAACAACTTCACTGAATCATTCAATGCATGGATTCTTGAGGCTAGAGACAAGCCAATAATCAAGATGTCAGAAGAAATAAGAGTACAAGTGATGAGATTGCTAGGGAAAAATGAAAAAAAGTTGAAGACTTGGGTTACAGATTTCATTTCGGAATGCATGAAGTTGTACATTGACTACATGGCCATAGCACATAGTTGTAAGGTGGAATTCAATGGAGATTGGGGCTATGAAGTGTCTGATGGAGAAGATAGACACACTGTCAATCTAAAACGAAAAAATGCACTTGCAGAATTTGGGATTTATCAGGTATTCCTGCCCGCATGCCATCAAAGCATTGACACACAAAAAAGTAGATCCAATAACTGAAATACATTGGTGGTAGAGCAAAGAGGCTTACATGCTAACATATAAAAACAAGATGCAGCCTGTAAGAGGTAAGAAGTTTTGAAAGGTTGATCCTTCAAGTGCAATGTTGCCTCTTAATGTTGTGAAACAATTGGGTAGACCAAAAATGAAAATAAATAGAGAACCAAATGAAGTAAGAAAAAGAAAGGGTGAATTGTCTCAGTCTAGAAAAGGCACTTAAATGACATGTAACAACTGCGGTGAATCGAACGTCAATGTCAGGTCCTGTTACAAGGTAAGCACAATATTACATGTTTTTCATGTTTTTCCATGTTTTTAATTGTAAGCTAATTAATCTAAATACAAAAAAAATTACAGAAAAAGTGTGCTGAAAATAATGCACATTCGAAGAAAGGAAAATGGCCAATGTCTTACAATGAACATGGTTCTAATGTTGAGGGTGGAACTGAAGCTAGAATTGGGGCTGAGGCTGTAACACAAAAGTTTGAACCATATGGCTAATGTTGAAGATGAAGAAGACCCACCTCTAAGACCAATGGTGATTTGTGAATCGGAGTTGAGGGCTGAGAAGTTGAAAAAAAGGGTTTTTCCAACTGGTGCAAGAAAAATCCAGTTTTATGGAGATCACACTGGTGCCTCAGTGTCAATTAATCTGCCTTATTCTCCGATCAAAACAACATGGAAGGGAAAAAAACTATCCCTGCTAGACATGTGCAAATGCAAGCAAAAAAGAAAAGATTCAAGATGATCGAGGTTAAGGGCAAAAATCCTGTTGTAG
The DNA here is from genome assembly GCF_036512215.1 of Solanum lycopersicum. Classification (NCBI taxonomy): domain Eukaryota; kingdom Viridiplantae; phylum Streptophyta; class Magnoliopsida; order Solanales; family Solanaceae; genus Solanum; species Solanum lycopersicum. Next base: position 48,530,212 of record NC_090802.1, on the reverse strand, counting down.
ATGATGATTTATTGTAATGTATTTTCTATGTTAATTTTTGTGTTAATGCTCATGGTTAACCATAGTGGTTGACAAACAATATTGCTATGAGTATTAAGTTAGGTGAAACTTTCATATGCCTGCATAGAATGACATTACAAACACCTTTTTTTGTTATGTTTTGTCTTGTCATTGTGAATTTAAGACGTCTTCTTTTGAGTGTGTTTATCTTGTATGTCATTGTGAATTTAAGAAATCTGGTTGTCCTTATTTTGGTTTCTGTATTGAGGAAGTGTATTAACTGTTAGATTTGTGTGTCCACTCAATTAAATGGCCTAATGACATAATGAATAATGCTTCTTGTTTGATAATTATGTTTACGTGTATACTCTTGTTGATTATAATCCATTCCTACAAATTCATTAATTTGATAATTACATTCTATTATTTGCCTAAGATTTACATCAACACACATAGAAATAACTCAATATGTACAGAACCATATAGTCAACTAACACAATTGATGAAGTATTTCAGCATACTTTTCACTTCATATTCCATTCCCTAAGCACTACGACTACGTCTATGGCACAATCATATATTTACCACTTCCTCTGTTGCATCAAAAACACACACACAATTATGCCATCACCAAAAAGAAAAGCAAGAAATGGTGACATCGAACTTAACATACCATATAAATCAAAACGTCTGTTACAATTCAAGTCATGAACTACTACAATTCAAGTCATGGACTACTACAATTCAACACATCACACATGTTTAACGTTTTCTAAGTTATGGATGAAAAAGTTAAAAATTACAAACTGATAGAAATTCCTATTTTCCTTCCTACTTCATTACCCAGAATGTGATGAATGCTGCAAAACTACACCACAACATAGCTATCACAATCCATATTTGATCAACTTTTTTCTTAGACTTATCGATAACAACATCTTCATTATCGATAACCACCTCTTCACGCTTGGGAGCAGTAATTTCATTTAGACGTTCACATTTTTCTTCAATTTTAGATGTCAAATACTTTTCAAGATCAGCCATCTTCGTCTCCAAACATTTGTTTTCACGATGAAAATTATCCTTTTCCTTCTTTAAATTGTGGATTAGATTTGCAACTCTAGGATGGAGCGGATCATCAATTCATTTCCAATAAGCACATTATAACCCTGTACAATTATGAACTTGAAATCAATACTCACCAAAAATATGAAAATTAACGAAATTGTATGATAAATTTACATTATGATTAGAACACTTATAAAGGCGTCTTCCAGCATTAATTGGAGTGAAAGCCGTGAAAATCCTCGTCGTAATACCACATTGACATTTTACCATCGACAAACTTGAAATAGTCGAGTCCCGACGCATTTTTAAAGGAGAAATTGTAAGAAGATGACTAGAACACTCTTTTGTTCGAGCTTCTCAAAATGAAATTGATGGGGGTAATGAGTCTCTCAAGAATCCTAACTTTGAAATGAAGAATGGATATGCTACCAGTTATTTGAAAGGGAAATGAGATATGGATAGAATTAGCCAATTAGGAATATAATTGAACCATTTAAAATATGGGTCATAAAAGTGCTTTTAATGGGTTGGATTATTAGGGGCATATGTGATCCTTTCTCTTTTATAATATAAATGCCAAGTTGTAATATTAAAATGACGTGGAAAATTCATTTGGGCATTTAAAGAAAAGTAAAATGAGTTGGATATTTTGAGGTGGCCAACTAACACTTATAAGGGCATATTTGGACCAATAATTGGACGGCGAGAGTATAAATGGACCAAACTTTAAACGGGTGGGGGGCATATTTAGACCTTTTCAAAAAGTTCAAGAGCATATTTGACCCTTTTCCCTTAAATTTTTATGAAATATCTCTAATGAACTTTTCTTTGAACTTTTTGAACTTCCATTTTTTTAGCACCCACTTCAATTTGTTTTTTAGAATCTTTTAAGTTTTGGATGATTAATTTTTACTCTTTCACTCTCTTGTTTTAGTTGATCTTTTCGATTAACTAAAATTCCGACTTTATAATTTATTTTTAGTACTTGTTTTTAAACAATTCTTACAAGTATTTTAAAATGGATGAAAGTATGAATATAAAAACAATTTAGGCTTTTAAAGATGGCGGAATATCAATTAGAGAGGTAAAATGTAAATTTTTGAATTAGTATCTTAATTAAATAAATATATAAGTAGTTTGGAATATGCAAATCTAGTAATGTCAAGGATATAAAATGGAGAAAAGTATTACTCACTTCGTTTCAAAAAGAATATTTCTATTTTATTTTTAGTTTGTTTAAAAAAATGATCCTTTTCCTTTTTTGGTAATATTTTAACTTTAATTTTCCACGTGACATGTTTAAGATCACAAGATTAAGGGTATTTTGGTACATTTGACATAACTTTAATTTAGAACCACAAGATTAAAAAGTCTTCTTTCTTTTCTTAAACTCCATTTCAAGTCAAAGTAGATCATCCTCTTTTAAACGGAGGGAGTACTTTTCTTCATCCAATAATAGTTGTCAACAATGATAAAAATAGTTGTCTAATAATACTTATTCAATTTAGAAAATCAAGAAATAATTTACCTTTTGTATCTGTTTTACCTGAAATAAGTATTATTTATCATCTACCATATTTTTTAAAACTTTAAATTTGATAAGATCAAAGAATAATACAATAATATTATCCGTGTTATTTTGTTGTTTTTTAAAAATATACTTCTTTCGTTTTATTTTATGTGACACTATTCCCTTTTTGGTCGGTCCCAAAAAGAATATCACATTTCATAAAATATTTAAAGGTATAATTCCCTCTTTTACTCTTGTTGGTCTTATTTAATACTAAACATAGTATTCTGATACATTTATGAAAAAGAGAAAAATAAGTTAACGTTATTTTAAAGGAACTTGATAAACATCTTAAAATTTTCATTATTTTTTAAACTATGTGCACGATCAAATATTATACATAAAATAAAATAGGACGAGGGAGCATAAGTTAAACAATCCATTACGAGAAAAGAACATATTTTTTTGTGGCATCCAACTTGTGAAAATTCTCACAGGAAGACATTGTTGAATGTTGAATATGAGTTGTGTGAGGCTTCAGTCACACTCCAATGGAACAGCCAGTTTGTCTTTGCCTTTCTCCTTCCCTTTCCATCACGATCAGATTCCTCCATTTCTCTTCTCCCCACTTTTCCCCCAATCCCCATCCTTCATTTTTTTTTCTCCCAAGCCAAGAATCTCTTTCCCTTTCAAAGATTCTCTGCTTTTTCTTATAACTTACCCTTTTCCAATGATGCCATTCTTCCTCTCTCCGTTCCATTACATTACCATTCTCTTTCTCTCTCACAATTTGTTCCCATGTCTTCTTCAAATGTCAATCAGTTTTCTCAGCCTTGCATATATGGTAATGTTTCAAAAGTTCCAAGATTTGATTTTTTTCGCTGTTTAACGTATACCCTTTTGAGTATTTCCCTTGAATTGCGTAAAAAGATTAGCTTTTTTGATGATGACGATATTATTGTGGGGTTTAAAGCAGGTTACTTTGTTTCTTCATACGCAGAGAGGAAGTCAAGGTTTATGAAATGGCTGACTAAAATTTTCAAGGGTAATAGGGGATTGCCACGTGGACAGCAACCCCAGTTTCTAGGAGATGAGAATATGGTTTGGCGTGCTCCTGCCAGAACATTGGTATTCTTTTTACTTTTCATTAATTTTGATTCAGAGCTTTTTCTAGCAGTGTATACAATTCTGGATAAATGACCTGCAATGTGAAATGTGGTGAATGTTTCTTTCAAAACCTCTCTTTTATCACCAAGATTGATCTTGGCTTGTTACAAAGAAAGCCACTTCTATAGTTTCAGCTGGAATACAAAACTTGTATTATCTTCTAAAACTGAATTTGATGTCTCGTCTGATGAAATGTTTCTTAACACAATTTTAAAGTTCATCAGGATGATCACTCTAAGGCTAGTAAAGAGAAAGAGGAGCTAGACCATGCGACTGCAGTCTCTTTGTCCGAAGATTTAAAAAGACCAGGTGGCAATTAAAAGATCTTCTTTCGTATTTTTCCAAGTCTATGAAATTAATATTTCCTTGTTGCTGTCCTCCAGAGATCTATATATACATTGTTCAGTTCTCTATTGACTTAGTATACCACTATATTACCAATTCCATTCTTTTGAGGTTGAGACTGACAGTTCTGTGCTTCACAGGATACAAATGCAGGACTGACAATGATGAAGATCTCGAAAGATCACTTGATCACGACCTTAGTTCGTCATCATATCCTCCATATCCTCCTCCGTATGCTCCTTCATATGCCCCTTGGGAATATAATCCCAGAAGTTATAGGTAATTGGATTTTGTTGAAATATCCTCTTTTGCTTTGTGTCAGTCGAAATTTAGCCTAATTATCTTCTACTGCATTGCAATTTATCCTGTCTTACAATGCTCAATTAACTTTCTGTCCACTGATAATTATTAAGGGGTAAAGAGAAAGAAGTCCTGCATGGGGTCCTTTCTTTTGTAATTTTACTTGATGGAATTAAAAAAGGGATCAAAGAAAAGAAGAAAAAGTTCTTCTTCGTAGTATTTAAGGATTTTTATTTCACAGAAGGTTGCCTCTAGAGTGGTAAATTCTTGGGCATCAAATTTTAGTCGTGTCACTGAGAAAATTTTCTGTGACTGTTCACTGAAAATGGAAACTGTGGCATGCTAATGCCTATTACAGATGAAACCATCCCTGTAACCTTTGGGGATAACTGGAGGATAAACGAATTCGAATTTAAGACGATTTGATGTCCGTGTATATGCACATTCAAACAAATTTTGTGTCTTCGAGTAGATTTTTTTTGGTTTTGAAGGAACATCTATTACATTTTGGTAGAAACTGCTGCTTGTTCCCACTTGTCTCGGGATTAACATATACCATCACGGAGCACCTGTATTTCGTGTGTACAAGAAATCTTATTTGCACATGTATAATTTGCAGGATATGCAATGGCTGCCATGGGGATATTGGCTCTGGCAATTACTTGGGGTGCATGGGAACTTTCTTTCATCCAGAGTGCTTTCTTTGTCGTGCCTGTGGTTACCCAATTACTGAACATGAGGTACATTCTTGTCCTTGGTCTACAACTAGCTTGTGCCGTAACTCAAACTCTCTCCCCAAAAACGAAAATTAAATTTATAATCTCAATTCTTGTACAGACTGAATGTTTTATATCTTTCCTCATGTTTAGCTCATTTGGTTTCTTTGTTGAATCAAGTTTTCTTTGTCAGGGAACAATACGTATCACAAATCATGCTTCAGGGAAATGACTCACCCCAAATGTGAAGTTTGCTTCCAATTTGTAAGGACATGTATCATGTAGTTGTGTTAATCTCGACTGCATCTTTAGATATAGGCTTCTCCTACATGTTCAGTTAGGAGCCATTAAATTTTTGCTCTTTCTTCAGTTGAAAATGCAAAATTCTTAAGAGAGTATAGTTGTGCATGTATGCAAACAAACTAATGCATATACTGGCACATGCCTGCTGATTGTCATCCATCTAAATCATCACTTGCTGTTGCAGTATCACAGATCGAGATGGAATGACAGCTTCATTAGTTCATCCATTGATGTTGTTTTGCATTTTTTCATCTTTGATACAATTTTGTTTAGTTCGCCAACCTAGAGAGAACGCTTTTACAGCATGTTCTTCTGTAGATTATATTCTAGGATTTTTTTCAAATTGCTCAAACAATAATTTTTGTTCTGATTAGGAACCGGCATATATTATTAATTTTATGGTGTAGTCACCATTGCATATTTTGATGAAGCAGTTTAAGTTTTGGAAGTATATCATGAGATTTGACATATACTTGCAGACCGATGATTATTTCTAACTGTTTAATCCCTCATAGTTGATTTTATGATCTACCATTTCCTTTTCAGATCCCAACAAATGCAGCAGGCTTGATTGAGTATAGGTGCCACCCGTTTTGGTCTCAGAAATATTGTCCTTCACATGAGCACGATGTCACCAAACGATGCTGTAGTTGTGAACGTCTGGAGGTATAATTATCTGTAAAATTAAACATGTTGGATCACCTATCATTCAACTAACATGCTTGATGCTGATATTGTTCTTATATTCTTTAAGCCATGGAATGCAAGATATGTATCACTTGGGGATGGTAGAAGCTTATGCTTAGAGTGCATGGAATCTGCCATCATGGATACTGGGGATTGCCAACCACTTTACCATGCCATCAGAGACTATTATGAAGGCATGAACATGAAAATAGAACAGCAAGTTCCTATGCTTCTTGTTGAAAGACAAGCCCTTAATGAAGCCATTGAAGGGGAAAAGCATGTAAGGATGCCTTTGTATCTGTAGTTTTTTTGTTCTTTAGTCTGGGAAATTTCTGACTGGAAAATACTTTAGGGTTTCCATCATATGCCCGAAACCAGAGGTTTATGCCTATCAGAAGAGCAGACAGTCACCAGTGTAAGCTGTTCAGTCCCTTGAAATCATTTTCAGTTTCTTACTAGCTTAAAATGTTAGTATCTAGGTAACCTAGTGATGCATCACAAGCAATGGTGTCTTATTCCAGATACTCAAGAGGCCGAGAATGGGTGGTCGTGAAGTAGTGGGAATCAGAACACACCCTCAGAAGCTAACTAGAAAGTGTGAAGTTACAGCTATTCTAGTATTGTTTGGTCTACCAAGGTAACTTCTTTTTGTCTAATTCCTTTCAGTTTGTTTTATTCTAACATAACTCTTTGGTTACTCTTGGCATTTCCTACTGACAATGATATGCAATGGCATATATGTTACCTCTTTTACCAGTTAAGATGCTCTCTAGAAAAGATTATGTGCTAGGCCTGATAACTTGCGATATTATTCTATCTGCAGATTACTTACTGGTGCTATTCTTGCTCATGAACTGATGCATGCATGGTTACGTCTAAAAGGTAAGTTGATCCTATCCTTCCATCTACGTTGGTCTGCAATAGAATTTAGGGATGTATTATCTTCACGGAAAAAAAGATAAAAAGACAGACGTTCATTTTCAAACTCTCAAGATGCTTGATACCAGTTAATCAGATGCCAATCTAGGATGAGTTCTATGAGTTCAACTGAATCCGTTGCTTCCAGCTCGAAATACATACTATGTGCAAAAGACATTTAAATGTATAATACATAAAATAAGATCACATCCATTCTGACTCCACAAACTATTGATCCATGATATTCACCTCTGCAGCTAATATATGTTTAAATTGATTTACTTTAGAAAAGTTACCTTTTATGATATTTGCAGGATACCGTAATCTCAGCCTTGAGGTAGAGGAAGGAATCTGTCAAGTGCTTTCCTACATGTGGCTGGAATCAGAGGTAATGCCAGGATCCAGAGATATGCCATCAACATCAACTGCTTCATCCTCATCAATGTCGTCAACCAAGAAAGGTGTTAAGTCTGGAGTAGAGAATAAGCTGGGTGAGTTTTTCATGCACCAGATCGCCCATGATACTTCTCCAGCATATGGTGGGGGATTCAGATCTGCTAATGAAGCCGTGAATAAGTATGGTTTAAGATGTACATTGGATCACATTCGCCTGACAGGAAGTTTTCCATTATGATTCCGTCATTGTTATTTTGTCAAAGGTCGCTTGTGCTGTATGGCAACCCAGAAATCATTGAGTTGAAATGCTCCCCTGAGAAAATGAGTTGATCTTGCAAAGATGGATTAACTCCTCTTTTTTTTTATGGGTGTCGACTGTGAATACTCAGTCCCAAAGATAAGATTATACGCCACAATGTGAATGAGAAGAAAATGTAACATGTATAGCATTTAACTGCAACAAAAATTGAATTTGAATGCTCCAACAGTGTTTTCCCACTTCCTACAAATATTGTTTTAAAATAAAATTATTACTTTGCAACAAGCCAGACGATAAATTCATAAGACTCACTTTTTAATTGTCTTCTCTGCATGATGCCAATAAGATGTGGTAATGTATTGTGGAGCAGTGATCACATCGAAATACAGAAAACAGTCGATTAGCTTCAGTCGATATCAGTAAACGTTATGTGATTCAAAAACTGATTGCTTGTCTAGCAAAATGTCAAAAAGCTACTAGAGAAACAAATCTTTGTATTCTCCAAATTAATCAGAATGTCAAAAAGTATACCTGTGTTTAATTACAAGATTCCTATCTGTCATTCCTCAATTCAAAACTTACCCCCATAACTCACACATATAAATCTACTCTTACATATTACAAGAACAAATAAAGTAGCCCCCCATTTTTTAGTTGGAACAACATGGTCTGGTATTGGAATTGCCAGAATTGTCTCCAACCTTAATAACAGTTCCTTGACCAGGAGTAGCACCAGCTTCTTGAGCTGCTAAAGCTTTTCTGCTGATTATCTGATAAATATCCAACAAAATTGTTTGAAACGCCTTCTCAACGTTTAAAGCTTCTAATGCAGAGGTTTCAAGAAATGACAACCCTTCTTTCTCAGCCAAGAGTCTTGCATCATGATCTGGAATTGCTCGAAGATGGTTCAAATCAGACTTGTTTCCAGCCATCATGATGACAATGTTTGAGTCAGCATGGTCCCTCAGCTCGCGCAGCCATCTGTGCACATTTTCAAAAGTTTGTCTCTTGGTTATGTCATAAACCAAAAGTGCTCCCACGGCTCCTCTGTAATAAGCACTCGTTATGGCTCTGTACCTTTCTTGCCCTGCTGTGTCCCATATTTGTGCTTTTACCGTCTTTCCTTCTACCTGCACCACATCAATTCATCGTCTATTACTAGTTCTGAGACAGAAAAAAAGTTAGTTTAACACATTTCTGTCATGAAATGCGTGGAATTTGGAGAAACCAGAAACAAACCTGGAGGGTCCTAGTTGCAAATTCGACACCAATGGTGGATTTAGACTCCAAACAGAATTCATTTCGCGTAAATCTGGAGAGAATGTTTGATTTTCCGACACCTGAATCTCCAATCAAAACAATCTTGAATAAATAATCATATTCATGATCCACCTTGTAAGCCATTTCTACTTCCCTGTAGCTAGCAACCACATTCACCAATGAAAGAAAATACTCATCACCCTCTCAAAAAATAATGAATTTTCAAATGATAAGAAATTGCAAATCAAAACGCACTTCCTTGGCTTTGATAAGAAAGAGGAGATAAATTGTGCAGAATCCAAATGAATGAATACTAATATTAATATAGCCGAACAAACTGCAACTTGAGTGGTGGCAAATGGGTGGGTTGGTTCAAATTTGGACGGGTTGAAAATGGGTCAATTTAATATGGGTAATAATTTAAATCGCTCATATTCGATATGGGTAAAGAAGGATGGAAAAATTACTTGGATAACTGCTTTTTAATAAATAATTACGAATTTTAGTGATACTTTTTATTTATTACTATTTATAGCACTATTATGTTAAATTTGTAATATGCATTAAAAGTGAATAGCCTAATTCATCGGTAGCCACCTAAAGTTGATATCAATTTTCACTTGGACACCTCTCGTTGGCCTTATTCATTTTAAACACCTTAAGTAGGGGAACGTCGTGTCATATTGACACGTTTTTGACAACCAGTCAAATGTATAGGATGTGTGTATTATATTCGCGCGATGACGTGTGAAAGTACAAATTAAATAATGATATGTGACATATATATATTATAATGAATAAAAATCCATTTTAAAACTATTTGACTAATTAATTGCTTTAGAATTTACCTTTCAATAAAGAAGAAAAAGGAAACAAAATAAAATCTACAACACCTTTATTTTTCTCACCCATCATTTCCACATCTCCTCTAACCACTATTATTTTGATGCCTTCTTATTCAATTTAGAAGATTATCACTATTATCATCTTTTTCTTCAAATCTATATAACCAATTTGGATCATAAGCAAAAATCCATAATCTAACTAGCATACTAGTACCATCTCTTTAATCCTTCAAGTTATCTTCTTTTTTTCTTCAATCATCTTCAAAGTATCCCAAAATTTTTTATCCATGATAAAATCAGATCTATTTATGAATTTATTTTAAATGGGTTCATCAAAATAGAAAAAGTTCAAAGTTTTGAGAAGTAGAAAATTAGTATTTCAAAAATTGAATCTGAAAAAATTTAACCCAAATAAAGAGAGATGAAAATAGACCAACAACATTTGAAGGATTTACTAAACTTTCCGGCAATGAAACTATGAAAAAAATTAGGTGAAAAAAATCGAAATCATGAAAAAGATATATGCTCTAGTTTTTATTTTTTGGTCCTTTCTTAAATTATTTGTTGATATATATTTATTTTAATTTTTCACATCAAGAAATGAAAAAGAAAGGAGAAAGTTGAATATACATTGGTGGCAAGGTAGTGGTATATGATGGAGAAACTGTGGGAAGGAGAGAGAAGGAAGAAAAAGAAAGAGAAAATGTACAAGTAACTCCTCAATCTATATCTGGAATTCCAGAGACACAGTTATACTACACTATGTCCTATTACCCCCTGAACTTATTTTATAAGTAATTTTCTATCCCTTTTCGGCCTAGTGTAGCTTGAAAAAAAAAGTCAACCAGCATTGGACCCACAAGATAATGCCATATAGGCTCAAACGGGGTAGAAAATTATTAATAAAATAAGTTCATAAGGGCAATAGGACCTTAGTATAGTCAGTGATATTTTGATCATAGGTTAAGCGGGGACTTGTGCATTAGCCTCAAAAGAAATAAAAATGCTCTAAAATCATAAAATACATGTCGTCAAGAAACTAACTGGGACAAACAACTTTTTTTTTGAAATTAAAAGAGAAGTCTTCTTAAAATACATTTCAACTGTTAATCTTAACAATATAATATATGACTTGTATATTTATTTAGATCTTTTTTAATGTTAGATTATGATTTTAAGTTATTCTTTTTCATTTTGGAGTTAAGATATGGTTGTCCGAAAATGGACTTGGTATACAACCCATATTTTTATGTCTTATGCATTATTGTGCATTGTTATGAAAAATAATTTCTTTGTTTTTGTGTTACTTTACTTTTAAGTGATTTTTAATTGACGAAAATTCTATTAATACATGATGAGTTTGATAATACTTGAATAGTTTATGCATAATATATATTTTTCTAAATAGAAGTAATTTAAATAATTACATATTAGGGAAAAATAATAATGATTTTAATATAACTCACATATATATATATATATTAGCGTGTTCGAGAACTAATAGAAAAAAAAAGAACACAGAATTGATGAAGTATTAGAGGAAGTATGTGAAAAAGGAATTTTCTGACTACTTTTTGCGTTGCCTGCAGTCCTTTTATAAAATAAATATATTGCAGAAAAACTTAAGCTAAAAATTAGGAACTACTACACTGAGATTTTCTTTTAAAAACATAACAACCCACATTTAAACTTTTTTCTAAAGACTAGGGACAAACATAACGATCGATATTTTATTCCAAACATAGCTTATTAAAACTGGCAGTTTTCCCAAATCTATTTCATTCTTCGGATTAATAATTCTCAATATTTCTTCCAACTGAACTTTCACATTCAGTCAGTGTCGCGCCTCATTTTTCATCAAAACGGGTTTTGTGCACGACCTGACAACTCTTTTGGAATTTGAGCTTTTGAAGACTCGCAACCTAACGAATTAAGGTGCGTTAGGGCACCTATTTAACCTAACTAAGTCTAGCTAAGATCAACGAGCCAGAGAAACGGTAAGAGTTCAAATTACCTCGAGAGAAGGTGTTAGACATCTCTCGACGCCCACAAATGTGGGTCCCAGCCATATCTCATGCAACTATGTGAGAGTTACAAGCAAATGAAGTCACTTCATTTATTAGTTAATTAATTAGCATGCTCACTAAGTGATAATAAATATAAAACAATAAAGACTATTTTTTAAATTATTTTAATTAATTTAAACATGTAAGGCTAGGTGATAGCATTAAATAAACAATTAAGCTCATTTTTATTTAATTTAACATGCGAGACTATGTGATATGACAAATCGAACTAATAACTCATATTATTATTTTAATTAATATTTAAACATGCAAGTCTAAGTGATAACAATGAAATATATACTAAGCAATTAATAAATAAATAAGCGAGAGAATAGAAAAGAGACAAATAAATAAGCAAACAAAATTTATTATTTTAAGCTGCTCCATAAATATAATTAAACAAACAAATAGAGGAGTAAAAGGGAGAGGAGACTCTAACAGACTTTTTGGATCAACACTCGATTTTCTTTTATTTTTCGATAGGCTGCCGTATAGGGACTGACAAAACCAAGATTTGTCTTTCAAGCCTGAGTCGATGTCATCATCTCCGTAGGGACAACTACACCTACCCCACCACCACATGCATTTCGTACCTAAAATGTGCCTAGCCGTCCAAATTTTATTGTCCAAGAGGCATTGAACTCTTAAAGGATGGGTTTAGACAGAATAAAATATAAGGCCCTCCTAGACACCAAGTCAGACAAACAAGACGGTCATTTTAGCATTATAAGTCTCAATTTGGCCTCTAAATTTAATTAGACATGCTTTGCAAAACAACATATAATTATGTAAGGTCTTCATGGGAAGTGTGTGAGCATACGAGCAAGCAATTATTAAAACAACAAAAGAATTAAATAGGTAAAGTTATCACTAGACACTTTTAAAAGCACGCAGATAATTATCTAATTAATTTTTAAAGGTGGCTGACAATTGTTACAAAAATGCAGATTTTAGCATTGAGTTGATTTTAAAGTGAACAACAATTAAACATGATAGATTTTATTTTTATTTTCAAGTGTAGCAAAGGATGTGATCACACATGTACATAAAATAGTAGTCGGATTAATTATTAAGGGAGAAAATATTATTTATAACAAAAGCTTTTATTTGTTTAAAGCCAAAAATTATTTTAAGGACAACAATAGATTTGTTACTAACGCAAAAAAAATATTTTTTGTGATAAATTTATTATTAATGCAGAAAATTGTTTTTAAAATATTTATGGATTAACTATTGATGCAGAAAATTATTTTTTAAAACAGTGACATATTTATATATTGATTATTAATGCTGAAAATGTATTTTTTAAGCAGAAAAAAAAATTATAGTGTAACAATTAAAAATCAGTTTGTGATTAATGCAGAAATATTTTTTAGGCAGCCAATTTATTAGATGCAGAAAATATTTTTTAGAACAATAAAATTTTTATTATTAATGCAGAAATTTATGTAAGTGGCACACAATTTATTAGATGCAATAAATCAATAGGAATTGTTTATTTTGAAAGTGTCAGAAAATATGCACACTGAGTTTCATTTCAATTATTTCAATTATTTATATGCTGAAAAATTTACAAGCCTATTAACATGATTTCTAGGTGATTAAAAAGTCAAAACATTAAAATAATTCCGATAGACATGATTTTCTAACTCCAAATATATATGTAAAAATTTAAACCTTAAGCATGCTTATTGTGCTATTTCTTGTATGCGACACATTATTGAGCTTAACACTTATTTATTTATTTATTTTTACAAATTTTATATTTCATAAGAGCCATAATTTATTAAACATGCGACTAGATAAATAACGTAAAAGACAAACACCTTGCAATAATTCACCTTATGCTAAAAGGAATTATAGAGATTTATTTACTTATTTAATACGTAATTAATTAACATTAGAATAGATGACCAACATAGAACATGCTTACAATTAGGACAACATTTGAAAGGCATAAAATCGATAAGGTCATTTTTTAATTAGATTTAGAGCAAAGAAAGATTGACAATTAAATCACGCTCCTATAGGCATGCTTTCTAAGTACAAAGAAGTTGTGACAATATAACTAATAGCACGTAAATCCCCCTCCCCTTAGACGGTTCCCCAAATACCCATATATATTAGAGTGCTTTAGAGTTATACAAATTATAACATAACCACGATAAAATGAGTTAAAATGAGATAATATACAATATAAATATAAAACCTAAATGAATCGAAATTAATTCTATCTTCCTTCTTCTAGGAAACTCTTCTAAAGCTTTAACTTTTAAGTTCAACGCCTGTTACAAGGAACAATGTAGCAAAAAACTTTTAACATATATTATATGTGTGTACAGGCAGAAGGTGCATCCACACGAGTTCAAGCAAATACCGAATAACAAAATATATGAAGTCAAACAGACAGAGAGGGAGGGAAGAACTAACATGGATGCTTCCTTCTTATTCATACACATTTGATCTCATGCATAATGTTAAATAATAACAAAAGTTAACACACGTAAATAGATCTAAGCAATTTAGTAGCTCGACAAAGAAAGCAAACAAACTCCAAGAAATGATCCAAACACAAGCAAAAGCACTTTTTAAAAGTTCGCCATAAAGTCCTTTCTCTTTTATGTAGTGAGCGGTGTACTTTAGTATTATAAGTATGCGAGCAATGAAAGAATGAGAATTGAGAGTTAATGATAAAGTAGCACTTGGGGAAAAATGATGAATATGAGCAATGAGAGAACTTGTATTAAAAAGTGAATGAATGAGTTATGAGAATTTGAGAGAAAAATGAGTGAACATCAAGATGTGAGACTACTTATATAGCAAAGAGGGGGAGCATGAAGAAAATAATATTTTAAGGAATTAAATAATAAACTATATTCCTTATTTTAAAGTAGAGTCAAATCAGAAAATTTTAAAAATACATCATTACCAAATATAAACAAGTAAGAATAAATTAGGAATAAAAATACCTCTTCCTTAAAGAAGAGTCAAAAATCAGATTTTTGTCTAAATTTATTTTACCAAATATCTGAGCAAATAAATATGACAAGAAAATAATTAAAGATGTCATAAATAAGCAAGTAAGAATTAATCAAGCCAACTATTAATAAAAGGAGGAATTAATTAATATTAGTTTCTTAAATAAGAAAGCATGGAATCAGATTTTAAGAAAGAATAAATTTGTACCAAATATAACCGAGAATAAATTAGGAAGAGTAAAATATTTTTCTTAAATAAAAAAGGGGCCGAAATCAGATTTTAAAATATTATTATTATTTTACCATAAAAATAAATAAGAAATCAATCAATTTTTCAAATAAAGAGAAATGATCGATCAATTAAAAATATTATTACCAAATATAAACAAATAAGAATAAAATTAGAAAGACAGTATCCTTTTACCTTAAATAAATAAGAACCAGAACAATATTATTTCACCATATATAAATGAATAATAAATTAGTCAATTTTCAAGTAAGGAAAGATGGATCAAATAAAATTATTTTTCTTATTTCACAAGAGCCAAAAATCAGGTTAAAAAAAATTACCAAGTTAATTTTATCAAATATGCCAACAAGATATGATCTTACTATAATTAACCACATCACAAGGAAGTAAGATAATTTACAACACTAGCTTCGCTTAATTAGAGGGAGTAATTCGCTAAGTCAATTCGACGAACAACAACAGTAAAAATAAACATTAAATTTAGATCAAATAATGACATTTCAACAAAGCTAAAAACACATTTTCGAAGTTTCAACAAATCATCAAAAGTCCACCAAGTAATAATGTATAGAGAATTATACCAGATTGAGCATGGGCGAACCTGTTCTGAGACATATAAAAAGAAGAGCAAGAAAATGAGCATAGAGTTTCAACTAACTAATCATGCTAAACTGAACGTAGAAAATACAGATTACACACATGAAATATGGTAGGAGTAGAACAAGAAATTTCCAGAACAAGCCACTCAGATAAAACATTTAAAAAATCTCAAAATAAAGTTCATACCTGGGACAGAGCTGTATAGATCTGTCCTTATAAAAATGCTTTGTTTTCAGCTTTTGGTCGGAATGTTGGAGTAGCACTTCGCGTTGTTGTTGTTGTTGTTGTCGGTTTCTTTCTGAAGAGTTCTCGTCGGGCTGCTGTCCACGCCGAGTTGCAGATTTTTCCGGAGCTGCTGGCCGGTGGGAAGCGCTGGTCGCTGCTGCTGGTGCCTGCCGTTTGTTGCTGGAGTCGCTGGTGTCGGAGCTGCTCCTCTCTAGGTTGCTGCTGCCTGCAAAAGAAGAAGGAGAAGAGAAGAGGGGCGAGAGGGAGAAGAGCAAAGGGAGGTGGAGAGATGGAGAGGGGAAGAGGGGTGTCGCTGGGTTGTTTCTGCATCGGAGAATGGCGAGGGGAGAGGAGGGAGTGGCGGCTTCGAAGGAGAGGGGAGGAAGAAGAAAGAGCGATGGGAGAGAGGGCTGGCTGCCACCAGCACGTGGTGGCGAGTCCCGCCAGAAAATGAAGAGGCGACGAGAGAAGAGAGAAAGGGAGGGGCGGCGGTCTGTTTTGAGAGGGGGAGAAAGAGAATGAAAAAATGTTGAGGGATCTAGGAGTCTTTTAGACGTAGAGATGGGGGTTAATCATTGAAAATGTAGACTAAGATTTAATCTTGGATTTAATTAATTAAATGGATGGATGAGATTTAATCTTGGATTTAATTAATTAAATGGATGGATGAGATTAAAAGATGAGTCTTAAAATCAAATTAGGTTGGATATAGAATGATTAAAATTATAATAAAATCGGCTAGAATTGAAAGGAAAAGGAGGGCTATAACTGAAATAAAATTTGAATTAGAGTGGCTAGAATTGAAAGAAATTAGAATAGAATGGGTTAAGATTTAAATGATTTTGAGAAAAATTTAGAAATTGCTATTTAATTAAAATGTCACATATCTTAAAATATTTTTATATAATTGAAAATCACTTAAATTTTAAAATATTTTAATAAAATAATTATTTCAAAATTTATTAACAATTGTCGAAATATTTTAATAATATTTTCAATAATTTTATAATGTAAACGTACTGAAATATATAACTTTCATGCAAAATCTATCAAAATTCTAAAATTTTAAATACGTATTTAATCGAATGACATTCCTAAAAATGATTAAAGGTCAGTCAAAATCGGGTGTCAACAGTCAACTTTCCACAAAACCTTGAAACCAAGATAAAGAAATTTCTTTTTGCTAAATATAGTTAACCAACTATTGGATATGAATCCTGAAAATTCCCCTAATCACTTCAACTTCTTACTTTTTTTCTTTTGTTTTTAGTAAGTTGTAAGTAACTATAAATAGTTCTATAATCATCCATTGGCTACTGAAATCATCCTTTCCATTTTATAAATTATATACATTGTTCTAACAAATTAATTAATGGATTCTTTCAGTAGAGCGTTACTCTACCTCCTCATACTAGCTATAGCCACAGAAGCTAGGAATATAGAAAACCATAAGAATGTAGATTTTGTTAGAACAAGAGGTGCACATTTTGTACTAAATGAATCACCTTTTCTGTTCAATGATTTCAACTCTTATTGGCTAATGCATGTTGCCGCTGAGCCAACTGAGAGATACAAAGTCTTCGAGTCTGAAAGCCTCTGCTGATAGCCTCTCTGTATGCAGGACTTGGGCTTTAGCGATGGCGGCGATGCAACATTGCAAATGTCTTCTGGTGTCTATGATGAACGTGTATTACAGGTCATTTATTATTTCTTACCTATTTGATCGAGCTCATCTAAAAGATGGAATTGTTAGATAAAAACACATTTTTATTTGCTTAATTATGTCTGATCAACACGTCCCTCATGTTGGCTTAATTCTTCTTTCATGGACCAAGAATATGGAAACTGCAGATTTATATGTAAAGTGAAGAAGAAGAAGAAGAAGAAGAAGAAGAGTAAAGAAAAGAATATTTGTTATTCCAAAATTATTGAGTAGTTGTATTGTTGATCTCATATTTATAATAGTTGTAATATCATATCATATTTTCTAATTCTAACAAACTTATAGTTATTCGTAACTAACTAACTAACGAATTATTGAAAGTAGGTTACACAGTAACATTGTTAAGGGAACATATATAAGAACCAGGTTCATGTATTTGATTCTTCTTTGTTGTTCTCATTCTCAACATTCCCCCTCAAGATAGGAAGTGAAAAGATGTTCAGAACTCCTAGCTTGGAGCTAAGATGTTGCAGTTGCACTTTTGTAAGTCCTTTAGTAAGCAAATCAGCTGGCTGATCTTGTGTCGGAATGTACTTGGTAGATACTAATCCTTGTGTGATTTTTTCTCTGATAAAATGACAATCAATCTCAATGTGTTTTGTTCTTTCATGACAGACCAGATTGGCTGCAAGTTGTATAGCAGATTTGTTATCAGTATGTATGTTGATAGGTAGTGAAACTTCAATGTCAAGCTCCTCCATTAAACTTTTTTTTTCCAGCCATATAATCTCTGTTACAGTGGTAGAAATGCTCATGTATTCAGCTTCAGCTAAGCTTCTAGAGACAGTTGTTTGTTTCTTTGACTTCCATGAGACCATAGACTCTCCATACTGAACAAAGTAACCAGTTATTGACCTTCTTGTTAGGGGGCAGGAGGCCCAATCTGCATCACAATAAGCAGTGATAGTATTATTTGAGTAGTTGGACAGTAGTAGACCTTGCCCTGGGTTGGTTCTTGACATATCTCACAATCCTTAATGTTGCAGTCACGTGTGACTTCTTAGGATGTTGTAGAAATTGACTTAATGTCTTAACACCATAGGAGATGTCAGGTCTTGTCATAGTTAAGTATATTAATTTGCCCAACTATCCTTTGATAAGCTCCGTGATCAGTTAGTGGATCAGGTTTTGTCATCTGTGTCTCTTCATCATACTGTTTAGTAGTCAATTTTAGTTGGTGTAAATTGGAGTTCCAGCTGGTTTAGATGCACTTAGATCAGTTTCAGATCTAGTGCATACTTTCTCTGATGCATTAGAATACCTTGCTTTGATCTTGCAAATTCAATTCCCAGAAAGTACCTTAACTCTCCCAAGTCTTTTATCTTGAAAGCTTGCTTCAAATGATCCTTTGTTTCTTCAATCAGGTGAAAAGTACTTCCAGTGACCAGCATGTCATCCACATAAACAAGAACCAGAACCATGCATGTTATTGTTTTCTTTATAAACAAGGAGTGATCATGTTCACTTTGTTTGAACTCAAATTTGAGTAGTGCCTGAGATAGTTTAGCATTTCATTGTCTTAGGGATTGCTTTAGTCCATAGAGGGATTTATTGAGTCTACACACTTTATTCTCCCCTGACTCTTAAATCCCTGAGGAAGATCCATATAAATTTCATAAGGTAGGTCCCCTTGTCGAAAATCATTGAATACATCTATTTGATGGATATGCCATTGCCTTTGAGTTGCAATTGTTAGTACTGTTCTCACAGTCTTCATCATCACCACTGGACAGAATGTCTCCCCATAATCAATTCTTTCCTTTTGATTGTAACCCTTTGCTACTAGCATTGCCTTGTACCTCTCTATTTCAACTGTGCTATTATATTTGATCTTATAGATCCATTTGCAACCTATAGGCACCTTTCCTTTTTGAAGAGTAACTACCTCCCATGTATAATTATTTTGAAGTGCATCAATCTCAAATTTCATTGCCTTTACACACTTAAGATCAGAAACAACTTCTTTGTAGCTAGCAGGTTAAGTATTTTACAGGAATCTTAGACAAATATGATTGATATGAATGATTTACATGATCATATGATAGGTATTTGTCCAAAGAATATGGGGTATGTGTAGCATGGACAGATACAAAGCCTTTAATCCATATTGATGGTTTCCCCCCCCCCTTGTTGATCTTCTATTTTCTTTTTATACCACCAGTGGACCTGGTTCAGAACCTGATTTATATTAGGTGCAGGATTATTGGTTTATGCAGGGACCTCCTTAGTTGAACCCGTTCCTTGATCCTAGTCAGTAATAATCAACTGATGTGATGATTATCCATCATTTAAACCAGTGAATCTGAACAGAGGTGTATGTTTTTTATTTTAATTTGAATGGAAGTATATCTTCCTTGAATATTTACATCTCTGTGTACAAAGAAAACATGAGAAGTTAGATCATATAGCAAGTAACCTATTTGAGTAATTGCATAGCCTAAATAAACAACTATTCTGGACCTACTCTTTAGATTATCAGGTTCTTGTACTTTTTTAGCATAGCACAAGCAACCTAACACTCTAAGATGTAAAAATGTAGGTTGCTTTCTAAATAATTTTGCAAATGGGGTGTTATTATTAATAACAAAACTAGGAAGCCTATTTATAATATACACAACAGCTTGAACACATAAATCCCCAAATTTAATAGGTATGTTCCCTTGAAATCTAATAGCTCTTGTAAGTTCAAGAATGTGTTTATGCTTCCTCTCAGCAATACCATTTTGTTGTGGAGTATAAACACATGTTGTTTGATGTACAATGCCTAAAGAACTAAACATGTTTGAGCATCTACTATTCAAAAATCTGTACTATTATCTGACCTTATGCACTTAAATAGTTTTATCAAATTGTGTTTTAACATGTACTAGAAACTGTTGAATGATAGTACTAACATCAGATTCTAGTTTCAACAAAAAAAATCCATGTACATCTAGACATGTCATTTACAACAGTAAGAAAATATTTATTCCCATCATGAGTGGGGGTCTTACAAGGACACCATAGATCCATGTGAACTAAATCAAAGCATGCAGAACTTTTAGAAGTACTAAGTGTAAAAAGGTATCCTTGTTTGCTTAGCAAAAGTGCAAATAGTACATTTATCAATTGTTTCAGTTATACTACTTAAATATGAAGACCACATTCTTTTTAATACTGAACTAGATACATGATTAAATCGTTTATGCCACAAATCTATGTCTAGTTTAGAAACTATTTCAGTAAGGAACAGACAACTAGCTGCAATATGCACATCTTTTGAACTTGTATTTCCTTGTAATATGCAAAGTCCTTCATCTTCTTAACCAATCATCTTCACCCTCCCACGTGAAAGATCCTGAAATATACAAAAGTTAGAGAAACAAGTAGCAGAACAATGCAGTTCCTTAGTGAGTTTAGATACTGATAAAATATTAAATTGGAATTTTGGTACTTGAAAAACACTAGTGACTACATCATTGTTAGGTAGAACACTTGAATCAATAAACTGAACTAAGGAAACATCACCATTTGGTAAATGCATTTTCTTTGGTTTATCAACTTCGCGAATAGTGGACTTGTTTAAAGAACTCATATCAGCCACCATGTGATTAGTGGCACCTGTATCAATAATCCAACAAAGAGTATAACCATTATTGACAGTAGAGTTCAAACAAGTACTCATACCTGCTTCATTACCTACTACATTAGCTGAATGAAATTGTTCTGGATCATTGTTTAGAAACTGGATCAATTGTTGATATTGACCCTTTGACAGATGACATGGTTCCAACTGATAGTTATTCACTTCATTTAAAGAATGCCCATGTTCATTTGCAGTAATTTTAACAGAGTGTCCTGTAGTTATATGCTTGTGATGAACCTGTTCCTGAGATCCTGTACCTCCTTCCATCATTGCATTATATGCATTGCTAGGTTCCTTCTTTTTTGAACATAAAATCTTGAGGATACCCTATTAACTTGTAGCACTTATATCTAGTGTGATTTTTAAGTTTTCAATAGTCACAATACATATTTCCATTCTTCTTGAACTTTTGAGTACCACCATTTCTTGAGTACATAGATAATTCATATGTTTGTTGTCCAGAACTAGGATTAGACTCTAATATTCTAGCTGAAGCCACTACTGATTTTTTACTCTCATCAGACATGATAAAAAAATATGCTTGATTTACTGACGGAAGTGTACTCATTAACAAGATTTCAGACCTTGCTTGTAAGTATGAATCGTTTAAGCCCATAAGAAACTGAAATAACTTGAGTTTTTGCAAATGTACTACCTCTTTTGATCTATCACACTCACAGGAAGGAGTAGGCACCACAACCTCAAATTCTTCCCACACACCTTTTAATTTTGAGAAGTAAACTGACACAGAACTTGTTCCTTGAGCTATAGCTGTGATTTCTTGATGTAAATTAAAGGCTCTTGACCCATCTATCTTGTTAAATCTTTCATACAGATCTTACCATACATTTTTAGCACACGTTGCATACATAATGCTTCCAAGAAGACCTTTCTCTACGGAATTCATAATCCAAGATAGTACAACAACAGTTACCCTCTCCCAGATCTAATCTTGGAAATTTGTCCTTTGGATATGATCCATCCACTAACCCCATTTTATTTCTTCCTAAAAGAGCTACTTTCATTGATCTATACCACATTGAATAATTCTCAGACCCAGCTAACTGAAAAGAAATAATTTGGTTTCCACTTATATCAGTGGAGTAAAGAAAGAGAGGATGATTATAATCGATTGTTGAAGTGGAATTTCCAACTCCATTTCCAGAATTTAATTCTGCATTTTGTCCAAGAACTGCTGCAACATTTGTACCATTCATCAGTGTGATTCTTTACACAATTACAACCAATCTTAGCGGAAATGTGATTGATTTATTCAACTAGGAATACTAGTTGATACAACTCTGATACCATGTAGATTTGTATGTAAAGTGAAGAAGAAGAAGATATGGAAGAAGAAGAAGAGTAGAGAAAAGAATATTTGTTATTCCAAAATTATTGAGTAGTTACATTGTTGATCTCATACTTATAATAGTTGTAATATCAGATCACATTTTATAATTCTAACAAACTTATAGTTATTCGTAACTATCTAACTAACTAATTATTGTAAGTAGGTTACACAGTAACATTGTCAGGGAACATATATAAGAACCAGGTTCATGTATTTGATTCTTCTTTGTTGTTCTCATTCAACAGAAACTATGATCAATTTGAATCAATGATGCACCATTTATCCCTTGCCTTGCCTCGCCCCGCCCCTTTAAACTTTTTTCCAGCCCTGCATCCTCCTCTGCTCTGTCTGGTTGCCATTCCTACCCGAACCTTTGACTGTTCATGCTAAAGTTAATTATGTGTCTCAAGAATTAGAGGCTTATACGTTTCTTATTTTCTTCACCGTATGATATAGGATTGGATTTTGTGATCTCGAAAGCAAGAAAGTATGAGATACTGTCAAAATCAGTAGACCAAGATTAAGTTATGGCATGGATTGATCTAGAAACCATTAGAGAGATGAGAAGCTTTGAAGGAGATATTTTGGGAACGGAATTGAACTGTTTCATTCAACATGAATTGTCCTATTTATACATCAATGAATTAACATCTAATGCTAACTAACCAACTAAAATGTAGTTTATGAATTAACAGTTAAACTAGTGCTAATTAGCTAACCAACAGGCTTAGAACTACAACAATACTAAGTAACTGCCTAATTAACTTCAATACTCCCCCAAGTTGGAGGGTCAAGCACATTGAACACTCCAAGCTTGCTGAGTAGATACATGTGTTGGATGCTCGTGAGTCCTTTTGTCATCAAATTAACTTGTTGTTCCTTTGTGTGTACATAGATAGGCTTAACAGTCCCTTCCTTGATTTTATCTTAAATGAAGTGACAATCAATTTCAATATGTTTCGTTCATTCATGAAAGATTGGATTTTCAGCTATTTGTATTGCAGACATGCTATCAGAACAAATATTGATTGGCATATCAATTTTCACATCAAGTTCCTCAAATAGTCCTTTCAGCCAAGTTAATTCCTCCATAGTTGCTGCAACACTTCTATATTCTGCCTCTGCCGAGCTTCTAGATACAATTTGTTGTTTCTTCGATTTCCAAGTAATAAGGGACTCCCCAAACTTGACTGCATATCCAGTGACTGAACTCCTGGTGTTTGGAAAAGCAGCCCAGTCAGAGTCACACTAACAAGTGAGTTTTTGATTGTATTCAGCTTGCAACAATATACATTGTCCAGGTGAATTTTTTAGGTATGTAACAGTCTTCAATGCAGCCTCCCAATGAGACCTTTTTGGTCTTTGCATAAACTGACTCAATGTCTGTAAAAGCTAATGTCATGCCTGGTAATTGTGACATGTAACAATTTTCTAATCAACTTCTGATAAACACTAGCATCACTCAACAGTTCATCTCCTGTAGTGTTAGTGGCTTCATCATACTCTACTGTTGTAAGTTTTTTTATTGTATTCCAAGGGAGTAATGGCTGGTTTGGATCTACTTAATCACGTTTTAGATATAAGTTCCAACACTTACTTTCTTTGGTTCAGTAACACACCCTTCTCAGATCTCTCAGAATTTCAATACCAAGGAAGCACTTCAGCTCCCATAAAACTTTCATCTTGAACTTGTAGTTCAAAACATACTTTACCTTCTCTATCATGGTATTGTTGCTCCTAGTTATTAATAGAGCATCAATATATACTAAGACAATAACAATGTCATCTTGTTCCTTCATAATAAACAGTGAATAGTCGTGGTTACTTTGAGAGAAACCTGCATTTACTAAGCCATCTGTTAACATGATATTTCACTATGGTGAGGTTTGCTTTAAACCAGATAATGACTTCAACAATTTATACATCCTTGTCTCTCCTTGACTTCTAAAACCTTCGGACACTTCCATATATACCTCTTCCTCAATATCACCTTGAAGGAAGACATTATATACATCCATTTGAAGTAGATTCCATCCTCTAGATGCAGCCAGAGCTATAACAGATCGTACTGCTACTATTTTTGCCACAATAGAAAATGTATCATGATAGTCTAGGCCTTCCCTTTGGCTATAACCCTTGGCTACTAGACTTGCCTTGAATCTCTCAACTTCACCATTTGATTTGTACTTGATTTTATAAATCCATTTTGACCCTACAGTGTTCTTTCCTATTGACAATGGTACCACCTCCCAGTTTTCGTTATCTTTTAAAGCTTATACCTCATGTTTCAGATTCTATCCATGTGGCATCATTAACAACTTCTTTGAATATCTGTGGTTCCACCATCTTTGAAAAATTAGTCAAGTAACACTGATACTTAGGAGATGTCTTCTCATAAGAGATATATTGGGCAAGAGGGAAAATACTGATACTTCCTTTCTTTTGAGTAGTAATAGTTTCTGGACACGTGCTTTGCACGTCTGTTCTATTTGAATTTTTACAGATATGTTAGAATGACTAAAATTCTATGAAAACATATATGTGAACAACGGATAATGAATAATATAACACAAAAACAATTAATAAATCTTTAATAATATAACCAAAAAACACCAAATGAAGGGCATATTTTGATGTTCCAAATTAATTCTTTTTAAGCAAACATACTATAACTTTTGAACTTTAGTTAATAGTTTAGCAAACTTTCAATAAAGTTACAGTTGACTAATTTAAGCTCAAATAAGTATTTGAACTTACGACAATAAAAAATTCATAGAAAATTAAATTAAGAAGTCTAATTGAGAAAAAAACACAATAAATAGAGTAAGAAAAAAATACAATGTATACATGCTTCATAAGACTTTGATCGATAATAATATAGATGGAAAAATAAATACAAAATTAGTGCATGATATCCCGAGCTTTATCGACTCTTTCTCCCATATCCTATCAAAATCAAGAGTCTTCTTTGTCTACTTTAAATATAGAATAAAAATGATAACTTGTTAAGGGTTCTGAAATGAGAAGACTGAATTTATATAGTAAGAAATGAAGGAATACCGAAAGATATCTTAAAGTTTCAGATTAAATATTTAGAAGTTATAAATATGAATAAATGAGAGTTATGGATATCACGAGTATAAAAATTGAATAGGTAATTAGATATGATTATGAATATAAAATATTTAAAGCAAATAAAGCAAATAACGTGTCTCTCTCCAATTTGTAGATTTGCGGACATTTAAATCATAAAATTTCTTTATTTATCCAAATAATAATACTTCATCAACATAAATTATATTATATATAAGAAGAGTTACGGAAAAAATTATGAGAAGAAGAAAAGTTGACTAATCATGTTATTGTTGTTGTTGTTGTCGTTGTCGTTGTTGTTGTCATTGTTGTTGTCATTGTTGTTGTTATCGTTGTCATTATCATTGTCGTTGTCATTATCGTTGTTGTTGTTGTTGTTGTGGTAGTGGTGGTGGTGGTGGTCGTCGTCGTTGTCTCATGAACACCCTTCTTACCATCACTACAAAGTGATTTTTAATCTAGAGAAGTTTAAGGGAACTCAACATAGGGACATTAAGGTTACTAAAACTCTTACCATCTATGTACATTATCCTCACTTGGGGTAAGCCTAGTCACATCATGCCCTTAAATACCAAGGACGAGGCAAGTCAAGACCAACATATAAGGGTCATCACTTTTGGTGAAACTTTCCAACCAACCATGCCTAAGTACAATCTAAGCACTTCCTCAATTGAACATACTCAAATTCAAGCTTAAAAGACAACTAAGCACTTCAAAGTAGGTCAACCTTAATTCTCTCCTTCTATTCAAAAACTAAGGGTACATACCATACATTACCCTAAATAACCTTAGGGTAGCGTACTTCAAACTTCTGGAACAAAACCCTTTTTCCCACTCTTAGAATGGGTTCATAGATGGAATCATTAACTAGTCATAAGGTTTCTCCCATTAACTAGCATACTTCACAATTTCCTTACTAGGTTCAACACCCACCTTCCCTCCTTATGAGCAAGCCTATACAAATGATTTCAATCCACACAAGGAAAACTATGAAGCATTCCACATATACAAAGGTAACATTCATATTTTTCACTATTTATCATATTCTCCAAGACTTTTCAAGCATATATCATATCATGCTACCATTCTAAATAATCATAAGACATTATATCACTCCAAGGGGAACTCCATTCAACCATAATAACTACTAAGAAGCTATAACCATATCATATCATTACTTTTCAACAAAACATCTCCTTTCTCGTAACTCCACCTAGAGCTATAATGGCATCACATCAACATGTATTAACATTCACCTTCACATATACTCACTTAACCATAAAATAAGGGTCTCACCTTTTTCTCCCTCAAGCGTTGAGGCATTATCCCAATCCAAGCAATCACATCTAAAGACCACCGGAAAAGAAAATATAAGAGAGAGATTATATAGAGTTAAGTTCTATGGCACAATATGAGAATAGTGAAGAAGGGAAACTCTATCGTCCTAGAGCCTCTCGCTCAAACATGTGTCGCGACTCACCATCGATGAACGAGAGTCTACTAGACGTGATGATACGAGACTTTGAAACCTAAAGACAAATCACAAAATTTTATGCTCTGATACCAAGTTTGTTACGACCCGCAAATACACCCTATATGAAAGGAGCACTCTTGAGTCGTCACA
The DNA here is from genome assembly GCF_036512215.1 of Solanum lycopersicum. Lineage (NCBI taxonomy): Eukaryota > Viridiplantae > Streptophyta > Magnoliopsida > Solanales > Solanaceae > Solanum > Solanum lycopersicum. The sequence continues at coordinate 48,502,903 of NC_090802.1, read as the reverse complement.
CGGTGTCGTCGACTTCTCAGAGGTCTAAGACAAGTCCTTAGACATATTTTATTGCATAATCATAAAAATAGCGAAAATTTAAAACTTTTCATAGCACATCATATGCTAGAAAATTAGAGACACGACCCTTAACAACATAAAATATAAGTCTAAGCTATTACATCAACTTAAAGAACATCTTCACATAGGCAACCCTTGAATCATAAGGGCTCCTTTACTTGAACTTGGGAGATCTATTTAAGCTCTTCACTTAGGATACATCCTCTAGCCATCAACACCTATACTTTGTGAAAAAGATGAAGAAGAATGGTATTAGTACAAGAATGGGACATCATAGTTGAAGGATCGATGAGGTCATATATAGGCACAATTTGTTTTATATTTCAGTGTACTTCTTTGGCCAATTTGTAACTCAACTTACAAATTTGGAACACTAGCAAAAATTAGCTAGTGTATGATTGATTAACTTTCTGAATGTATCTTGTTATTCCAACTTGTTTAGGATTATAATTTTACTCTAAATGTTATTGGAAATAAATTTGTTGATGAATTTGATTTCTGTCTTTCTCAAGGTTAAATTCCAACTTTCAAACAGAAGGTCGTAGACCAAGTTAAAAGACACGTTTATGTACTATTGTCAATTCATAGCTCGGAATTTTAAAAGATACATTATATATGTTCGTGAAATTGCGTCAAGAAAATAGATTGGTTTAATAAACCATTCACAATCACAAAGGGGAAAAATATATGTAAAACTGATTAGAATGGATTGCTAGAAATAAACACATTTCCAGAGATCTATTTGTCGACTTACAATTCTGACATGGCTTCGACAAGGTCAGCAACTATGCTAGTTTTCTTCTGTTGTGTCTTATTCTTCTCATACACCGAGTCACCCGCCGATGTATCCTCATTATTTTCAACATCAATTTATCAAAGTCGGTGATCATAAATTCTTCAATTAATTGCATATCATCTTCCATCAACATAATATTGATCAACTCCATTGATAATTATTCACTAAAATACACTTGTTGATCATCCAATTTTGATTGTTGAGCATAATTGATAGTTTTCAAATTCTTTTTGGATTTCCTTTTTATGGAACAAATAAGATAATCTTTGTACTCAGATTTGTTCAACTTTCTAAGAAGAGTTTCATAAAGCAAATATATTTTCATGATCCATGTTGCGGTCTAAAAGTACACGCAAGTGCACGTGATTGAACAAGCAATATAATGGCTCTTGTTAAGGAGCAGAGTATCGTACCCACAAGAACTACAAACTAGACTCTATTAACTTTTCCAATTCCTAATTTCAAAACAAGTGCAAGGTCTAAATTTTATAAAGAACTATACTAAAACTTATGCTTAACTAAAGCTGACTACTGTGATTTAAATTCCTAACTTGTAACAATTATTAATAGAGAGATCCAGGATCGCAACTTTTATGAGGACTTATGAAGTTGTCACCATCTAAGAAAGGTTTTCAGACATTATCTCATCGATGAACCACAGGGTTAAATATATGATCATGGTCTCTCAACCTCTAATCTCCTACAACTATTACAACCTTAACTACATCATTGAGTGGGGATAAGATAAATAAAAGTTGAGCATTAAGTTATCTTCCTATATGATGGTCCAAGTAAGGTTTCCACGCATATCTCTATCCTAGAAATAAATCAACCCTATCTATTTAGAGTCAACCAAGCTTTTTTTTTCATGTTCTATCCTCTTATTCCTCTCTCGAGTTCAATTTGGACAATGAATTTATTTCTATGGTGGTCAATCATGAAATACAAAAAGCAAGAAAGTAAGAATGAATCATAGATAACTCTTGATAAATCCTTAATAAATTAAGCAAACTTCATTCATCCTGTAGCCACAACCCTAGAACTAGGGTATTTAGCTACTCATGATTCTCAGAACAATACGCAAAATTCTTGAAATCATTCTAAAGAATTACAAGAAAAGAAGAAATAGAACGGAACCCTAAAAAACTTCCCAGTCTCGTTCTGGATTCCTCTCATTTAAAAAATTAGAAAAAGAATCCCTATAAAATTACATTAAGGCCTTATTTATACTAAATTCTGAATCTCCAATTTAGGACCCTGCAGCGCGCGAAGCAGGGCTAGCATGAAGTGTTGTGTCTTGCGATTTATTTCTCAATTAAACTTTGGCACTCAAGCGTGCGACGCGGAACTGACACGAAGTCCTCTGTTTGGAGTTTTACTTCACGCTCAAGATTTTATTCCATTTTGCACGTAGCGAGGCTATCACGAACATGCCTTTGCTGCATTTCTCCACTTCACTTTGCTTTCTTTTAATCCTCAGATTTCCCCGTTGCCTCTTTTTGCTCTTTTTGATGCAGGTCTCTTGCACCTCCCCTTCCTGCACAGCTAATCATGTTGGTTGGTTTGGAAATCCAGAATTTACTGAATAAGACTCTTAATATATGCTTATCGACTCTCAAAATAAGCTCTCATGTAGGCATAAGTGGCATTATGGGCATGTAAATCTGCTCAAGATCAATCCACTTGCCATTGTTACGATCGTCATAAGCCAGACGTATCTTTCGTCCGCCACTAATAATCTCCTCATATATTTTCTTTCACTTGCAAATATTTCTACCCACAGTCTTATGAACTGATCTGCCTCTTCGCTTTGAAATTGGTGTTATAAAGTATCGATAACTACTAGTATTATCCTGTACTCCACACCCATAGTTATAAACTATCCATGGTTCTTGTTTCTAAACATCAAACTCCGTAATAAATCCATCATTACACAAAGGTTCTTTAGCAATAAACCTCAAAAGGAATGTGAGCAACTCTTAATCCGTTGGACGAAACTCATCTAAATCCAACACACATACACACGCACGCATGCACACATATATATTTTAAAAAGTCAGTGCAACAAAAATGACCATTAGCGGTAGCGGTAATTGTCACTCTTTATATATGTCCACACACATACATATATATATTTTAAAAAGTCAGTACAACAAAAATGACCATTAGCGGTAGCGGCAATATTTGTATATGTCCCTAAAGCCTTTAGCGACATTGGTTCTAATGTCACTTAACTAATGTCTGTAAAGACGCCGGTACTCTTTATTAGTATCAATATTTGATGCCGCTAAAAATTATTTTTGAGGGTTTAAGATGATCAGTTTATAAAACAAAATAAATTAAAAAGAAGGTTGAATGCAATCCCTGTAAAAATTGGAGGTATATTTATAACTAGTCAATCCTTGCCTTGGTGAGAAACCCAATTGTTAACAAACTAGGAAAATAGAATATTTCGAAACTTACCGTTTTTCAACAATAAATCAATGTATTCTATTTATTCTTTTATGGGAATAACTTTTTTGTTTTTAAAAAATAAAACAGTTTTTTCCGTTTACACAAATTATTAGGATAAATAACTATAACTAGGTATTGAGTATATCGTAAAACAATTAATCAAACTCCATATAACAAATTACTATATACTATAAAATTAAATATACGACAAGTCATGTGAAAAGAAAATATCTTTCCTTTTCTGAGTATATTTTCTCCTTTTTATTACAATTGAAAACTTACGTATCAAATAAGAATTTGGTGAAAGCCCCACCGGAAAACTATTTAAGGAAACAATTAAAGCATATTTTCTGTTTGACAAAATAGAAGTTTTTATATTTACCTGCTTCTCATTTCAAAGGTTTAACTTTTGAGAAAATTATGCGGCTAACCAAATTTATATTAGGAAAACTTATATGAATTAACATATTTTTAAAAATAATTACTGATTTTAGCGATACTTTTTGTTTATTACCATTTATAGCAATATTGTGATAAATCTGTAATATATATTAAAAGTGAATTATGTATGCAATATATTTGAATTATAATTGTTTTTGAAATATATTATGTTTGTTTGGTAAAAAATTATCACATTGTATTATAAGTGTATCAAAATGTGTGATAAATGTATTATCCATCATTAAAACTTGTATTATATTTGAATGATAAATTTATCTTTGTATATGTATTAAACTTGTATTATAAATGAATTAAAAGTGGTCAAGTAAAAAAAGAATATTATTGCTATAAATGGTAAATATTATTTTATTATAGTATATTTATGTATTTTCCTTTATATTATTTAATTACTCATCATAGTTATAGTTTGCTATATTACCACTTGCAAATTAACATATATACATTAATTATGCGGGCTGACTTCGAGGTTATATAATTAGTCACGTTTTTATATGTATAATTCGCCAGAGTATAAAAATAGATATGTATAATATACAATTATTTAACATATATACATATACAATTTGTCTCTCTCCCTCTCCCAATCTCGCTGGCCTCTCTCCTCCCTCTCCCAATCTCGCTTGCCATATATACAAATGCATATGTATAATATACAATTATATACATATACAATTTACCTCTCTCCCACTCTCTGCCTTCTCTTGCTCTCCTTTCTCCTGTCAATCTCACTCGCATCTCTCCTCCCTCTCCCAGTCTCGCTCGCCTCTCTCCACCTTCTCCCAGTCTCGCTTGCTTATATACAAATATGTATGTATACTATACAATTGTATAACCAATATACATATACAATTCACCTTTCTCCCATTCTTTTCCCCCTCTCTCTCGCCTCTCTCCTCTCTCTTCCAGTCTCGCTCGCCTCTCTCCCCCATATAACATGTAGCAACGAATTGTTATTATCAAATTATAACTATGGATAATAATTAGGCTATTTTAAGTGCTCATATCTGAAAGTTCCCTAATGTGCCTTAAAACTAGGAATGTCAATTGGGACTGGGCAGCCGAAAGGCGATGCTTAAAAAACTACAGTAAAACCTCATTAAATTAATATAGGTGGGACCATAAAATATTATTATTTTATAGTTGATAATTTAATATTTATTAATTTAAAGATTATTTCGACATCGTAAAATCGTTTGAAGATGAAATCTCAAAGAATCTAAATGAACAAACTTGTTAAAACATCAATTCTTGAATTTGGGGTTAAGATTGATAAATTCTAATACTACAACAACATAAAATTACCAAATAAAAAAAAACTAGCATTAACAAAAAGAAAAAGAAAAAAAGAAGAAGTTATTTGGACACTTTAAGGAGCACAAATCAGGTGGGGGAAGGGGGAAAATTGTATATAATAGCAAACTAATAAATTAAATTAATTGCTTTAACCATCCTTTAATTTAATTGTGTCCTATAGCAAACTGTTTGCCAGCCATCTCTCTCCCTTAACTCTCGCTCTCCACTCTCCTCTCTCGCTCCATCTCTCGCTCGCTTCCTCTCACTTTTATATAAACATTAGTGTATAAGATTTGTTTCTATTTGTATAAAGTAGAGGAAATTGTATAAATACATATATTTTTGTTCCCCTCTCTTTCCTCTCCCAAATCTCGCTCGCCACTCTCCCTAATCTCGCTCGTCACCCTCGCCTCTCTCGCTTATACAAACAGAAGCGAAATGTATAAATTGTGTTTATGTTTATATAAAGCGAGAGAAAATTGTATATACACATGCAAATACATATATTTTCGTCCTATACACTTATAATTATACAATAAAAATACTCCCCTGCCTAGTTTCTTTTGCCTTTCTCTCTTTCTCGTCTTACAAATTCAAATTGTTTATAATTTCTCTCTTTCTCGTTTTATACAATTAGGTTCCGGTCCGATTTCGATAAATTAATATTTATTGATTAATTTATATTATATATGTATAAATTATAATTTATATTTTGTATTAAATAATAAATACTACCCAAATAACCCTACTACCCCTATTAGTATTACATTTGGGACTTAGTTAAAACAGATCCCTTCCTAGAAGGTGGTTGTGTAAACTATGCACTCTAATAGTAGTTGTAAATTAAAATTGTAATTTATAATACAAATTTAAATAAATTAAATTGATATTTTTTAATTTGTATAATTATTTTATCCTTATTTTTGTTTAATTTTTTAAAATTACAAATTTAATTTATTTAAATAACAAGTTATAAATATTACTAATAAATTATAACATATTAATAACTTATAAACTTCAAATGATTTAAATCTTGAAAACTTAATTAGACTTAACTTGCAAACTTAATAAGTAAATTTTTTATAAAAAAATATCTTTAAAATAACTTAAGTAAAAATTACATTATAAATTTAAAAACTATTAATTTTAACTTAGAAAAATAAAAAAAATATTCATATTTTCGTAGTTCAAAAAAATAATTTTTTGAAATAACTAGATGTTCATCCCGTTTATCCCATCCCGTTTCATTCCGGTCCGTTTCGGTTCCATCCAGGTATATAGTGGGACGGGACGAACCACGTATCCGTCCTGGTAATTCCGGTCCTGTTCATCCTGGTACCAGTCAACGAACTGGTCAATTCATCCCGGTCCGGTTCATTCCGATCTGGTGGTCCCGTTTCGGTCCGTTGCCCAGCCTTACATGATACCCTACATGACAATTTTATGTCCTACATGATATCGTACGTGTATTATGTCATATAGGATACTTGTGTCTACTTGTTCAATTTTATACTAGTTTAATTGTCTACTTGTGCACATTCACAGTTGAAGGGCATAATTGTTTGTTGAAACCAAGTTAAGGATCATTTTTATATATTACGCCAATATAATAAATCAATTTAACTAATCAAAACTCCGTAAATATCTTTATGACACCTAAATAACATCCATAGAGACAACTGAAGAATTGAGTATGATGTATGCCTTGACTAGGTTATTACCAGTTTAATATAAGGAAAATTAAATGAGTTGGAAAATATTATTATATTATTAGTTAAATAAGGTATAGTTTAATTTAATTAATTTGAGTGGTTACAATTTCAAATTTTTGCCATTAATTATGGGACTCACGTTTCATTGTATATCCAAGTAATAAATCTTTATATGCCTTTGTATATGATTTTATACAAACTAATTTCATCTCTCCTAATCACATTCTTCTTTTCTCTCCTAATTTTTGAAATATGAAATTCCTCATCTCCTTCCTAAACAATTTTTTAATTTTAGAGGTAACTACATAAATCTTTTCTCAATTTTTTTTGATGTTCCATTATTTCGTTTATATACTATTTGAGCTTTCATTTGGATGATGCAATTCTATCAGAACTGCTATTTCAACTATTGTCAATGTTGTTGTTCTTGTCCATAAATTCTTCCGAAAAAAGAATTTTTTCGTTAGGGTTTATTACTCATGCGACGAAGATGTGAGTGCACCTAATCGACCTCTTATCATCGATGATTCGATTGCTTTTCAGATTGATTTGAGGATTAAGAACCAATGTACCTGATTTGTATATTTAATGAATAAAAGTTCTCATCAGAATTGGTAAATTTGTATATATATTTTTTGTATTTCTTTGTACATATACATAATTGTGACTGGTTATAGTATATACATAACTATGTTGAAGCACATTTATATATTTATATATATAAGTCACATAATCATTGTAATATATACGTATTCATACATATTTATAGTTTTATATGTTCATTATATGCATATACATATTCATGTTCATATGCATATACAATTTAAATTATATACAAATTCAACCATCTATATACATATTCATACATATATTTATAATTTTATGTGTTCATTATATGCATATACATATTCATGTTCATATACATATACAATTTATATTATATACAAATTAAACCATTTATATACATATTCAAATATTATCCTTTCACATATATAATTCTAATATACATATGGAACATATACGTTCTAATAATAAATTCATGGTATAAAATGCATAATATTTTATATATATACAAAATAAAACATATAATTTTTTCTTTTTAATGGAGCTTCTCCAATATGATTAATCTTATTATAAAAGAATCTGATATAATTATTTGTATAATAATTTGTTTTAAATCACTTTTTCTTTTAAATATTTTATATTATTATACACAAAACTACTTGAGAGATTTGTGTATATACAAGTACTATATTCATATTTTTGTTTATACATATATAGTTACTTGTATGTGTATATAATAATTACTTTACAATTTGGTACAAATCAAACAATTTATATTCGTTTATTTACATTTGTATATAAATTTATATACATTAAAGAGTTTTGTTTCTCAGAAACAACTTTGTATTGTCTTTTTGTCTCTATAAAATTCTTTTTATGGTAAAATATTTAATTTTGAATGTTTAACTTAAATTATGGGATTATGTAAATATTTGCTACCGTATTTAGCGTTACTGTTACCATTTTATGATTTGATGAATATGACGAGGCTTTGAGCTTAGCCGAAATTATTGAACATCATTCTATTCGTCAAGACCTCGTTGTTGCAAGTAAACTTCTCATTCAACTTGTTCATAACAATAACCATCTTGTAGACACTTTCACTTACAGTTGATTATCTTTGTACATTGTGATATTTTTTTTCAAAGAAAATTCACACATTTCCTGAATATGGTGTGTCATTGATTTGAACCATACACACTTTTGACTTGCTTCATGGAAGACTTTTATTTCTGCATGGTTTGAAGAAGTAATTACCAACATTTGCTTCATCGATCAACAAGATATTATTGCGCCTCCACATGCAAACAAATAACGTGCTTGAGATCGATCTTTATGCGAATTAGATTAAAACTATGCATCTACATAAACAATCTAGTATGTCTTGGATTCCTCGGAATAGAATAAACTAATAACTATGATCCTTCGAGGATATTCAAGCATGTGTTCAACACCATTTCAATGTTTTTTTGTTGGGGAGGAACTGAATCTTGCCAGTAAATTTACTGTAAAATAAATATATGGTTGAGTCTTGTAGCAAGATGCACTAGTGCACTGATAAGATATCAAGTTTCATCACCAAGAAGCTCTCCATCCTTCTTTTGAGATCAAACTGAATTTTTATTTGTGTCAAGGAATCTTATAATCATTGGGTTACTCAATAAATGTGATTTATCCATGTAAAATCTCATCAAAACCTTTTTGTGTATGTTTACAGATGGACAAATATTTCATTTGTCAAATTATCAATCTGTAAGTCAAGACAAAGTTCTGTCTTACCTAACTTTTTCAAACAATCAACAACTTTTGAAGTTTTTTAAGAGTGGTAATTATACACAAGTCATCAACATACACAACTATTATAACAAAGTCAAATCTTGACCTTTTCATAAAAGTGCAAAGACATTAGGATCATTCCTTTTGTACCCTTTTCTTCCTTGATTATTTCAATCCATATAAGGATTCTTAAAACTTTATTAAAAAAATTTCTTTCAAACTCTTATATGCTTCAAACACCACGATTGCTTCAAGAATTTTCATATAACCTTCATTATTTGTCTAGCTAGATATGATAATTATTCATAATATGCATTCAAATTTTTATTTATTGCCAAATCAAAACAAATTTAATTGCATCTATCGTAGGAGAAAACATCTCCAATAATGTCAGGATATTTGCGACAAATCTTTATGCCCCAAGGCACAAGCCGTACTTGATATCTAACGGTTATAAAATCACATAATAATTTATTTGTACTCCACTGACATTACATCTTGATTTATGGACTGTCAGTCCAAAACGTCACTTTTCTAAGTGAAACAAAATATACCTGAGTTCTACATTTCACTTGGACAACCATTTATCTGTCCACACTATATGACATATTCAAATTCAAGATTCTCGCCACAATTTACATCATTGAGCACTACATCATATCAAAGATATCGTCAGCGGTTATTTGATATTAATCTCAACATGACATAACTTAACGAGATCTCTTCATTTATCATCATTTTCAGGTACCTGAACCTTTTTCACGATTTTATGATGTGTTATGTCGTGGTGCTCTCCTATAACATTTGCCTCATAATCATGACCATATTGATAATTTGTTCTTCTCCTTCTTCAAGGAATTTTATATTTGGAATCGATCGGTCTATTACACTTCAAGCGTATCATACACTCTATCCTTTAAGGACTTCTCCTTGGAGCATTTTGCAGCTAAATTATAACATATGGTCAGTAAATTAATATGGCAATAGATTTGCAACATTATGCAAAAGCATTATCTCTTAAACTTCAAGTTCACATTTTTCTTTTAACGAGGATCTAGATAATTCATAATCAACCTTATAAATAATTTTCAACTATCAATCATCTCTCCCCATAATGTTAGGAAATCTAACATCCATCCCAACTTTATTTAGAAATTCATCTTTGTGCCTAGTGGAACAATTAAAATCATAATCACACATTCAAACTTTAGATGAAAATTATTTGATTCTTAACCCTGAACCAATTATGATGGGGATACCTTGTTGGCTTGATGCATACATGTGTTGCTACATGTTAAATAAATTTATCGCATATCAAATCTTATTTGGGAGTTTTGGTCTCATATCCATGGTTTAGCTACAAAGTGAAGGCATATCATTTCTGCTAAACCAACCAAGCATTATCAGTATAATTTCATAGTTGGAACTGTGCTCGTAATTTGACAATCGAGAAAAAATCTTACAAACACCATTTTGTAAGTTGACAACAAAGCACATGTGACCATCGAATAGATACATCTATCATATAGATGCAAATGATCCACATGGCAGGTAAATGAACTCATGTTTACCTTTTTATATGTTTCAAAAATCAAGGGATTAGCTGGTACAATGATAATTTTATCAAGAGAACAAGCAACACGAGAGGATTCTTGAATAATCTTTTATTTCTTCATCATATATCCACATGAATTCTCAATTATATTTGTATCACGCTTAAATCAGAATGGTAAATCGGTCATACCAATTGATGTTTATTTCAGTACACTTATAGTTTACTTTTGCATGTGATTCCATCAGTATGCCCATGTTTGTGTGCAACAAACAAGAAGAAAAGTGGGTAATCTTTTACTTAAATATTTATAACTCACTCCGGTTGTTGTAATCTAAAGATATTAATTCCGTTCATAATTTATAGTCTCTATATTTCTATTCAATTCATCTTAAACTTAAAGAGTTTCTTTTGAGACTTACTACAACCCTAATATTATTTCTCTGGCAATAACACAACTCGTTAGAGCTTGCAATTAATTTTGTGTACTATGACATATTTTATGACACCATCCACATGGTAAACAACTACTTTAAGGATAAATTATATTATTATTGTCATGGTCAAAATAATTACGAGCAAGACATGTTTCTTGCTTTACTTTTATTGTACCATAGGTACACAATCAATGATAAATTTGTATTGGCACAAAATAATATTTATTATTTTGGTCATGACCACAACTTTTATAGGCAAACATTACTTTTTTCATTTTGCCCTTTCGGTAGTTCATAATAAACATATCCTAATATTTATGACGTATAAACATACAATTAATCATTTCTAGCAAATTTAATTTATTTGTTCATCTCAAACCTCCCGTAGAGGTGAGTTTTGGCGTATATCTTTTTTTTCTCAAACCTCCCATAGAGGTGAGTTGTGGCATATATCCAACTCATAATGATTTTATCCCATCTTGACTCATTCTCTTATAGAATGGTCGAGCATTCACGACACAACAAGTCACATTCTCTTCATTGAATGGACTAATCATTTGTATGTGTTTCATAAATTTGCATTACAAGTACTTTGTCATACTTCTAAAATTCATCATATTTACATGACACACCTCAACATCACTTTGAAAAATTACAAACTAATCAAATTATTACGTCGACAACAACCACGGGTTCAATGACCTTTCAAATTATTTTGATGATAAAAATTGCCTTCACATTTTGAAGGACTATTTAGAGAACCCATATTGTTTTTCTTTTTATAATTATCACAATGATGATTATTATAATCTGTCCTTCCATGCCCTTATTCATATTGTTAATCATTTGTCATCTTTCAGACTAATTATTCACTGCTCCTATATTCATATGATTGAATAAAGCAAGTCAACAGACGAATTTACAAATTATCATATGTTGCTACCACATTCTTTTCAAAGAATGGAGCAAATTCAATAGGATGAATTTCATGGGTTTTCATCAAAGCCTTAGTCATCATTATATCATCACTATGATGCATTGACTCAATACTCAATGTTTTATCCATATAAGACGTGTTAAGTCATAACTCTATGTGACTCGAATCCAATACATATCATGATGGTGCATCAAAACTCAAATTGATGTCTTGTTCTCTTGGTGCGATTGAACATGAATCTACCGTTTTATCCTTAAATATTATGTGCATCCGGACTTTGACCAGATATCTTACTCTTTTGGTGCGATGTGACTTTAACCTATCCTCTTACCCTTCAACCAATGACATATAAGTCAATATAAATAGAACTCAAACATGAGCCTTCAAAATAATTATCACTTTATTGTTGTATATAGATAAGTGAATTAAATTTCAACTATACATGAAATAATTTTTTTTCTTGAATTTGACAAGTTTGTACCCTATGCCATTTGCCACATGATATAGATGTATCTAATCTTGCATAGTAATATAATTTCTTATCGGCAATTTCTTATCGGCAATTCTTCTGCAAGATTAAACTAACTCATTGAATAAAGTAAAACTTAATATGTAAATAAAATATATCTTTTTACTCCATCATCTTTATAGAACAATGCATAACACATGTCTAGATTTGGAGTAACATCATATTTGGTGGTTTCCTTTTTCTTTGTTTTGTCGGATAAACTTCACCAACAACTATTTTCTCGTCCTTTTGATCATCACCATCAAATCGTTGGTATAAAACTCAACTTGTATTACATGGTGAACAAAATTGAAACTAGAGACAATTCGTGTTGATAACGTGTTATAAAATCAAGGTCATAATATAATAGGAAGAGAAGATGACAAGAGAAGTAAGATGGAGGATAGAAGACTTTTGGTCTTTCTTCTATTCAAGTGTGTCTTAATTGAAGAATGATATCTCTATTTATAAGTAGAGAAATCACTTTAAATGCCACTTTGATGAATGTCATAATAAATACATCATTATCCCAAAACGATTTATATCACCTTGGAAACATACATACATGAATGTTGGTTCATGAATAACTAAATGGACAATCCACTTGTTCAATGAATTTATAACAAAAACACCTTATTTAGTGCATTATAATTATAACAATACCATCTTATAAAAAGAACAACTATTTATACAGTAATATAATGAGATATAGCCATAAATTGAAGTCATTTTTGATAAATAACATATGTACAAATATTGAACTTTAATAACTCTAAGATTATAGTTTTTTTTTTTGTAAGTTGCTCATTTAAAAAAAGATTAGTCAAACATAATTTTTCTATAAAAGCCATTTTTCAAATAAATTGTCCGAACAAATTAGTTCTTTTGAAAAGCATTTTTCTAACAAAACTATTTTAAAAGGTACTTTTAAAAATAATATGTTTTATCACATCAATACCAAATAGACTTTAAGAGATTTGATCCTTACCACATACTAGATTGATGTTATTTCCAAGAATAAGATTGTGCTTAGCCGCATTCCATGTAGCCGTTGCTTTCACATTCTATACTCTATAGTGTTGCGTCTTCTATTTTTCACGATATCTTATTTTCTTCTAAGACAGTAACAAAATTAGTGGTATATACTTGCCTCATTAATTCACATGACTTAATTTCCCTTGCAAGAAGATTCTTGGTACTTGATTGTGCAGTTTCCTTCTTTGAATATTGTCCCATTTAATTCTTTGGCATTTATTCCTTTGGTAAGGCAAAACTATATAGCCTAGCTATGATCAAAATTCCAAAGACATATTTCTTCTGTTTCAAATTACTAGTTTACTTTTGATTTAACACACCTATTAAGAAATCAACAATTGATATAGTGAGTTTACCATTTTATCCCGATTAATTGACAAGTAGATTAATTAAAAACTTAATATTTTCAAGAAGTTCTACATTTTTCAAAAGTAACTAATTGTAAATATAATAGGTAAAAGAAAAGATTGTCTTTCTTGATTTGTCAAAATGGACAAGTAATTAAGGACAACTAAAAAAGAAAATGTGGACAAGTAATGAGGGAAAGAGGGAGTATCTTAACAAAACTAAGGTGTTATTACACTAAATTTATTTTTTGATAATTTTATACACGTTTTGGCTTACGCAGCACACTATGTGACTCCGCGTAATTGAGACATGTAAGAGATATTTAAATGTCACGTAATCCAAAAAATTGTACAAAATTACAAAGATAAAAAAATAATAATAATGAGATCTTAATTTAAGTAAGATGTATCTCTCAAATTTTGATCATAGTGTCCGGATACTTATGCCCTTATCCCTCGTTCCTCTAATAGAAGATCTTGGTACTTGGTCATTCTTGGTAAACATACTTGCTTTCCTTATAGGAGTCTTTACAGAATCCTTGATGCTTGTTCCTTAAATCTTGGTCAATCTTGGTACTTGTTTCCTAAAAGCTTTGATTTAAGGCTTTTCGTCAACTCATATCTTCGTGCGAGGGTTTCTTTTTTTTCTTGCAAAAGTAAATTGTCAATCATTATAGTCAAAACGCTAACACTAATGTACGCTTCCGTTCTTCCTACTATGTTTTTGAAAAATTAATCTCTATGGATCAGGTTTTCTTGCGTGATGCATCGGGACACTAAGTGATGTATTTGAAATATGGGGAATTTTCACGTATAACCATTTAAAAATAGCCTAATTACTCTTCATAGCTATATGTTGATTATTACAAATAGTAGCTACGTGTTATAGAGAGGAGAGAGGCGAGCGAGACTGGGAGAGAGAGGAGAGGACAAAGAGTGGGAGAAAACTGAATTGTATATGTATATTGGTTAGATAACTGTATATTATACATATGTATTTGTATATATGGAAAGAGAGATTGAGAGAGGGAGGAGAGAGGCGAGCGAGATTGGGAGAGGGAGGAGAGAAGCGAGTGAGAGAGGGAAGAAAGTAGGAGAGAGGTGAATTGTATATGTATATAAGTTAGATAATTGTATAATATACATATGCTCTTGTATATATGGCAAGCGAGATTGGGAGAGAGAGGAGAGAGGCAAGAGAGATTGGGAGAGCGAGGAGAGAGGCAAGAGATATTGGAAGAGGAAGGAGAGAGGCAAGCGAGAGAGGGCAAAAAGTGTGAGAGAGGTGAATTGTATATGTATAACGGTTAGACACTTGTATATTATACATATATATTTGTATATTCATGCGAATTATACATATACAAATGTGGCTAATTATACAAACCAAAGTTAGTCCACATGATTAATGTATAATGTTAGTCGCGAGTGGTAATTTATAGAAAACTATAGTTATAATGAATAATTAAATAGTATAAATTTATTTAACCGCGTAATTTATATTCCTTCATTTTGTTTGAGCAATGTTGTTTGTGTCTTTCGAAGACGGGCCTAAAATCATACTCCATTTAGTCCATATAGTTTATTATTGAGATTCTTTTCACAGCTCAAAATAAATGAATTATTCAAAGTTTAAGAGACTTTTTTTTTCTTCATATTTACCCTTTATTTTAATGAGATTTTACATTTTTCAAGAAGAATAGATAATACTGGAAAATAACCTTTAATTTATATGGATTAGATAGAATCCCAAATTAAAGTGGATTTGTCACTTGTTATTTAATTCCTTCTTTTCTATTAGGAGAGGCCAAGGTGACATTGTAGAAGCCGGCTTTTCTATGGCGAGCATTACTATAAGTATTATTACCTTTGAGAAACCAATGGAAGATAACTAGTATAAATATATCCATTCACTGTTTTTTCTCTGCATAAAAACAATATTAGTTACTACTAATTAAATTTAATGGCCACTTTGTCATGGATTATGCTTTATGTCCTATCATATTCTACACTCATTTGCTTTGCATATCAAAATGGCCTAAAGGCATGTCCTTTCTCTTCTTTTTCTTATCTCTTTTGCATTATCAACTTTAAACCATCAAACATTATTAATTTTCCCGCTTCTTAATACCATTCTTGTATGGATGATCACATGCTTTTAGTTGTTACTCCCTCCATTACCTTTTACTTCTCGAGTAATTTAAATTTTGCACATCTTTTAAAAAATAATGATTGACTTGAGTATTTTATACTGTACAATAATTCATATTAACCGAGTTTAATACTATACGATTTTGAAGAGTGATTTGAAAGATTACCAAAAAATATTTACTTTTCTCTTGATATGCTAAAAGTGACATGGAAAATGTAATTTTTGTATTGCGGACACATCAAAGTGAGTTTTTAAGTGATGAACGGTTCATTTTTAAACTGCATGACATGTTTAGTATTATTATATTTTGAAGCGTGATTTGGAGAATAAGTAAGTAATATCTAGGGTAAAATATGAGGAGGAAAAATACTTGTTTTTCTCTAAAATGACGAACAAAACAGTAAATTTTATACCGTAAACACGTAAAAATAAATTTTTAAGTGATGTAAGCGCTTTTTGCACTACATAATACCCAGCAATTTATTAAATTCTTCCTCAAATACAATACAAGAAAATTTCCAACATAACTATACTATAATCACATGCATTTCTATTTATGCTTCGTGTTTAATGTATAGGAGTACATTGTGTACATGGGCGACTGTCCAAAGGATGATCTTTCTACAACATCGTCTATGCACACTAGTATTCTGCAAGAGGCTCTTGGGAGGTCAGTGCTGCTACCTACTCAAATATTTTTATGAATATAAACTCCCTTCGCCTTAATTGATTATGTGACATAGTTTGACTTAACATCAAGTATACACATTAAAACACATATTTTCTAAACTTGTGGTCATAGATGCTTATGTGATTATAATTCAACTCGTTAGGGGTAAAATGAATATTTTAAAGTTAAATATTTACTACTAATATACGAATATTTTAGAACTGATGCCCATGATTAATTCCCCCTTGGTATATATATATATATATATATATATATATATTATATATATATATATCTTCCCAAATTCTTTCTATATAGTTTTGTAGGTAACTGAACTCAACATTTATCAAATTTTGGTTTCAATCAGTAATAGACGAGCTTCAGAATCATTGATGTACAGCTATAAGAGAAGCTTCAATGGCTTTGTTGCCAAACTAACCGAGGAAGAGAAGAACAGAATCACAAGTAAGTCAATACGTTATACGTGTATATAGAATAAGTGAACCTTTATTTAATTATAGTAATGAATTGCTTTCTTTATAGATAGAATCATTTGGCCTTTTTCATTGATTAACTACATTTACATGACTTGATTCATTCTAATATAATGTGTAAATGGAATTCAGACATGGATGCAGTTGTATCAGTGTTCCCAAATGGTATAAAAGAGCTCCATACAACGAGGTCATGGGATTTCGTCGGTTTACCTCAACAAGTTACAAGAAGAACAAGTGTGGAGAGTGACCTTATTATAGGAATGCTAGACACTGGAATTTGGCCGGAGTCACAAAGTTTCGATGATCAATATTTTTCTGCTCCTCCAACCAAATGGAAAGGAACTTGTCAATCCTCACTTAACTTCACTTGCAATAAGTACGTACTATACTAACATGTCATTTTTTCAAAACTAGTGTTTTACAACAACGTAGGTAGGTAAGTTCAGTGATGCTGGACGTTATTTTCAGAAAAATCATTGGAGCAAAATACTATCGAATTAATGGAGAATTTCCTTCGGGGGATATTCAATCTCCAAGAGACACAGAAGGACACGGATCACATACAGCATCCATAGCAGCAGGGCGCTCTGTTAGCAATGCAAGCTTGTATGGTCTTGGGTCAGGAATAGCTCGAGGAGGGGTACCTTCTGCAAGGATAGCTGTGTACAAAATATGCTGGTCTGATAGTTGCTATGATGCTGATATTCTAGCAGCGTTCGATGATGCAATTGCTGATGGAGTTGATATCATCTCACTCTCAGTAGGAGGGTCTTCACCTTATCAATACTTTGAAGATTCAATAGCCATTGGTGCTTTCCATTCAATGAAGAATGGGATCCTCACGTGGAATTCTGCAGGCAATTCCGGTCCTGATCCTCAAACAGTGACCAACTTGTCGCCTTGGTCACTCTCAGTTGCTGATAGTACCATCGATAGGAGATTTGTTACCGATGTGCATTAGGAAATGGTGAAGTCTATGAGGTGAGAAATCTTGCATCTACCTACCTACAATTGGTAATAAATTTATAGTCCCTTCGTCTCAGTTTGTACATGTATGCCTTGTGTTCCAGGGGGTATCCATCAACACTTTTGACCTCGAGGACCAGTATCCACTGGTTTATGGAGGAGATGTTCCAAATACTGAGGCAGGGTATAGTGGATCTGAATCAAGGTATTTAAATTGAAGTAGTGCCAAGTTTGAATAATTGTATTGAATATCTAAAAACATTATACATATGGAAGGTACTGTGAAGAAAATTCATTGGACAAAAGTAAGGTTAGAGGCAAAATTGTCCTCTGCGATTGGACTTAACGGAACAATTATAGCTGGAGCTGTTGGAGCTATAATGCAAGATGATTTCAATGATGCTGCCTTTTCTTTTCCCATATCGTCTACATACTTGAGAACAAACGATGGCACCGAAGTTTACAATTACCTACATAAAACACGGTATATATATACATCTACAGATCTACTGCAAACAACAATACTCTAATTCAAATAACAAAGGCTAAATATGTACTTTTCTAAATATTTCTTCAGTAAACCAACAGGAAGAATTCTAAAAAGTAGTGAGAAGGGATTAGAATCTGCCCCTTTCGTGGTTTCCTTTTCATCAAGAGGACCCAATGCAATTACAAGCGATATTCTAAAGGTAAAATTCATTATCACACTAATATATTCTTGCCTAAGACATTGTCATATGGTATGTTTATTAATCGCGAGCATTTATTCGGTAGCCTGATTTGAGTGCACCTGGAGTGGACATTCTAGCAGCTTGGTCTGAAGGTACCACAGTAACTGGTAATATACACGGAGACAAACGAGTAGTTCCCTATAACATAATATCCGGGACATCTATGGCTTGTCCTCATGCTACTGCAGCAGCCATCTATGTTAAATCATTCAACCCAACAATGTCTCCCACTGCCATCAAGTCTGCTCTAATGACTACCGGTAAACTCTTATGTTTCCATTCCAATTCATACGACACTCCTTCAAAATTGACAAGTTACAAAATATTTCGCACTACTTAACAATTCTGTTATATACAGCCACACCTATGATCTCCAGTGCAAACAGTGAGGCAGAATTTGCTACGGGTCTGGTCAAATAAATCCAATAAAAGCTGCACATCCTGGTCTGGTATACGACATGGTAGAAAATGATTACGTGAAATTCTTATGTGGCCAAGGATACAGTACCAAGAATTTGCGGATTATTACAGGGGATAAACTTCTTCTTGTAGTACTTCTCAAACTGATGCAACTGTTTGGGATCTAAACTACCCTTCTTTCACAATTTCTTCTTCAAAAAACTCAAAGATCACCCGAGTTTTTCATAGGACGGTCACCAACGTTGGAACACCAGTTTCAACTTACAGGGCAACTATTGTAGCACCTGAGAGACTCAACGTTCGAGTGGAACCAAGTCTTATAACATTCAGATCAATAGGGCAGAAGCAATTGTTTGTGGTGTCGATAACGGCAGAGATAAATGACTCAATGATTTCAGGTTCTTTGTTGTGGGATGATGGTGTGCATCTAGTTAGGAGCCCTATTGTTGCTTATGCTTCTACATAAGGATATTAGCTTCTTCTTATTTCCGTTAATACTTCTTTGGATCATTCTTTTTCTGTGTAGGGATATAATACATGTATGAGTGAACTAATGAGACTCATTAAACATAATCGTCTGAATCTTTGAGCACAAATACAACAACTATGAAAGGAGCTTTAATGGATTGAGTCAGTCCCACCAAGCCAGCCATCAACAATTCAGGTGCAGAGCTAGGTGAGACAAGGGGGTTCATTCGCAAAAAAATTACACATTATATTAAATCTGATTTTTAGTTATATTCATAAAAATTGTCACGACCTCAAAATATACATGATGACACTTGTTCAGTCCCACCAAGACAAGTCAGCCTCAACCCTACGAAAACGAAAGTAATACAAAAATATAAAGTAAAACTAGATAAAGCAGAAAAACTTATTCTTGTATTAAAATTCTCCAAAATCTGGTTGTCACGTGTACAAAGCACTAATGCAAAAATAGAATTCGAAATCTAAATACAAGTCTCATAGCCTTTGCTTCTCAAATAAAACAAAAAATAAAGTAAAGGAACAAGAGGGTCCGCCGGATGACAAACAACTACCTCTCAAAATCCTTGGCAAGCCTCGAAATAAAAAGAAGAAACAAGAGATCACATGGGTCTAGGATCAAAACTTACACAAGTGTAAAAGCAAAGAGTGAGTATCAATAACATGGTACTCAACAAGCAACCTAATAAACAACCTAATAAACAAAGAAATCTAGCTAGAATTCGACTACTCCTTTCCATCTCAATTGAACCTCCTCAAACCACAACCTGCACAATAATCAGCCCAATCTTACAATTCTACAATAAGCAGTTTAGAAGGCTCAATATTCACATTCCAAAGTTACAAGTCAACAACCAACACGTATGTAGTCAAACTCAATGTCAAGTAGATTGATTACACGAAACAAGTACTTCAATCACAAGTAGTAAGTAAGTCACACATAAACATAAAAATGCTTCAAATGACAAGAATAAATCTCTCACCGGAACTATTTCCCAATGACACACTATCACTAGCCGAAACTATTTCGCATCGGCTTTATATCAAAAAACTATTCGAAACCATTTCCATCGGCTTTATATCAAATCACTAGCCAGAATCATTTTTCATAGGCTATATAACAATAACTAGCGAAAACGATTTATCATTGGCTTATATAACAATCGTCGACAAATACCTTGACATCAAAAAAATCACATGTCTCATCACGGTGTTCAACAATCAATGCACACAAGAAATATTCCACCACATAAAGAGACAACAAGTCATGTAATTCAACTCCACATTCAAGTCATCCGGCATTTCATCAAATCAATCAAATAGAGTCACAACAAGGCAATTCAAAAGTCATTATTATCATAAAACCTTTTCGTTTACCCCTTCTTTAATTAATTTGCTTATTAACATTAATCAAGTGGAGCAATAAGACCCTTCACCTCAGTCCCATTTACTCCCCAACACAGATACAATGAAGAGAACTAGACAACTCTACTAGATTACAAAGCTTAAGAGATCAATACTTGTCTTAAATCAATCAATAGTCACTCCAAGATTTGTGTATTTTCTTTCTGAATCATTTCCAAGGCCACACTACATAACAATAAAGTATTCACAATCCCTGATCAGAAACAACAATTCCCACATCAATTATATATAGAAATGGGTCAATCAACTCAAAACTTGATTTTTGAAAGGGAGGTTTGAATCCGAAAACAATACTTGAAAATGATGTTTAAGGATTTAAGAACTTATTAGTGAGAATCAGAAAAATCAAAACACTTCAAAATCACCATTTTAGATCAAAACTCAAGTTCTTGCAAAACCTTGCCATTTTCCAAATCAAATTCAACATTATGATGTTAGAATTCATAAATAATCAAAGTGAAATGAAGAATTAGGGTTATAAAAACTTACTCAAATTATATAGCACAAAACATATTTCCAAAATCACCCCTAAGGGTTCCCAAGCTCAAAAATGAAAAATGGGGTTTAAACTCTGAAAATTACAGGTCAAAAACCACCTCTAATGTCATTTAATCGAACCCTACGAAAACTAGGGGTCTCACTTTTACGAACCAGTCTACGCTTAAGCAAACGACCTTCAAAATTCTGGCATTTGCTTAAGCGAGCACACATTCGCTTAGGTGAAGCTTGCTTAAGCGGAAGGCCTATCTATCGTAAAAGCAAAGGGTAGAGTACTTATGCACCATGAAAATAGTTAATACTTAAAACAATAAAAGAACCCTCGAGATTTATTCGGGATTCCGTAAACAAAAATCACATATGCAAATCATATAAACTCAACATTGCGGGCTTAATGAAACTGTCAAAACAAGAGTCTAAGATCTACCCGACCGGCCGACAACTGTAAAGACTACAAGAAACTAACTCAATGCCTAAAATGGCTAAATCAAACTCGGACCTCTCAAAAATCCACCAAGACCTCTCCTAGCCTATAATAGTCCCCCAAAACCCATGGAACTCACTAAAATTTTGATTCGAGGATCCGAACCTCGAATGTTGACCAAAGTCAATCCAAAGGCTAAAATTCTACAATTTCACAACTTAAGACCTCACTCAAATTGTCAAAAAGAATATGAAACTTGCAATTCCCATAGCTCATATTCAATATTTCGTTATTGATGGAATCAAGGAAGTTCCATTCCAACACTAAAAAATCCAAATGACACTGAAAAAACTATCTTAACTACTTAGCCTTTCAAATTCAAAACTTACCAAATTCTCAAATTTTAACGCAAAGTTCAAAATCAAATTTATAACTCAATCATAAAAGACTCGGGGTCGATATGAGGAGGGAAAAATGGTAAATTGTGTAAAGAATAGCAAAAGAAAATTAAAATTCGGGAAGCCTTTTGCTAGTCCAAAATCGTTAAGTAATATTAGAAGATTCAACTAAAGAAGGAGAGGAAGCTAGATAGTTGAAAAATAATTTGGAAAGAAGAACTTTGTAATGGAAGAAGACTCTTTTAAATGCTTTGATATTTCCTTGAATACAAATGTACAAGGCCATCTCCTATTTATACTTGTCTAGGGATGGTTCTAGAAACTATTCTAAATAGATCTATAAGAAAGTTCTAGTGAACTTATCTTCTAGCAACTACTCCAAAATATCTAGATATTTTCTTAAGACAACTACTCTAGAATATCTAGATATTTCTTCAAGGTAACTTCTCCAGAATATCTAGATATTCATTCAAGATAATTTCCAAGTTTCTATACTAGGACATTATTCAAAAATCATATTTAACTTTTTTTCACACTCCCCCTTAAAAGTGAATTTTTGAAACTATCACAAACTTTTCGTTGAAAAACTCAAGTGAAGATTTTGGAAGTGGCTTGGTCAAGATATCAACAATATTCTCGTGACTTCGTACCTCCGACTTATATAAAGTTCCATCAAGAACTTTTTCTCAAATAAAATCATGTTCCACTTTGATGCACTTAGTTCTTTCATGAAACAGATTGTTTGCGAGCTTGATGACACTTTGGTTGTCTCCATAGATCATAATTGGCTTTGATATAGATAGATGCCAAATCTTTAGCAAGTCTTTGGAGCCATACACATTCTTGAGCAGTAAGAGTCGTTGTTTATATTCCGCATCCATAGTTGACAAAGAAACTGAGTCTAGTTTCTTGTTGCACAAAGAAATCCTTGTTCCACTATAGAGAAAAATATAACATGATTTAGATCTTCTATTATC
The DNA here is from genome assembly GCF_036512215.1 of Solanum lycopersicum. Taxonomy (NCBI): domain Eukaryota; kingdom Viridiplantae; phylum Streptophyta; class Magnoliopsida; order Solanales; family Solanaceae; genus Solanum; species Solanum lycopersicum. Next base: position 48,479,326 of record NC_090802.1, on the reverse strand, counting down.
CATATCACCACAAAATATGCATCGGTATGTCCAATTAATACAAAAAATATTCTTTCTTTTTAACAATAGGCCCATATTTGATGTTGAATTGATATACTTCAATCCTCTTTGCAGCTTTCAAGTGCGGTTGTTTTGGTGAGTGTATAAATCTGCTATGTATCCAAGAGAAAAGGCAATGTCTTGCCTGTTAATAGTTAAATATAGGAGACTTCCTACTAGAGCTCGATAAGGGTTGGGGTGTAGTTAAATATAGGAGACTTCCTACTAGAGCTCGATAAGGGTTGGGGTCGACAAGAAGTGAGTTTTCTGCACACCTTAGCCTCGTGCTAGTCTCCAGTGGCGTAGAACACTTTTTCCTTTGTTTCACTCAAACATGTCCACAAGCCAAGAAAACCCTTTACTTGTGTTTGTTACCTCTAAGCCAAGAAAATGATGTAATTCTCCCAAACTCTTGATATCAAATCTTAGGGCATGCTCTTATTGAAGTCATGCAACTTCATAATCATTGTTTCCTGTTATTATCATGTCATCCTCGTACAGGAGAACAACCACCTGCAAATTTCCATGTTTTTTAACAATTAAACAAGCTAGGATCTGAATGCGATGTGGTATAGCCAAAAAAAATATAGATATTGAACAATTTTTCAATACCATGTTTGTGGAGCTTGCTTGAGTCCATATAGTGTTTTTTAAAATTTGCAAACATAACCAGGATGTAAGTTAGAAACATACCCCAGTAGTTGCTTCATATAAATATTTTTGTCAAGTTCTCCATACAAGAAAGCATTCTTCATGTCATGTTTCCATAGTTCCCAAACCTCTGAGGCTACCATGGCTATTACAACTCAAATTGAGATCATCGAAAGTTTGCCATATTTTTGAGAAAAACCTCAAGCAACCAATCTAGCTTTATATCTTTCTATGCTGCTTTCTGCTTTTATTTTGATTTTGTAAACCCATTTGCAAGAAATAGGTTGTACATCTCTTGGCTTTGGCACAAAGCTCCAAGTTTGATTTTTTATTAAAGCCTTTATGCAATTATTCATGGCTAGCTTCCTCTCTTTGGCTCCTTTAGCTTCTTTTAAAGATGGAGGCTCTTCATTGTCAATTGGCCCTACAAAGAAATAAGACTACTTAGGGCCCGTTTGGATGGGCTTAATAAAAACAGTTTTAAAAAAGTACTTTTGAAAGTGCTGAAACTTATTTTTAAAATAAGTAGTTATGCGTTTGGATAAAAGTGCTGAAGTTAAAAAAAAAAGTTGTTGATGTGTTTGGCAAATAAATGCTGATAAACAGCTTTTCAAATCAAAATATCCGAAATACACTTAAAAGCTATTAACATAATAAAAGTTAATTAATTTATATTTTACAGCCATAAATAATTATATTTTGCTATCATTCACATATTTCTTTCTCATCACAAATTATTTATAAGAGGAGTATAAACTTATTATAGATTTTAAAGATATATAATTTGAATAGATCAAAGAACGATTTAAGATTTTATTTTAGTTTCATTCATAGGTAATAATAATTGTCTATCATTCACATATTTCTTTATTATCACAAATTATTTATAAGAGGAATATAAATTTTTATTTAAGTTATATGTGCAACTTATTTTATATTTTAATAATATATAATTTGAATAGATCACTTGAAAGATTTAAGATTTTTTTTATTTTCATTCATTAGTAATAATAATTGTCTATCATCTATACGTGAAAAGGGAAAAATGGAAGAAAGAGATGTTAGGGTTATGTGGGTAATTTGGAGATTGTATAAAAATATTAAGGGCAAAAAGGTAAAAATGTGGTCAACTTAAAACAGCTTATAAGCTAAAAAAAAGCACCCCTACCCCAGCTTTTAACTTTTGGCTTAAAATAAGTTTTTTTTAAACTTAAAATAAGTAATTTTAAGTATTGTCATACAGCTAAATAAGTCAAAAAACCAGCTTTTAAGTCAGTTTGACCAGCTTTTAAGCTGAGCCAAACAGGCTCTTACTAACAAAGTTTTCATCTCTGAAGCGAGCTGTCTTAACAATAGTTTTGTTTTGGTCTTTGTGAAACCAATACATCATCTTCTTGTTGAGTTTCACATTTTTGAGTTTCTGGGCTCCCTCTTTATCTTAACTTCCCAACAATAGTACTATATAGATATACATCTGTTATAGAAAAGTTTGGAACTCCAAGGTTCAAGATTTTGGAACCCGCAACTTTAGAACTAAAGGAGCTTTTATCCATATAATACTCCTCATTTGAGTTTGTGACTTTTTGATGGTCAATTTCCCGTGAAACCTCAAAACTATGATCGGATCCGACATCAAATATCATTTCTAGCTCTTCAATAACTTTTTTAATTATTAATTTCAAACACTTTCAAATATTATGTCATCAATCGCTCCTCCTAAAGTTTGGCCTTCAAGATTAACTTCTTCATTATTTGATTTTTTCTTCTTCATGTTCTATGAGTGTTTGATTTAAGCTAGTGATTGACCTCGATATAACAACCAACTGACCAGGGACTTCAACTTTCAATACATTTCCCTCAATGCTTTTTCCGTAAAGGTTGTCAATATCACATGTGATTTCAGTTATTGCCTGTTCAGGACCTTCTTCTTTGATTTCTTCAATAGCAACTACCATATCACCACTGGCAACATCCTAAAAAATTTCTTGCTTCATGCCGAGAACAACATTTTCTTACTTCTCCATGTGATCAACTATATTATATTCTAGATTCTCTATCCAGTCTCTTTCAAGATTGATGGAAATCATGGTATCTATTGCTCGAGCCTCAGCTACTAAACACTTTTCCCACTCTTCTTCTTCTTTAGCAACTTTTTGAGCCATATTTCTCTCCTTTGTTAGACAAAAGATTTTAAAGTGTCCAATTTTGCCTCACCAATAACATTTTAGAGTCTTATAACTATTAGTAGACTCTCCTTCCTTTCCTAGCGGAATTGAACCACTTTGGAGTAGAGAGTGTGTCCTATATCTTACTTTTTTTCCTTTAAATTTACTATTGTTACATACATTTCTTCCCTTTTTTGATTGATAACCCCAACTATTTGCTTGGATAGTAGATCTTGTAATGATAACAGATTCTCAAACTCCTTTAAGGATGGTTGTTGAGCCCATCCTTGAATCGATGTAACAAATGGAATATATTTTAATTTCAAACCACGAATGACAATTCTTCTCATTCTGCTTCAGAAATAGCCTCTTTCGAATTCAACAAAGATATCTCGGAGATAGAAAGGTACTCAGAGATAAAAAGGTTACGTTGAGTGGTATTAGCCAATTCATTCTCCAATATCTGCAGCCAAAATTTATATTTCTTGTTGAAAAAGTGATCGAGGGTCCTCCATATTTTATGAGCTGAATTAAAATTTGTAATGTGATTTAATAAACCGGAGGAGATTGTCCTCTTCAGAATGCACTTTAACTTGCTTCCACTTCTTGTATATTTTACTATTTTTCGGTCCGTCAGTTGGAGGATTTTTTTAATCCCCATTAACAACATCCACAATCCTGTCCCATAAGGTATGACTTCATGTATGTCTTCCATACCTTTAATTGGACTGATTCAACAATTCCATCCCCAGTCCATGAACACGCCGCTAAAATTCATATAGACAAATTAGTTGAATATACCACCAACCCTATATTGAAATAACACCCACAAGCAAACCTATGATTATGGATCTGATACGATGTAAAGAATAGCAGAAGAAATGTATAATCCGGAAAGCCTTATACTAGCCCAAGATCATTAAGTAAGATCGAAAAATTCAATTAAAAAGAAGAGGAAGCTAGATAGTTAAAAAATAATTTGGAAAGAAAAACTTTGTAATGGAATAAGACTCTTTAAGTGCTTTGATTTTTCCTTGAATGCAAATGTACAAGGCCATCTCCTATTTATACTTGTCTAAGGATGGTTCTAGAAACTCTTCTCAATAGATCTATAAGTTCTAGTGAACTTAATTCCTAGCAACTATTCTAAAATATCTAGATATTTCCTTAAGAAAATTACTCTAAAGTATCTAGATATTTCTTCAAGAAAACTTCTCTAGAATATCTAGATATTTCTTCAAGATAATTTCTAAATTTCTATACTAGGACATTCTAGAGAAACCTATGTTATTCAAAAAATCATCTTTAACTTTTTTCACAAATTCATGCAACTTTCTAAAAATGAATGACCGGGTCATTACATTATCCACCACTAAAAATCATGTTCATCCTCGAACATAAAGCAAAAAAGTACCTAGTGCTTTGAAAAGACGAGGATATCCAGTATGCATATCTCACTCAGTCTCCCAAGTCGCCTCACCGGCGGAACAATGCTTCCACTTGTAATAATCCTTTTTGAAGGAATATTGATTGTATTGAAGTGTTAACCTAATAAGGGAATACATGGGAGATATATATAGGAGATATAGGAAGGAGTACTAATCCTAATAGGATTGGATTAAGGAGTACTAATCCTAATAGTACTAGAATTAGTACACGGTAAATACTAATATTATTTAATACTATTTATTTAATATTATCTGTTATTATCCCCCCTCAAGCTGAGCTGAGCGGAAGCGAACGGAAGCTTGGAACTGAGGTAATCGTGCTGTCGGCTCGGGAGAGGCTTGGTGAGAATATCAACCGGTTGTTCTTCAGTGGGTACATACTGCACAGTCATGGTGCCGGCCTGAACTTCATCGCGAACAAAGAGACAATCGGTATCAACATGCTTTATTCTGGTGTGTAGGACGGAATTCTTGGCCACACAGATGGTTGATTTGTTGTCACAATAGAGAGCAGGAACAGTGTGAGTGGCGCGGAGTTAGCGAAAAATATATGTGACCCACATGGTCTCAGCAGCAAGAAGAACAAGGGCGCGGTATTCAGCTTCAGTCGAGGACCGAGAGACCTTGGGTTTTTTTTTGTACACCAGGAGATCAGGTTCGGCCCAAAAAAATGAGAAACCCCGATGTAGATTTTCTGTCATTTTATCATTCGCCCAATCTGAATCTGAGAAACCCCAAAGTTTCAAGTCCCCGGGTCGAATGAGTAAACCACGACCAAGAGTGCCAAAAATGTACCTGAGAATGCGTTTTAGACAGTGGTAATCATTTTCACTTGGTTGATGCATGCGCTGAGCAACTCGGTTGACAGCAAACTGGATGTCAGGACGGGTAATGACCAGATACTGTAGAGCCCCAATGAGGCTGCGGAAGTGGGTGATATCGGCAAAGGGGGTTTCGGCTCCATCCGTAGACGAAGAGACTGCCATCAGTGTTGGTTGACTGGTGCATTTTTCCAGTCCAGTTTTCTGCAAAAGATCATGAGCATATTTTGACTGATGAAGAAACAAGCCGCTGCCTGTCCGAGAAACCTCCATTCCCAGAAAATAATGTAACGGGCCAAAGTCCTTCATTTTGAAGGTAGTATGCATAGCTCGAGTGACATCCTGAATGAGAGCTGCAGTAGAGCCTGTAATAATGATATCATCTACATAGACAAGAAGAATGACTGTACCATGTGCTGAATGTCGAGTAAACAGACTCGTGTCGTGTACGCAACACGTGAAGCCGAGTCCCTGGAGGAACGTTTTCAGACGTGTGTACCAAGCACGCGGGGCTTGCTTGAGCCCATACAGAGACTTTTGGAGTTTGCAAACATGTTGAGAGAAGTGGGGATCAACATAGCCCGGTGGTTGCGTCATGTAGATAGTTTCATCAAGCATGCCATGAAGAAAAGCATTGGAAACATCCAACTGATTGATGAGCCAATTGTTGCGCACGGCGAGTGACAGTACCAGGCGAATGGTTTCCTGCCGAATAACAGGACTAAATGTCTCAAAGTAATCAAGCTCATACTCCTGATTTTATCCTTTAGCAACTAAACGAGCCTTGTACCTGGAAATACTGCCATCTGCATTGTGTTTTACACCCATTTACAGCCCACAGGATGCCACCCATGGGGCTTAGGTACAATAACCCAAGTTTTCTGATCAGTCAAAGCCTTAAACTTTTCATCCATAGCATGACGCCAATAAGCATTTTTTGAGGCAACAGAGTAGGTTGTTTGTTCACTATCGGGAAGGGTGTATTTGGTAGTATAGTAGCCTGAAAGGTTTTGGGTTTAAAGATATCGTCTTTGCCACGGTTTAACATGGGATGAGCATTGGGGAGTGTCACGGGCGGTGGTGATTCGGGGGTGGCCAGGAAGGACCCAAAACGGATCGGGCTGGAGATGTTGTGGGTATGGGGTGGTTCGGGTTGGTTGTGAGTGTGGGTGGTGGTTGCGGGTGTATTGTGGGTGACGGTCGAAGGGGTGATGAAGGGTGGTTGGGTAGTGGGTGGAGGTGTGGGGGAAGGTGGTGAGGGACCCTGTGAGTATGTTGGAAAAAGAGGAAGGACGTCAATGAATGATGTATTTGTGGAGGAGGAAATAGATTCGTAGGGAAACTCATTTTCGACAAATTTGACATGACGAGATATGTAGACTTTATGAGTTTGTGGGTCAAGACAACGATAACCCTTGGAGATAGGATGATAGCCCAAAAAAATACAAGGACGGGATCGGGGTTGTAATTTGTGAGTAATATGAGGGCGTAGCCAAGGGTAGACAAGACACCCAAAGACGCAGAGGTTGGTATAATTGGGAAGTTCTTGGTAAAGGAGTTGATAGGGTGATTTGTTGGAGAGGGTGTGACTGGGCATTCTGTTAATGAGGTAGTTTACGGTGGCTAGAGCTTCTACCCAAAAGGAGACAGGGAGATGAGATTGATGTAGAAGAGTAACCACCGTTTCAATGAGATGGCGATGCTTACGCTCAGCCACCCCATTCTGTTCGGGAGTGTATGGACAGGAGGTTTGATGTATAATTCCCAGGGATTGCAGAAACTGGGGAAAGATGTTATTTACATATTCCTTTCCATTGTCACTTCGAAAAGTTTAACACGAGAATTGAATTGTGTTTTGACCATTTTTTCAAAAGTGACAAAGGTGGTGTATGCCTGTGATTTGTGTTTTAGTGGGTACAACCAAGTGTATTTTGTAAAATCATCCACAAAACAAATATAATAGCGAAAACCAGTAAATGAAGGAATAGCAGTAGGACCCCATAGGTCAGAATGAATAAGTTGAAAAGGTGCAGTTGTACGCTTATCAGAGAAAGTAAAAGGTAATTTATGAGATTTAGCAATTGAACAGGAGTCACAATTGTTTACATGAATGGAAGAAAACCCTAATTGAGACATTAAAGAATTTATTATTTGAGTAGACGGGTGACCCAGACGACTGTGCCACAACAGACTGTGACCATCAGCCGAAAGAGCCACCGGAGCCACGGGAACGCTTTTTGAAACTAGGTGGGCAGACGAACTTGTGCCAGGAAGAACGTATAGACCATGTTCACAGAGGCCTTGAAAAATCACCCTCTTGGTAGTATTGTCTAGGATCTGAAAATCATTAGAGGTGAACAAGAGTGAGCAATTATTGTCTTTTGTGAATTGGTGAACTGAAAGGAGATTGGTTTTAATAGAAGGGACGTGGGTAATGTTACCTAGGTGAAAGATAGCGGTGGGGGTTTTAATGGTACCCGTGCCAGTGTGAGAAATATTAAGGGACTGACCGTTGCCAACAATAATACCATTGGAGCCATGATATGGATTTGGAGCGTTAAGCTTGGATAGATCAGAAGTAACGTGCATGTTGGCCCCAGTATCCAACAGTCATTCAGAAGAAGGGCCGGCTTGAGATGCATAAGTGGCATGGTTACCACTATTTCGGCTCTCCTCATACCGAAACCAGCAACGAACAGCGGTGTGTCCTGTTTTCTGACAGATTTGACAAGTTGGACGATCCCGTTCGTAAGTGCCCTGCCCGCTGCTGCCGAAGGAGTGCAGGCTGTTGTTGCTACCGTCCGTTGTACGGAGGACGACTGCCCTGCCGATCGCCGCGCCCGCAGCCTCCGCTGTTTCTGTCGTAGCCGCCGCGGCTCCCCTGCCGGCCGCCACTACGCCCCCCGCGATAGTTCTGGCTTGCGGTGAGGGCGGTGGCCGGCTCCATAACAGCGGCTTCTCGAAGAAGAAGTTTTATCTCCAGATCCACGTTGATTTCTTCACTTTTTAGCCACGAGGAGAGAGTAGCCAGGTCAACGGGCGTTGGACTGATGCGAACCGCCTGTTTAATGGAGGAGTAAGCTGATGGGAGCCCCCGAACGACGCACATGACGAGATCTTTTTCGGGAATGATTTCATTCACGATGTCGAGGGCTGTGATGATGGTGGAGACCTCGTCTAAATACTCCGCCATAGTTTTCGTGCCTTTGGTAATTGTGTGGAGACGATCACGCAATTGAAAAATATGAGAGTGGAAAATTGATGCATAGCGTGTTGCGAGGGTCGTCCAGAGGGTTGAAGCAGTTGTGTAGGATCGGACGTGCTTCTGAACCGTGGGAGAGATGACCGCAATCAAACATGATCGGATCTGGCCATCCACGGCTTTCCAGGCGGCATGGGCCGGATTGGTTTTTTCTGATTTGTCTGTGGCGGTGATGACTGCCGGCGGCGGTTCTGTGCTTCCATCGACGTATTTGAGAAGGTAATTGGCCTCAAGGGCTGTAAGAGCGGTGATTTTCCATGTAGGGTAATTTATGTCTGATAATTTTTTGGGAATCAGGGCATGAAGATGCCTGAGAAGGAGTTTAACGCCTGAAGGAAGTGAATCGAGAGGATCCACCTCGGTTGTCATGGCTGCCGCCGCCCAAGAGAAGAGAGGGAACGATCGGTGCCCTAAAGAGAGAAAAAAAACTAAAGAAAAGAAGATCTAGGTTTTCTGGCTCTTGATACCATGAAGGAATATTGAAGTGTTAACCTAATAAGGGAATAAATGGGAGATATATATAGGAGATATAGGAAGGAGTACTAATCCTAATAGGACTAGGATTAAGGAGTACTAATCCTAATAAGACTAGAATTAGTACACAATAAATACTAATATTATTTAATACTATTTATTTAATACTATCTGTTATTACTTTTTAAATAAGGGTTAATTAATTGGTTATTTAACCAATAACAATTATTATTAAGAGTATTAAAATGAAGTGGTCAAACCTATTTTTTTTCTAATTTGTCTCGCTTCAGATACAAAGAAATATAGTATTACGGCAGAATTTTTTTGTTTCTTTCTTTTTGGTGGAAAAGAAGCAACCTCACAGAGGATTTCACAAACGTTAGTAGGAAGATATTATATCATATTTTCATAAACAGGTATTTAGAATAACAGTATGTATACATGGTCATATACGGTTGAAACTATAGTAGATTTTGCACATCCATTCTTAATACCCTAATTGTGATGATTTAGTACTTGATGTGTAAATATCGATGGCTGAATGACGAACCAGTGAAAAATCTAAACGAAGAAGTCATCTGTTGTGCGGAATTTGAGATAATACGAGAAAATATAAACGCGAAAAACAAGACAACAGATTTACGTGGTTCACCAATAAATTGGCTACGTCCACGGGAAGAGGGGGAGCAGTTTTATTATGGAGAGGCAAAAAACAGAATTACAGAATAGGGTTTCCCATAGCGTCTATATATAGTGCTAAGCTACGCCCTAACAGGCTTGGGCCCAACATACAGAATCAACAGTAAATTAAGGCATTCAACAAATCTCCACCTTGACTTGAATTCTCCGAACAGATTCTTCAGACGCACTATGATAGTGCCAGGCCTCCCCCTCTTCCTCAGAGTTGCCCCGCAGGGCAATTAACAGCTTCTGATGTTGAGCAAGTCCAAACAGTGTTGAAACTTGCTCTGTGGAACCGGCTTTGTGAACATATTAGCAGTATTATCAGCAGTTCCTACTTTCTTCACCTTGATTCTCTTCTCACTTCTCAGAAAATGATACCTTACGTCGATATGCTTGGTTCTCTCATGATGGACTTGATCCTTGGCTAGACAAATTGCGCTCAAACTGTCACAATACACCGTAGCCTGATCATGATGCAGACCAAGATCACTAACCAGCCCTTTCAACCAAATCCCTTCTTTTGCAGCCTCTGTCAAGGCCATGTACTCCGCTTCCGTAGTAGACAAAGTCACTGTAGGTTGCAAAGTTGCCTTCCAACTGACGACAGATCCTCCAAGGGTAAACACATAGCCAGTCATCGATCTTCTTGTGTCAACATCTCCAGCATAGTCTGAATCAGAATAGCCAGTAACCAAGCACTGAGTATCACCTCCATAAATGAGACCAACGTCAGATGTACCTCTAAGGTACCGAAAAATTCTCTTCACAGCCTGCCAATGTTCTCTCCCTGGTTGTCCCATGAATCTGCTCACTACACTGACTGCATGTGCTAAATCTGGCCTTGTACAGACCATAGCATACATCAAACTTCCTACGACACTGGCATAAGGGACTCGTGACATATACTTCTTCTCTTCTTCTGACTGTGGAGCGAACATGGCAGTGAGATGGATATTGGCAGCACTGGGGGTATCAATGGGCTTAGATGAAGACATGCCAAACCTCGCCAAGACCTTCTGAATATAGCTTCTCTGTGACAAGAAAAGTTTCCTTCTCTCTCTGTCTCTAATGATCTCCATCCCTAAAATCTTCCGAGCGGCTCCCAGATCCTTCATCTCAAACTCAGCACTAAGTAAACCCTTCAGCTTCTGAATGTCATACTTCTTCTTTGCAGCTATCAACATATCATCTACATAAAGCACCAGATAGATGAATGAATCATCATTGAGCCTATTGTAGTAGACACAACAATCATATGAGCTCCGAGTATAGCCCAACTTCACCATATAGCTGTCAAACCTTTTATACCACTGCCTTGGAGACTGCTTAAGTCCATATAAGGACTTCTTCAACTTGCAGACGTGATTTTCCTTCCCTGGAACTTGGAAACCATCCGGCTGAGTCATGTATATCTCTTCCTCCAACTCTCCATGTAGAAACGCTGTCTTCACATCAAGTTGTTCAAGCTCCAGATTCTGATGTGCAACTATCGCTAGTAACACTCGGATGGAAGTATGTCTGACCACTGGTGAGAAGATCTCATTGTAGTCCACTCCCTCTCTTTGGTTGAAACCTCTGGCAACAACCCTGGCTTTATACTTGACTCCTTCTGCTGGTGATATCCGTTCCTTCTTCTTGAAAACCCATTTGCAAGTAATAATCTTTCTCCCCGAAGGCTGTATGACCAGATCCCATGTCTGATTCTTGTGTAGGGACTCCATCTCATCTCCCATAGCGGCAAACCATTTTTCAGAATCAGAACTTAAAATGGCTTCTTTGTAAGTAGACGGCTCAGATGTATCTACCTCTTCAGCAACCTGCAGTGCATAACCCACCATGTCCTCAAAACCATACCTCGTAGGTGGCCGAACTCCAACCCTCCTTGGCCGATCTTGAGCTATACTCTGATGGATATCTGATGGCATAGATTCTGGAATATCAGTTTCTGTCTGTGGCTCTTGATCCTCCTCTTCAGGATCCTTTAAATCGCTCTCGTTCTGAATGACTTGAAACTCCACCTGTTTGTCAAGACTCCCAGTTTCTGACGTAATTGTAGGCTTTACAATGGTTCTAAGCAGAGAACTTTCATCAAAGACAACGTTCCTGCTCATAATAACCCTCTTTTCTGCTGGAGACCAGATTCTGAAACCTTTCACTCCATCTCTGTAGCCCACAAATACTCCCTTTTTAGCTCTTGGTTCTAACTTACCTTCACTGGCGTGATAGTAAGCCGTACAACCAAAAACTTTCAGATTTGAATAATCAGCAGCTTTTCCTGACCACATCTCCATAGGTGTCTTGCACTGTATGCCTGTATGTGGTCCGCGGTTAATCAAGTAGCAAGCTGTACTAACCGCTTCTGCCCAGAATCTTCTATCTAGCCCAGCATTAGAGAGCATGCACCTTGCTCTCTCCAGAAGTGTTTTATTCATCCGCTCAGCTACACCGTTCTGCTGTGGTGTATTTCTGACTGTACGATGTCGAGCAATCCCTTCATCCTTACAGAATTGATCAAATTCAGACCAACAGAATTCCAGCCCATTATCAGTTCGCAACCTCTTGATCTTCTTCCCTGTTTGATTTTCCATCAAAATTTTCCACTCCTTGAACTTCTGGAAGGCTTCACTTTTATGCTTCATCATGTACACCCAAGTCATCCTTGAGTAGTCATCAATAATGGACACAAAAAATCTGCAACCTCCCAAAGACTCAACACGGCATGGAACCCAGCAATCAGAATGGATATAATCAAGTGTGCCTTTTGTTCTATGAATGGCCTTTGGAAACTTGTTGCGATGTAGTTTTCCAAAAACACAATGTTCACAAAACTCTAGGCTCTTAACCTTATGACCAGCAAGTAAATCCTCCTTTGACAGAATTTGCATCCCTCTTTCACCCATATGACCAAGTCTCATGTGCCATAACTTAGTCATATCCTTCTGGTGAAATTCTGACGATGCAACATGGGCTGAACCTGTAACCGTGGAACCTTGTAGAAAATACAAAGTACCACGCATGACACCTTTCAGAATCAAATTTGAACCCTTCCAGACCCGCAAGACTCCATCTTTTCCCGACCAGCTGAATCCCTTGCTGTCCAAAAGACTGAGAGATATCAGATTTTTCATCATCAATGGAACGTGCCTGACCTCGTTCAATGTGCAAAAGCTACCGTCATGTGTCCTTATTTTGATCGAGCCTGTCCCAACCACCTTGCAGACAGAACTGTTGGCCATCGAGATGCTGCCTCCGTCTACCTGCTCATAAGTCGTGAACCACTCTCTCCTAGGACAGATGTGATAGGATGCCCCAGAATCGAGAACCCACACATCTGAATGATGAGTGTGCTCATCCGCAACTAGGGCAATATCTTCTTCAAAATTGGTGTCTTCTTCAGCAACAGCAGCAGACACTGATTGTTTTTCCGATTGCTTCTTCTTCTTCGGACAATCAAATTTCCAATGTCCCTTCTCCTTGCAGTAATTACAAACATCATCCGGCTTTGCACCCTTCGACATCGGCTTATTTTTCTTTCCGCCGTTTTTCCTTCCCTTTCCGCTACTGGTGAACAGACCGGAAGGCTGTATGTCCGTACTTGTGCCGTTAGCCTTATGCCGTAATTCCCTGCTATGAAGGGCCGATCTGACTTCTTCCAGTGACACAGTATCTTTCCCAACAATGAACGATTGAACAAAATTCTCAAACGACATTGGGAGAGATACTAACAGAATCAGGGCAACATCTTCATCCTCGATCTTCACATCGATATTACGCAATTCTAATAACAAAGTATTCAATTGCTCTAAGTGTTCCCTGAGTTGTGTACCTTCAGCCATTCGTAAACCGAATAGACGTTGTTTCAGAAGCAGCTTGTTGGTTAGAGATTTTGTCATGTACAAACTCTCCAGCTTCAACCACAGACCAGCAGCAGTCTCTTCATCTGAGACCTCCGTGATGACGTCATCCGCGAGACACAGCATGATCGTCGAGTGCGCCTTTTCCTCCAGAATCACCATCTCAGGAGTAACGACGGCGTTCTTGTCTTTCGACAACGGCGCCCAGAAGCCTTGCTGTTTCAACAAAGCCCGCATCTTGATCTGCCATAAACTGAAACTGTTCCTCCCTGTGAATTTGTCGATTTTCACGTTCAAAGCAGACATCTCGAATTCTCCAAGAACACCGATTAACCGAGAGGCTCTGATACCAATTTGTTGTGCGGAATTTGAGATAATACGAGAAAATATAAACGCGAAAAACAAGACAACAGATTTACGTGGTTCACCAATAAATTGGCTACGTCCACGGGAAGAGGGGGAGCAGTTTTATTATGGAGAGGCAAAAAACAGAATTACAGAATAGGGTTTCCCATAGCGTCTATATATAGTGCTAAGCTACGCCCTAACAGGCTTGGGCCCAACATACAGAATCAACAGAAAATTAAGGCATTCAACATCATCAAATATTTTACTGTTATTACTTATTAATTTATGAATAACATAGTATGCGTGAAAAATCTTTACGGTGAAGTATTGAATTGGAGTGAAGTATCTTGATAGTCCTTACGGGTAATTGAATTCAAGAATGATAATGTAAATTTTGTAAAACTTATAAATTTGATTATGGGAATTGAATTATCAAGTGAAACGAGGTATAAGATTTGCACTAATAAAAGTTATCCTGAGTTTCAGCCATTCTCTTTTAGTTACTGAATATAAAGATACTTTATGTTAATTGATATTATTTTTATAATTTGGCGGGATACTGAATTGTTAATATCTCTTCTATATTTATGGCCTAAGGTGTGAGACATTAAAATTTAGCTTTAAGCTTAAAGGTTAGGCATAGTAAGACATGACTCGACCCCCACTAGCATAAGTAGTATAGTTCCTCACTATTTGCATAGATTGAGACAAGTGCGGGCTGTTGTGGTTGGTGTTCTTTGCGTGCAACTTGTCATTAGCGAGGTAAGTGAGACTTTAAGCTTTAGTGATTGCTTTTCAAACCTTCTTTGAAAGTGTGTCTTATCTGTCTTGGTCCATGTATTGGAATAAACATGTGCTAGACAAAATACTAAATATTCTTTTATAATTTATATGTGGTGTGGTATTGGATGTCATGCTTTATTATCGTGAGATAGTTAGTAGGAGCATACATAGTTGTCGTAATATGTAAGGGACATCTCATATGCTACCGTAATATGCAAGGAGCCTTGTACATGTTGTCATAGTATACTTTGAGGCATTACATATGCCGTCATGGACTTGTCAAAACCGATCTCCTACACTGCTGATTATGACAAGCTTTGAGTGTGGATTGAGTTTGAAACATTTAGTGTCTTTTTTTTGAAACATTTGTTCGGATTTGTTGATGATTATATTACAAAATATATTCTTTTGCTTATCGTTATATGCTTGTTGTGTAGTTTATATTTTTCTAACGCTTATTCCAGGAGTATTAAAGTAGCGAGTTGAGGATCTTGTTGGGTTATATTTATATATATTTACTCCATACATGCATGTCAATGCAGATTACATAGGGTGATACTAGTGACTAGTGGTAGCAAATGGGCGGGTTGCGTCAAATGTGGGCGGGTTAAAAATGGGTAATCATTCAACCCGCCCATATTTGATGTGGCTAAAAATTGATTGGTTAATAAATGGGTTGGGTAACATAATTGTTTTCCCATATTTTCATGAATAAATAGTACTCTACTTAAAAATTCAATATGGAGAAAATATTTTAGTCTTTCTTTTAGATGAATATGGTTGGAAATGCTTCATTTAGTTTTATTGTATTGTAAAGGGAAAATACACAAGTACCCCCTCAACCTATGCCCGAAGTTCCAGAGACACACTTATACTATACTAAGGTCCTATTACTCCCTGAACTTATTTTGTAAGTAATTTCCTACCCTTTTTCGGTCTGTGTGGCACTAGTTTGAAAAAAAATCAACCAGCGTTGGGTCCACAAGATAGTGTCACGTAGACCGAAAAGAGGTAGAAAATTATTAATAAAATAAGTTCAGGGAGGTAATAGGACCTTAGTATAGTATAAGTGTATCTCTGAGATTTCGGGCATAGGTTAATGGAGTATTTGTGCATTATCCCTATTATAAAAGTAAAAAAAAAACTTTAAAAATATTTCGGGGGGGGGGGGGGGTTAGGGGCTGGTAGGGGGAGGATGATGGCAGGGGGTCCAGCGTAGGGTGAAAAAATAAATATTTGAAGTTGAAAATATTTTTAAAACAAACTTAAATTAATTATTTTTTTTGGGGGGGGGGGTCGAGGGTAGATGTGAAAAAAATAAAATTTTGAAGTTCAATATATTTTTCAAAAAATAAACTTAAAAAATAATAATTTGAGTGGGTGGGGGGTCGAGGGTTGAAATATTAATAAGGACCGATATATGAAAGTTTTGAAAAATCGCTTCTAAAACATGGCAATAAATGATTTTTTGAAAATTTAGGGGAAAATGCACAAGTACCCCTCAACTTATGCCCGAAATCCCATAGACACAGTTAAACTATACTAACGTCCTATTACCCCCCCCCCCCACCCCGGAACTTATTTTATAAGTAATCTACCCCTTTTCGACCTACGTGGCACTAGATTGAAAAAAAACACAACCAGCGTTGAGCCCACACGATAGTGTCACATAGGCCGAAAAGGGGTAGAAAATTATTAACAAAATAAGTTCAAGGGTTAATAGGACCTTAGTATAGTATAAGTGTGTCTCTGAGATTTCAGGCATAGGTTGAGGGGGTACTTGTGCATTATCCCAAAATTTGGAGAAAACTTGCAATACCCATATATGACCCATAGTTTACCCATAAAATATCCATATTTTAATGGGTAAAATATGAGTATAAGCCCAAATATTACTCGTATTTAAAATCACTCTTTCAGCTCATATTTGATAGGCTATTTGGGCGGGTTAGTGAAAAGTGG
The DNA here is from genome assembly GCF_036512215.1 of Solanum lycopersicum. Lineage (NCBI taxonomy): Eukaryota > Viridiplantae > Streptophyta > Magnoliopsida > Solanales > Solanaceae > Solanum > Solanum lycopersicum. Next base: position 48,462,835 of record NC_090802.1, on the reverse strand, counting down.
GCTTAAATTGCCATCACTACTAGTGACTGACAAGATAGTGGAGGTATTTTAGGGTTTGCATTCACGATCTTACTGGGTTATATTCTATAGCGGATGTGAGCCATCGACCCATCGTATAGTTTATGGAGGCTCTTGTTTCAGTTTATTTATCTATAGCTAGCTTATATCAACTTCTTTTGTTCTTGGAGTTTGCATGCCTAACAGTTGAACTCATGTAACTCTAATAGATGCTATGTGGTCTTATTATGGAATTTGGGCTCAGAAAATATTACTTAAGTGATTGTTTGTTTTTATATAAATTGATATATGATTTTGGTTGGATAATGAATTCATAATTGACGAGTTCTTGAGTTTCACATGTTTTATCTTTGTGCTTAAGTGGGCTGGTAAGAGTAAGTATATTTGGTACTTCCAACAGGTAGTGTTAACTTGTGTTAGTCAGGTCTAAGGGGTATTTCATGAGGTGATAAAGTTGGTATCAAAGCCTAGACTTTAAGTCCAAGGTTATGGAGTTATGTTTGGTAGTGTCTTGTTTATCAATAAGTAGGCGCTTATACTATGACCTTGAGGTTACCAAACATTTAAGATGTTTTCTCTTTTTTATTTCTTGTTCGTGTGTTGAGTTAAATCAATTATAACCTTTGAATATTATATGCAAATGCTAAGAAACGTGGTTCTTCCTCTGTTGTTCGATCTAATGAATGTGGTATAGGTAGAGCTGTCAAAATGGGTTGGCCTAACCTAACCCAACTCAACCCTAACGGGTTAGAGAGTTACCTTTTTGGGTTGGCCACGAGTTAGGACAGGTTGATCCTTCAACCAAAAAAAAGGGACAACATTTCCTCTTATAAAGGATACGAACGTTGAAGTCCGATGAACACGATATCAATACATACATAAATTCATGAATTACACATACTTCAGTGAATATTTACTAAAAAACACATAATAGTCAAGATACGACATTCATATGATTTATCCGAGCAAAAAAACATTACATGATCACTATTTTTATAAACAAGATAATAAAGGAGAAGTGAAAAACTAGGCATAAAATCAAAAGTGAAAGAAGTCAAAGACTCATAGTTATAATGGAGTAATGGACTTGGGCTAACAAGAAAATTTAGTGGGCTTGTTGACACCCAATTTTGACCGACTTTTGACCATGTTTAGGAATACTATTTATTTAAATACGTATTTTAAATTTTAGAATTTTTAGCCGACTTTGCTTAAAAATTAAATATTTTAGTATGTTTTACTTTATAAAATTATCGTAAATATTATTAAAATATTTTAAAGTTATTAATGAATTCCAAATATTTTAAAATTTAAATGATTTTTAAATATATAAAAATATTTTAATATATGTAGTATTTTAATTAAATAGTAATTCCTACACTTTCCTTAAATTTTAAATTCTAGCCTATTCTATCATAATTTCTTTCAATTCTAGCCACTTCAATTAGAGTTTATTTCAATTATAACCCCTCTTTCATTCCAATTCTAGCCAAATTCTATTGCAATTTTAACCATTTCACATCCAACCAAATCTGATTTCTAAATGCCATTTTTTTAATCTCATTCGTCCATTTAAATGAATAAATCCTAGATCAAATCCTAACCTTTATTTCTTATTAAATCAACGGTTGCGATTAAATTCCCTTTTCTTCTTGATTTCAATACACTAAAAATCAAAGCCTAAAAATTTCTATTCTTCTCCCATACCCTCTCTTCTCCCTCCCCTCTCCTTGCAGCCGCCAGCCACCCTCTCTCTCTTCTCCATTCGCTCCGGCGAGAGCAGCCACCAGCAGCTGCCTCCCTCCCGCCGCTTTTTCCTCCTTCATTTCTCCTCCTCTTCTTCTTTCTCCCTCTCTCCTCCTCTCCCTCTTCTCCTCACTTCTCTCTGCCTCCCTCTTCTCTCTCCCTTTTCTGACAGCCGCCATCCCCCTCTTCTTCTCCCTCTCCTGTCTTTCCTCCTCCCTCTATCCGTCTTTATCCCTTTCCGTTTCCTCCCCTCATTCGTCCCTCTTCTCCCTTCCCATCTCTTCTCTTTCCCTTCTTCTTTCCCTTTCTCTTCTATTTTCTGCAGCTCCAGCGAAACCAGCAGCCTAGCGAGCAGCTGCACGCAACCAGCAGCCACCGGCGACCAGGCAGTGCCGCCTGAACCCCCTCTCCTTCCCGCTCCGATCTTCTCTCCTTCCTCTTTTCTCTCTTTGCAGGTACAACAACAGTTGCACCGACAAGTTTCAGACGAGCAACCAGCAGCTCAAACCACCATTTGCAACAACTACAAGGAGTTTAGACAAATACGAAAATGCTTTGATAAGGACAAATCGGTACAAATCTGTCCCAGGTATGATTTTTTACTTATAAGACTTAAATATTTGTGCATATGAGTTGTTGTTTGGTGTCAATGTTGGTTTTTGTTGGAACCCATCGTCATTGCATTCATTTATCGATTTGTAAATAGGTGATTCTTTATTCAATTCGATGCTGAATTTTTTAAAAATGATAGTCGCTCCTAAATCAGTTTCTTGGCTTAATTAGTATTAGAATATTTTCCTGTTTCTAAGCATAAGGGGTTGTGACCTCAATAACGAATTTTTTTTATCACCGTGCTTTAGAGTAGAGTGTTAATATTTAAGTATTTGAAATGGTCATTCTCTTGTTAATTTTGTTTTTATTTTAATATGGTAGATTGATACAATTTGTATACGATTGGTCTAATTCTTCCTTTAATTAGTTATATAGATTTGTATGGAAGTGATGGTAATATTTTATGGTGACCTTGATTGATTTCTTTATCTTAGTTAAATTTAATTAATTTGGTAAAACGCTGATTTGTTTATTTTAGTAAAATCTTTGATGTTTATAAAGTTGTGGCTCACTTATGGTAAAGTATTTTTGCTGTTGATAATGTTTTGTTTAAGGTAAATATTACAATTGATTCCTTTTCTGAAATTGACAGGTTTCTCACTTAAAAAATATTTTTTTAAAAAATAATTTCATTTTTTGGTCTTATTTATTATCTTCCTAACTTTTTTTTCTTACTTGTTTATTTTTTGGTAGTGGTATATTTTTTAAAATTTTCTGATTTCAGCCCCTCTCTATTTAAAAAAATAAATATTACTTCATATTAATTTATTCTTACTTGTTTATATTTGGTAATGAAATGTTTCAAAATTTTCTGATTTGGTCTTCTTTTATAATAAGGAAAACAGTATATTTAATTGATTCCTTTAAATATTTCTTTTCCTTATTTGTTTCCCCCTCATTGCTATATAAATTAGACCCCCTCCCTTCATTATTTCATCAACTCATACAATCATTTACTCTCAATCACAAGTTCTCTTATCACTCTTCATTCTCTCATTGCTCTCTTGCTACTCTACATACATTAAGATTTCGGTAAACATTCAAGTGCTCTTCTTCGCTACTTTGCTATTTTGCTTTTGTTCGAGTAAAGGTTGGACCAACTTGTATTTTCATTGCTACCATTCCTAATCTACTTAACCGGTTTCAAACTTGAAGTTCAAGTTGAAGATTAACCATGAAGAAAGATTTATTTATTTATTTGAATATATATATATATATATATATATATATATATATATATATATATATATACTTATTTGTTTCCCCCTCATTGCTATATAAATTAGACCCCCTCCCTTCATTATTTCATCAACTCATACAATCATTTACTCTCAATCACAAGTTCTCTTATCACTCTTCATTCTCTCATTGCTCTCTTGCTACTCTACATACATTAAGATTTCGGTAAACATTCAAGTGCTCTTCTTCGCTACTTTGCTATTTTGCTTTTGTTCGAGTAAAGGTTGGACCAACTTGTATTTTCATTGCTACCATTCCTAATCTACTTAACCGGTTTCAAACTTGAAGTTCAAGTTGAAGATTAACCATGAAGAAAGATTTATTTGTTTATTTGAATATATATATATATATATATATATATATATATATATATATATACTTATTTTATTTATTCGAATGTTGTAACATTTGTAACTCTAAAGCTCTCATATATAAATTTATTTGGGGATCGTCTAAGGGAGGGGGATTTACATGCCTACTTGTTCATTGTATTTTTTTAAAAAAAGGGTTAGAAATCATGCCTATAGGCTTATCTTTAACCATCTAGAATTATTGTTTGTAGGTGTTATAATCTAACTAATTTTCAATTTGCTTGACGCTTTTGTTAATAAGTTTAAAAAAAAACTAGATTCCATTAATTTTTGAATGTTAAAATCGTCATAATAATTTAGTAGGCTGATTAGGTGTTTTAAAAAATGTTATAACTTTTAGCATTGTCTTGTCACATAGAAACCACGCCTAAGGATTAATTTGTTCATATCATTTAGATTTACAAAATCATGCATGCATGTGTTACTAAAATTAGTTAATATTTGTCCTTTTTATAAGTTTTTGCACTCATGATGCAATATGTCATTTTCTTAAAATAATAATTAGAATCATTTCATGCACTTAACAAATTACTTAGCTTTTAAAATATATTTCAAACCTTTGCATTTTATAAATTTACCACCTTAATGTTCTAATAGTTTTTTTTTCTTACATACAAAGTTTTGCAACATAATTTTTTTAAAAGTCATTATTCAATCTTCCTTTAAAACTTTGGATTGATTATGACATTGTTTATTTTTTAAAATAAATTATAAGCACTATCTCCTAACCTATCGTTAGTGGGAAAGTCAAAGGAACTATGAGGTCTAGTTCCAATTTTTTTAAATTAAACCGACGGGTCCTCGGAAGTACCCCCTACCCTTGAATTTCAAAAGGAATTATGTGTATTTATATGTAAATGTTTATGTGCCTATATGCAAACTAAATCTTTTGAATCATTTTCAAAAAAATATAAACTATTATTTTTTTAAGACCGACCTCAAATCAAAATTGTTTCTATGGTGGAGGAGCGCGATCAACAATATCGTGGCATCATCCCTATAAAGAAACAAACATTTTTTTAAAAAAAAATTCTACTCAAAACTTGCTCAATTTTAAAAACTTTACTTTCGCACATGTTAATTGCTTAATATTTGCAAATTTTGTTTATAACATAGTCTCATATCCTTAAATAAAAATAAAACTTGATTGTTTATTTATTGCTATCACCTAGCCTTGCATGCTCAAATTAATAAAAAATATTAAAATAGTATTAATTGTTTTATATCACTTAGCAAGATTAAATAAATTAATAAATGAAGTGACCTTGATTGCTAATTGTAACCCCCACATAGATTGCATGAGATACGATCGGGACCCACACTTGTGGACCTCGAGGGATGCCTAACACCTTCCCCTCGAGGTAATTTGAACTCTTACCCTAATCTCTGGCTCATTGACCTTAGTTAGACTTAGTTAGGTTAGATAGGTGCGCTAACGCGCCTTAATTCGTTAGGTGGCGTCTCCAAACTCGAAATCCCAAAAGAGTTGTTAGGTCGTGCACAAAACCCGTTTTCTGCGAAAATGAGGCGCGACAGAATGGCGATTCTGCGGGGGAATATTAGGTTCTTACCATTACGTGTTAATTGCTTATTTATGTGGGGTTTACTTTATTTTTCGTCATTTCATTATTTGTTAGGTGGTTACCATGTTTAGTTTATTTTGTTGCCTTATTTACTGTCTTCTCTCCATGTTCTACCCTTTCCCTTTTCCTTAATTGTTTATTACCATGTTTCACCTTTTTCCTTTTTCCTTATTTGCTTACATGTTTAATCTCGTATCCTCTTTCCTTATTTGCGTGATTTTAATATTTTGATATGTTTAAATTTCTTTATTCATCCATGCTTATTTATCTATTTATTGTTTATAAACTGTCTATATGTTAGTGCTTTTCAATTTAAATGCTAAATGTTTATTGCTTTGATAATTGACATTCCGCTCATACTTCCCGCAATTGGGACCCTCTTTTTTTTTAATTTTGTTCTCGTGATGTTGTGCGTTTGCACCTCTCACAACTACTCCAATCCTATTCAAATACCCATTATAGAGAGTCGGCATATGCGTGGACGTAACAGATAGTTTTACTACCGCGAAGCCACGAGCCTCTCGCATGCTTTTATGTCCGTGTCAAGCCAACTCTTAGAAGTTCTGGTTAAGTCACACATGCTGCATAAGCCCTATGTGGTTTTACCCTTGGTGTCAATCCACATAATTAGTAGCCACCCTCTCGTTTAAAGGGCCCCAACACCCTTAGACAAATTTCATATTTATGTGTTAACGTGATCATAATAATTAAATCAAGCCAACGTTGTCAAAATGGAGTTTAGAAGTCGTTTGTTACTTTGTTTGCAGAGTCATGGCTCACCCTCACTTTCCCAACACGCAAATGGTGGTCAAAGTTAATCCCATTTTGAAGACTTGGTGGAAAGATATTCAAAAAAATCAAGAGTTAGAAGCAAATGAACTATTAGGCGGCCTCACTGCTTTGATCTCCGTAGAGTCAGATCGTCACTTAATCAAGACATTGTTGAAATTCTGGGACACTGAGAGGTTAGTCTTCAAATTCAAGGATTTTGAGCTAACCCCAACAATCGAAGAAGTTGGAGGATTCATGGGTCTCGCATACAAAGAGCTGGAAATGATTGTTCCACACAAGCCAAGTCCAAGATCTTTTCTGAAGCAAATGGGTATGTGCCATAATCCAAGTCTACTTTGTCTGAAAGAAGGTTGGATTTCTTTAGAGTTCTTATATTCACGCTTTGGGGATGAGGAAGGTCATCAAAACTTTCACAGAGAATTTGCTTGCTCTTCTGCAAAATGGGAAAGATATCGTCTTAATGCATTCGCCGTCGCCCTATTAGGCTCATTGGTTTTTCCTAGAGAAAAAGGAAAGATCCACACCGGCTTGTGTTACGTGGTTCGTATGTTGGCTCGAGGTGGGAAGACCTTGGTCCCCATGATACTTGAAGAAATTCTAAGAACTTTGACTGCATGCACCAAAGGCAAAAGATACTCTGAGGGGTGCAACTTGCTGCTGCAACTTTAGGCCGTCGAACATTTCTACCAAAGAGCTAATAAAGTAGACATTGTTAGAGGAACTATGGGGAACAAAATTATCAACCATCGCCTAAGGATGACATATTTTATATCCCCTGTGGGAATGGAGGACTGGTTCACAAAGCTAAAGGAGCGCTCAGCCATTGAAATCTAATGGAAGTATTATTGGTTGAAGCCAAGACGTGCCATCATAAGAGGAAATGAACTTTACTTCATTGAGCTTATTGGTTTGAATGGTGTGCAACCATACACACCACTTCGAGTCCTTCGACAATTTGGACAGATCGAATTGATACCTCTGCCATCCCACATGAGCCACTATGGATATGACTTTGGGTCAGAATTACCGCAAATGAACACTATACTGCGAAGATGGAAGAATGTGATAACTATTGATGTTCAAGAGCACCGACCCTTCTGCACACCTAAATATTACGTATGGCTTTTAGAAGATGCAGAGCATAGAGATTTGAGCGAAAGAGGTCTTCCTGGTTTTGGCGATGAAAAAGAGAGAAGATGGGCTCGCAATCTCCTCAACACCGATAATGACATTACCCCATAAATGAGGAAGCAGATTGTGTCTAACATTGGAGAGCAACATAATTAAAGTTTTTTTTATTTATCTTTATTCCACATGTGTTATCCCTAGCCCTTTAGTTATCTCTAGATTGATGTAATAAATAAAAATTATTTCAATAATTGAAAGTTGTTTTATTGTCTAACTCTAAACTCCAAATTGGCAAATAAGGCTTGAATTAATTATTATGCATCACTTATGTGTCGCTTAGGCCTACCTCTGGCTCAACGAGGTTCCGTGCATTTAGGGCGTTTATCTCAAAACAACGTGTTGATATTATGATATTATCCTAACCCCTAACTCTTTTCTGTTGATTCTATTGTTTTCCCATTTCCTAAGGTTGATCTTTCCTTCATCCTGGCACATACACGATCAAAAGGGACCCCCCTTCTCCTTCTTCTCAAAGATCAAGCTCCAAAGACAAAGGTAAAATGGTTGACGACAACAACACCAACGAAAGGGTAGAAGCTTCTGAGGGAGGACAACTTCAAAATAATCTTGTCCTAAGACTTGAGCGCAAGATTTCACAGTTGGAAGAAGAGGTAGCCCAGATGCGTGATTTGGCCAAGTTGTCTATCTCTCTTGGAACCCAATTTGGAGAAAACATAGACAATCCTCTTAACCAAATAACCATGACAAATAATCCTCCAATCAATATATCCCGACCTGAACCCACTCGTCCAAATACCTTTCCACCACCCCACGCCCAAAATACCCAAGTTCCATTTCACCACTATTACCAACAAACCAAACCAACCTTCCCAGAAACAACCCCAAATGTAAACATCCCATATACTCTTGTAAACAACAACCTCAATCCAATATACGTGGAAACTGCCCCTCTAACCCATGACCTCCATGAATTAGAGTCCTATAAAAAAGACATCCTTATGTAAAAAACCTGACTGAGAGATTAGACAACTTGACCAACAGGGTACAACATGTTGAAGGAAATAAGAAGTTATGAGGATTGAGATATGAGGATCTGTGCATGCACCCTGATGCAAAACTTCCCGAAGGATACAAGCTTCCAAAATTTGAGATGTTCAATGGCATTGGGGATCCCAAAGCCCACCTACGAATGTATTGTGACAAACTTGTAGGGGTGGGAAGAGATGAGAGGATACTCATGAAACTGTTTATGAGGAGTCTTACTGGGGAGGTCCTATCATGGTATATCAAGCAAGACTCGCGGAAATGGGTAGAATTGGTTGATATGGCAACTGATTTCATGAATAGGTTTGGTTTTAATATTGAAAATGCACTTGATTGGCTTAACATTCAAAATTTGAAGAAGAAACCGAGTGAATCCTTCAGAGAATATGCCATAAGATGGAGGTCTGAAGCGGCTAGGGCCAGACCCCCTATGGAGGAATCTCAAATGAAAGACTATTTCATCCGTGCCCAAGAACCACAATACTATGACCAAATGATGCTGGTGGCTGAAAAGAGTTTCGCTGAAATCATCAAACTAGGCGAAAGAATTGAAGAAGGCATAAAAAATGGGACTATCATCAACTTGGAGGCTTTACAAGAAACCAACAAGGCTCTGCAATCTGGTGGAATGACAAAAAGTCGAAAGAAAGCAGGTTCTGTAATGATGGCTCATGGAACTAAGACCCCTTTGAGGAACAAGGCAATAAACCCACCACCTTCCCCATACCCTCACACCCTATACCCTCAACATCCCTCAGCTCCACCCCCTATATCTCCCCAACCCATGCCAATATATTACAAAAACGCTCCTCCTCCATATTTGCATGCCTTATATCCTGTCTATAATGTTCAACCAACACACTTCCAAACTCCACCACCCACTCAAACACCAAATTACCGAAATAGGCCTTCCTATGAATGAAGACCTACAAAAATCTATACCCCTTTGGCTGAACCTATAACACAACTTTATGAAAGATTGAAATAGGCTGGGTACATCTCCCCATTTCCTGCATTACCTGTGGATGTTCGCGCAAAATGGTACGACCCTAACAAGGTCTGTGCCTACCATTCTGGGATGAAGGGTCACACCATTGAAGTTTGCAGAGCCCTTAAGGATAAGGTTCAAATGTTGATTGATACAAAAACCATCCAACTCAAGGATCCTACACCGAATGTTGCGAATAATCCTCTTCCTAACCATCAAGTTAACATGGTGGAAACTGGTGATGTCTGGGATTGGGAAGAATCTATCTGGGCCGTCGAAACAGAAGAAGCCATGTCTACCACTGCCCAAGCACCACTAATAGTGCAAGGAGTCACCCCATTTGAAGTAGAAGTTGTTGCACCCAAACCACCGTTCACTGTCTATAGGGCATCCTCCCCAATACAATGTGATACACATGCTGTACCTTGGGATTACAACATAAGAGAAATGAATGTGGAAGAGACAGATGTTGCAACAGAGGTCACCAGATCTGGAAGAATTTACACTTCTGAAAATTTGGTTCAGGGAAGCTCTAGCAAATCCAAAGCACCAGTCGTAGAGCTTGAAGATCAAGGTATTTGGAAAAAGGTTCAAGCTAAATAATACTCTGTCATTGAGCAGCTGAGTAAAACCTCATCCCAAATATCAATTCTGGAGTTACTGCAATCTTCTGAAACTCATCGAAATGCCCTTCTGAATATCTTTGGTGAAGCTTATGTCCCATCTAACATCACTCATGGAGAGGTTACCCCAATGGTGGGGCAGGTCTTTGAGTCTTAACAAAATATCTTTTCACAAAGATGAGCTGCCATTCGAAGGAACAACTAACAATAAAGCTCTGTACATTTCGGTTCAGTATCAGGATAAGGTGATAAACAAAGCATTAGTTGATGCAGGTTCAGGTTTAAACATTTGCCCTCTGAGCACACTGACGAGGCTAGGCGTGGATAGTGCAAAAATTCAGACATGGAAGATGAATGTGAGGGCATTTGATGGCTCTCAGAGAGGCACTATTGGGGAGATAACCTTGGACATGCTCATTTGTCCTGTCACTTTCCCCATAGCTTTCCAAATTTTGGACATCCCTTCATCGTACAACTTATTGTTGGGTCGTCCATGGATTCATATGGCTGGAGTGGTTCCATCTACTCTTCCCCAATGTCTGAAGTTTGAATGGGATTACGAAGAGGTTGTAGTCCATGGAGAAAAGGGGCATCCTGTATACACGATTGAAGGAAGAGAGAATATGGATGGTGAAATGTACCATACAGTGGAGCTTGTTGGTAATATTGAGTTGCAACTTTGGTTCAGCCAAAAAATCATAGATATGATGGCCTGGTTCGGTTTCGAGCTTGGGAAAGGTTTTGGGGCTGAATTGCAAGGGATAGTCGAACCTATACAACCTGTTCGACATTCCACCACTTTTGGTTTGGGATATAAGTACACTACCGAAGAATGGCTCGATTGGAAACCACCTAGAGATGGGTACTACTATCCATTGAAGAAACCCATACCGCCATTGCATCAATCATTTCAATCAGCATGTTTCATGGGAGGCAGTATTGATGAGATCTCAGATGACTTGAAGGGGTAATCGCTAACCAAAGAAGAGGGGAAAGTTTGCAACGTCGTGATCAACGAGGAGGAGAAAGGGTGGAAGCAAGGAACCAAAGATCAGCGTCAGCAACTGGACCTCGACTCCATCCAGACCTCGTCGAGCATCTAGGTAGCCTTGGAAGATGTTTTTTATCAAGTTTTAATTCAAATAAAAAGAGTTTTTAATAAACGTTTTAATTCCCATCCCCTGTATTGCTTTCAAATGAGAACTTATGAAATTTTCAAATTTTTATAATATAGTTCTTTTTCCCATTTTTGCCTTATATTTAATTGTTTGCTATTTTTCTTTCTCACCAACAAAATTCACTATAAAAATGTCGAATCTGAGACTATGGCATACAATGAGACTGCTCAACTTAACATTAATGACTTAGAAGAAGTCGAAGACAATGAGGTTCCCGAGGAGTTAATCAAAAGGGTTGAGGAATTCGAGGAAAAACCCAATCCAAACTTGGTAGAGATAGAAGTGGTAATTTGGGAAATGCAGAGGCGATACAAGAAACCCGAGTAAGCATCCATATGACAAAAGAAGACAAGAAAGAGTATACCAAGTTTCTCATAGAGAATAGGGATATTTTCGCGTGGTCCTACGCAGACATGACAGGGCTAAGTACTTCAATCGTAGCCCATCGACTGCCCACTGATCCAGTATGTCCTCCGGGAAAAAAAAAGCTGAGAAAATACAAGCCCGAGATCAGTCTGAAAATCAAAGAAGAAGTATCAAAGCAATTAGATGTTGGGATACTCCAAGTGACAGAATACCCAACTTGGCTTGCAAATGTCGTTCCAGTGCCCAAGAAAGACGGCAAGGTCAGAGTTTGCGTGGATTACTGAGATCTCAATAAAGCTAGCCCTAAAGATAACTTTCCCTTACCAAACATACACATACTGATTGACAATTGTGCTAAGCACGAAACTCAGTCATTTGTGGACTGCTTTGCCGGCTATCATCAAATTGAGATGCACAAAGACGACGCTGAGAAAACTGCCTTCATCACGCCATGGGGCGTCTATAACTACAAGGTGATGCCTTTTGGATTAAAGAATGTTGGGGCTACATACATAAGAGCAATGACTACTTTGTTTCATGACATGATCCATAAGGAAATTCAAGTTTATGTGGATGATGTCATCATCAAATCAAAGGAAAGTCCAAATCATCTGGAGGACTTACGGAAATTCTTTGCCAGGCTACGCAAGTACAGTCTGAAACTGAATCCAGCGAAATGTGTCTTTGGTGTGCCTGCTGGAAAACTTTTAGGTTTCATTGTCAGTCGTCGAGGTATAGAATTGGACCCATCAAAGATCAAAGCCAATCGTGACCTTCCCCCGCCAAAAAGCAAGAAGGAGGTAATGAGTTTCTTAGGGCGACTTGACTACATTTGTCATTTCATAGCTCAGTCTACTGTCATATGTGAACCTATCTTCAAGTTGTTAAAAAAGAATGTTGCGGTGAAATGGACAAGCGAATGTCAACAGGCATTTGACAAGATCAAAGAATATCTATCCAATCAACCTGTGTTGGTTCCACCAGAGTCAGGTAGACCATTACTTTTGTATATTTCAGTATTGGATAATGCTTTCAGTTGCATCGTGGGACAACACGATGAAACAGGAAGGAAGGAGCAGGCAATATATTATATGATCAAGAAGTTCACATCGTGCAAAGCCCGATACTCTCTATTAGAGCGTACCTATTATGCTCTAACATGGGTTGCCCAAAAGTTACGACATTACCTCTCATCGCATACTACATATCTTTCAAAAGCCTATGCCCACAGGTAAATTGGCAAAATGGCATATATTGTTGAGCGAGTTTGACATAGTGTATGTCACGCAAAAAGCAGTGAAAGCAAAGGCATTAGCAGACCACATGGCAAAGAATCCCGTGGATGATGATTACAGGCCGTTGAAGACCTACTTCCCAGATGAAGAGGTGGCCTTTGTGGGAGAGGACATTTCTGAAGAATATTATGGATGGAGAATGTTCTTTGATGGAGCTAAAAATCGGAATAGATCCAGCATCGGGGTTGTTTTGATCACACCCACTGGGCAACATTATCCAGTATTAGCAAAACTCAGATTCCTTTGCTCAAATAATATGGCCGAATACGAAGCCTGCATACTAGGTCTCCGACAGGCGATTGACTTGGATGTCCAGGAAATGCTAATAAGAGGGGATTCAGACCTATTGATCCATCAGGTTCGAGGTGATTGGGCAACAAAAAATTGAAATTTGTTACCATATTTGGAGTGCGTGCATAAGCTATGTAAAAGGTTTGTCAAAACAGAATTTAGACATGTACCAAGGGTCAAAAATGAATTCGCAGACGCCTTAGCCACTCTGTCTTATATGATTCGACACCCTGATCACAATTTCATCGATCCTATTCACATTCACATACATGAACAACCAACTTATTATTTCCATGTTGAGGAAGAGCCTGATGGGAAGCCCTGGTACGATGACATTAGAGGATAATTGAAGAGTGGTGAATACACAGAAGATGCAACAAGTGTACAAAAGCGTATAATTCGAAGGTTAGCAACCCAATTCTTTTTGAGTGGGGAAATCCTCTATAGGAGAACTCCCGATTTGGGGCTGCTAAGATGCGTCGAAGCAAGAGAGGCTCGCAGACTGGTCGATGAGATACATGCAGGCACATGTGGCCCTCACATGAATGGTTTTACATTAGCAAAAGAAGATTCTGAGATTAGGATATTATTGGCTAACTATGCAGACAGTTTGCATTCGCTACGTCCAGAAATGTCTTCAATGTCAGACTCACGCAGATATGATCCGAGTACCTCCCAACGAACTCCATGTCACTAGTTCACCTTGGCCGTTCGCAGCATGGGGCATGGATGTCATTGGTCCAATCGAGCCAACAGCATCCAACGGGCACAGATTCATTCTTGTCGCAATTGACTATTTCACCAAGTGGGTTGAGGCCACCTCCCATAAATCAGTGACAAAGAAAGTTGTGGATGATTTTGTCAAAAATAACATTATTTGTAGGTTTGGAATTCCTGAGTCAATCATCACCGACAACGGCACCAACCTAAATAGTGATCTAATGAGATCAATGTGTGAGAAGTTCAAGATCAATCATCGAAACTCTACAACATACAGGCCACAGATGAACGGGGCTGGTGAGGCAGCAAACAAAAACATCTAAAGGATATTGCGCAAGATAATCGATAATCACAAACACTGGCAGGAAAAGCTACCTTTCGCATTGCTGGGGTATCGTACCACAATCAGAACTTCCACAGGGGCCACACCTTACTTCTTAGTATACAACACTGAAGCTGTGATACCCGCCGAAGTAGAGATACCTTCCCTAAGGATCATCCAAGAAGCAAAGTTGAGTGATGCTGACTGGATACAAGGTCGGGCAGAGAATTTGGCATTAATAGATGGAACAAGAATCAACGCCATTTGTCATGGTCAGCTCTATCAGAATAGAATGGCCAGAGCTTTCAACAAGAAGGTTAAACCCAGACATTTCTCACCCGGGCAACTGGTTTTGAAGCGGATTTTCCCAAATCAAGACGAGGCAAAGGGTAAATTTTCACCAAAATGGCAAGGTTCGTACATAGTCTCTCGAGTACAGACAGGCGGATCCCTCATACTTGCAGAAATGGATGGAGAAGTTTGGCCAAAACCTATCAATTCAGAATCTGTGAAAAAATACTACATCTAGAGATTGATTCACGCTCTTTTGTAATTTTGAAGCACGTCAGACCTGATTCCCGTTTAAGAGGGGATACGTAGGCGCTCCTATGGGGTTTGGCCTTATTATAAATAAAACTTTCATTTCCCCTTTTCTATTGATAACTGGGTAGAATTTTTGAGAGGATCTCAAAAATTCCATCAAGATTTCTCTTGGCACATCTTCACACTGGGGCAGAATTTTTGAGTAAACTCAAAAATTTCGCCAAGCAGCCAGCTTACAATGAAGATCAAATGATAGCTCTACTTTTGAGTCAGACGTTGTAAAGTCTCAACCTATGCCATGGTCAAAGATTTGACATCAACTTTTACTAAATGATAATTTCAAAACCTTCCAAAGTTTTTTCCCTTATTTTTAATGAAAAAGCAGACGCTCGAAGAGGTGTGGATGACGAGCCAAAGGAGCACGCTGCACCAAATCATGGATACAGATCAACCTCCCCCCTTTAAACTAACTATTTTTCTTTGAATGTAGAAAATACAGGTACATATACAAAGGCAACTTCAACAATCAACATCACCACTTTTGAGCCCGACAAATGACACTCGACCCTTCCAACAAGGCGGATGTCCAAGCTACTACATACCCTCCTCATTTCAATTATGAAGTTGCACTATGCCTGAGATCTAGGTTTGCATGACTACATTATGCCCGAGATCGCATTATGCTCGAGAAATGCATCATTACATGTGCTCGATAATGCATGTTCCCGATAATGCATACGCCCGAAGAAATGCATCATTGCATTGCGCCCGAAGAAATGCATCACTGCATTGTGTCCGAAGAAATCCATTATTGCATTGCTCGATACTACATGTGCCCGAAGAAATGCATCATTGCATGTGCCCGAAGAAATGCATCATTGGATGTGCTTGATATTGCATGTGCCCGAAGAAATGCATCATCACATTGTGCCCGAGACTGCATTGCGCCCGAAGTTTACATGTGCCCGAATCAAATCAAGTCATAAGTATCAACAGATGTCAAAAACAGATACGCTCTCTTTACTCATTACTTATATTCCAAAGGCGTCATCCTCCAAGGGCGTCATCTTTCATGGCCTACGGACTTCATGTCATGGCCTGAGGACTTATTTTATGCATATTATGTTCCTAAGGCGTCATAGTCTAAAGGCATCATCCTCATGGCCTGCGGAAATCATATCATGGCCTAAGGGTTTAATTTCTGTCTATCATGATCCGAAGGTGTCATAGTCTAAAGGTGTCATTTTCATGGCCTACAGACAACATTTTCATGACCTGAGGATACACTTTTCATATCATGGCCCTAGACATCATAGCCTTAGACGTCATTTTTTCACGATCTTAAGGCAAACATTCATGGTCAACATGGGAATTGCATCATGTTTACATTTACCATTTATTTTGATATATATGTTCTAATTACTCTATTTAAGTTATATTACAATTTACAGATGTGCAGATTACAGACGAAGCTACTTTCTGAACGGATGTTCTTATGCTTACAAACAAAGGCTCCGACAAATTCTTGGCTACTCGCACTATCATTTCACTACTCATCTATCATTCAGGCTACCATGAATATATCTTCGGATTCAACTCGCCACTGTGACCTACTGTCTCTTCATCTAGGCTCGTCCACCTTACAATGCGACATTTAGGCTCGTCCTCCTTACAATGCGACATCTAGGCTCGTCCGCCTTACAATGTGACATCTAGGCTCGTCCGCCTTGCAATGCGACGTCTAGGCTCGTCCGCCTTACAATAAGACATTTAGGCTCGTCCACCTTAAAACGACATTTAGGTTTGTCCATCTTATAGGACATTTAGGTCGTCCACCTTATAGGGACATTTAGGTTTGTCCGCCTCATAGGACATTTATTCGTCCGCTTTATATGATATTTAGGTCGTCCGCCTTAAAATGACACTTCGGCTCGTCTGCCTTAAAATGACGTTTAGACTCTCCTAACAACCAGAGATTTTTCTTATATTATTATATCTTTATACTATCAAATCTTTTGGAGTTTGACGTTATTCTTCAGAGATGGGCCAAAGACTATCAAGGCTTGCACTACGTCTCAAAACAGATACGCTTCTTATCACCTTTTGTCATTTATTTAGAACTCATATTTTATCATTATTGGTCATACATTATTTATCAAGCTAACATTTTGTCTAGAATTTGCAGATATGATCGATCGCCCTGGATTACAGTTATCATGCTATCATCTATCACAACAAAGACCCTACCAATTCTTTGTTACTCATACTCCGAACCTCGCTCAAAAGTTGATAGTCTTACTCTATCATGCTCTCTCTCATGTTCTTTTAGCCTCTCAATCTCTCTCTTCTCGCCACTCAAGCTGATATCGTGCCTTCTGAATATCTTACCACTCTTTCAACTTTTAAGAGTTTCATTTGCTCTTGAATCTACAACTACACACAACCTGATTCTCGTATAACCAGAGATATGTAGGCGACTTAAAACCAAAGTCACGGTCGTACACTTTTTTCAACTCTACTTCGCCTCAATTGATCCACTGACTTCTGTCGTCGGTCGGACAAAATCGGCTACTAAGTCAACGTTGGTTGCCTGATAAATCATTCTTCATTCTCAATCAACCAAGGGGCAGCTGTTGACACCCAATTTTGACCGACCTTTGACCATGTTTAGGAATACTATTTAATTAAATACGTATTTTAAATTTTAGAATTTTTAGCCGACTTTGCTTGAAAATTATATATTTTAGTATGTTTTACTTTATAAAATTATCGTAAATATTATTAAAATATTTTTAAATTATTAATGAATTCAAAATATTTTAAAATTTAAATGATATTTAATTATATAAAAATATTTTAATATATGTAATATTTTAATTAAATAGTAATTCCTATACTTTCCTTAAATTTTAAATTCTAGCCTATTCTATCATAATTTCTTTCAATTCTAGGCACTTCAATTAGAGTTTATTTCAATCATAGCCCCTCTTTCATTCCAATTCTAGCCAAATTTTATTGCAATTTTAACCATTTCACATCCAGCCAAATTTTATTGCAATTTTAACCATTTCACATCCAACCAAATCTGATTTCTAAATGTCATTTTTTTAATCTCATTCGTCCATTTAAATAAATAAATCCTAGATCAAATCCTAACCTTTATATCTTATTAAATCAACGGTTGCGATTAAATTCCCTTTTCTTCTTGATTTCAATACACTAAAAATCAAAACCTAAAAATTTCTATTCTTCTCCCATACCCTCTCTTCTCCCTCCCCTCTCCTAGCAGCCGCCAGCCACCCTCTGTCTCTTCTCCATTCGCTCCGGCGAGAGCAGCCACCAGCAGCTGCCTCTCTCCCGCCGCTCTTTCCTCCTTCATTTCGTCTCCTCTTCTTCTTTCTCCCTCTCTTCGCTCCCTCTCTCCTCCTCTCCCTATTCTCCTCACCCTCTCTCTGCCTCCCTCTTCTCTCTCCCTTTTCCGACAGCCGCCATCCCCCTCTTCTTCTCCCTCTCCCGTTGTTCCTCTTCCCTCTATCCGTCTTTATCCCTTTCCGTTTCCTCCCCTCCTTCGTCCCTCTTCTCCTTTCCCGTCTCTTCTTTTTCCCTTCTTCTTTCCCTTTCTCTTCTATTTTTTGTAGCTCCAGCGAAACCAGCAGCCCAGCGAGCAGCTGCACGCAACCAGCAGCCACAGGCGACCAGGCAATGCCGCCTGAACCCCCTCTCCTTCCCGCTCCGATCTTCTCTCCTTCCTCTTTTCTGTCTTTGCAGGTACAACAATAGTTGCACCGACATGTTCTAGACGAGCAACCAGCAGCTCAAACCACCATTTGCAACAACTACAACGAGTTTCGACAAATACGAAAATGCTTTGATAAGGACAAATCGGTACAAATCTGTCCCAGGTATGATTTTTTAATTATAAGACTTAAATATTTGTGCATATGAGTTGTTGTTTGGTGTCGATGTTGGTTTTTGTTGGAACCCATCGTCATTTGCATTCATTTATCGATTTGTAAATAGGTGATTCTTTATTCAATTCGATGCTGAATTTTTTTAAAATGATAGTCGCTCCTAAATCAGTTTCTTGGCTTAATTAGTATTAGAATATTTTCCTGTTTCTAAGCATAAGGGGTTGTGACCTAATAACGAATTTTTTTTATCACCGTGCTTTAGAGTAGAGTGTTAATATTTAAGTATTTGAAATGGTCATTCTCTTGTTAATTTTGTTTTTATTTTAATATGGTAGATTGATACAATTTGTATACGATTGGTCTATTTCTTCCTTTAATTAGTTGTATAGATTTGTATGGAAGTGATGGTAATATTTTATGGTGACCTTGATTGATTTCTTTACCATAGTTAAATTTAATTAATTTGGTAAAGCGCTGATTTGTTTATTTTTGTAAAATCTTTACTGTTTGTAAAGTTGTGGCTCACTTTTGGTAAAGTATTTTGCTGTTGATAATGTTTTGTTTAAGGTAAATATTACAATTGATTCCTTTTCTGAAATTGACAGATTTCTTACTTAAAAAATATTTTTAAAAAATATAATTTCATTTTTTGGCTCTTATTTATTATCTTCCTAACTTTTTTTCTTACTTGTTTATTTTTTGGCAGTGGTATATTTTTTAAAATTTTCTGATTTCAGCCCCTCTCTATTTAAAGAAAAATAAATATTACTTCATATTAATTTATTCTTACTTGTTTATATTTGGTAATGAAATATTTTAAAATTTTCTGATTTTGTCCTCTTTTATAATAAGGAAAACAGTATATTTAATTAATTCCTTCAAATATTTCTTTTCCTTGTTTGTTTCCCCCTCCTTGCTATATAAATTAGACCCCCTCCCTTCATTATTTCATCAACTCATACAATCATTTACTCTCAATCACAAGTTCTCTCATCACTCTTCATTCTCTCATTGCTCTCTTGCTACTCTAAATACATTAAGATTTCGGTAAACATTCAAGTTCTCTTCTTCGCTACTTTGCTATTTTGCTTTTGTTCGAGTAAAGGTTGGATCAACTTTTTTTTTCATTGCTACCATTCCTAATCTACTTAACCGGTTTCAAACTTGAAGTTCAAGTTGAAGATTAACCATGAAGAAAGATTTAATTGTTTATTTGAATCTATATATTTTTTTTCTTATTTTATTTATTCGAATGTTGTAACATTTGTAACTCTAAAGCTTTCATATATAAATTTATTTGGGGATCGTCTGGGATTTACATGCCTACTTGTTCATTGTGTTTTTTTTTAAAAAAAGGTTAGAAATCATGCCAATAGGCTTATCTTTAACCACCTACAATTATTGTTTGTAGGTGTTATAATCTAACCAATTTTCAATTTGCTTGACGCTTTTGTTAATAAGTCTTAAAAAACAAAAAAAGCTAGATTCCATTAATTTTTGAATGTTAAAATCGTCATAATAATTTAGTAGGCTGATTAGGTGTTTTAAAAAATGTTATAACTTTTAACATTGTCTTGTCACGTAGAAACCATGCCTAAGGATTAATTTGTTCATATCATTTAGATTTACAAAATCATGCATGCATGTGTTACTAAAATTAGTTAATATTTGTCTTTTTTATAAGATTTTTGCACTCATGATGCAATATGTCGTTTTCTTAAAATAATAACTAGAATCATTTCATGCACTTAACAAATTACTTAGCTTTTAAAATATATTTCAAACCTTTGCATTTAATAAAATTACCACCTTAATGTTCTACTAGTTTTTATTTCTTACTTACAAAGTTTTGCAACATTTTCTTAAAAGTCATTATTCAATCTTCCTTTAAAACTTTGGATTGATTATGACATTGTTTATTTTTTGAAATAAATTATAATCACTATCTCCTAACTTATCGTTAGTGAAAAAGTCAAAGGAACTATAAGGTCTAGTTCAAATTTTTTTAAATTAAACCGACGCGTCCTCGAAAGTACCACCTACCCTTGCATTTCAAAATGAATTATGTGTATTTATATGTAAATATTTATGTGCCTATATGCAAACTAAATGTCACGACCCAAATCGGGCCGCGACTGACAACCACACTTATCCTATTATGTGAGCGAACCAACCAATCTAACCCCAATCGTTTACCAATAATAACAGAAAATAATGCGGAAGACTTAAACTCATTAATAAAAATCAATTAAATAACTTCTGAAAACTCAACAACTATTATTATCCCCAAAATCTGGAAGTCATCATCACAAGAACATCAATCTTCAAATTACTAAAGCTAAGAGTATCTAAGAAACTAAACATAAATCATAGCTAGTCTATGCCAGAACTTCAAGGCATCAAGACATGAAGAAGAAGATCCAGTCCAAGCTAGAAGCTTTAGCTCACCCTGAAATCTGGTATGACGAAGACTGGCTAGCGTTGCGGTTGAGTTGAAGATGATGGTACATTTGCTGCACTCCACAAATAATAAAGAAACATACAAGTAGGGGTCTATACAAAACACAGGTACTGAGTAGATATCATCGGCCAACTCAAAATAGAAAACAGTATATATCAGATAATATCATAAAATCAACTACAATACTCAACATGCGGCATTTACAATTACCATAACCCTTGGTCACAACACCAAGCTCATTAATGAGGACTCACGCCTCCCCATCATACTCATTTGGGAATTAGGTTCATTAAATTGAGAATATTGATATATTTTAAGATTCATTCTCTTTGCTAATCCTGGTGCCGGAACGTGACACTCCTATCCTCATATACTATCATGGTACCGGAACGTGGCACCTGATCCATATACTATCCTGGTGTCGGAACATGACACTCCGATCCTCATATACTATCCTGGTACCGGAACGTGGCACCCGATCCATATTCTATCCTGGTGTCGGAACGTGACACTCCGATCCTCATATACTATCCTGGTACCGGAACGTGGCACCCGATCCATATTCTATCCTGGTGTCGAAACGTGACACTCCGATCCTCATATACTATCCTGGTACCGGAACGTGGCGCTCGATCCATATTCTATCCTGGTGTCAGAACGTGACACTCCGATCCTCATATACTATCCTGGTACCGAAACGTGGCACCCGATCCCCTAATCTCACTACTTTCGTTCATCAAGCCTTCTTTGATACCAAGGCATCATCATTAACAAAGTAGATTAGGGTTTTTTTATAAGATTTAGGATTCAATAGCTTCATCATGCTTATTTTACCACAATTATATAATCACAACATGCAAACACATAATTAAGCACATAGAAGGGTTTACAACACTATCCAATACATATCATTCGCTATTAAGAGTTTACTACGAATAGTATAAAAACCATAACCTACCTCCACCGAAGATTAGTGATCAAGCAAGCAAGTTCTCAAAGCTTTGTTCTTCTTCTCGTTTCTCCTCTTTCTCGTTCGATCCTCTCTCTCTCTTTGTTCTTTCTATTTTTCTTATTCAAACCCTCTTTCTTTTACCCTAATTAACATATAATTAAGTATGAAAGATGAAAAAATAACCCACTAATTAATTTAAGGTTATCTCCTTTAACCCTCAAGAAATTGAATTATTAATATTAAACCACCAACTTTATAATTTTAAGCAGGAATAGTCCAAAACGTCCCTTAAAACATTTAAAGAAATCCGACCCAGCCTAGGATTACGCAGCCTGTGACGGGCCGTCGTGCATGCGACGGTCCGTCCTGCTGCTCCGTCACAGAGTTCAGAGACTCCATTCCATTAAAGGGTCTGTGACGGTCCGTCCTGCTATTCCGTCACGAAGTTCAGAGCATCGATTTGAGTACCCAAATTTTAGAATTCTAAGTGTTTTAGAACGAGACCCCCTCGAGGGTCCGTAATGCCCATGACGGTTCGTCGTAGGGTCCGTCGTCTCAGCCAGTTTTTCCAGAAATAAAATTTGTTGCTCAAAACGACTAAACAGGTCGTTACAATAGATACCAATTTATCCATCGTTCATCCTCGAACGATCACAAGAAAAGAAACAAGGGCGGGAAGGAGTACCTGAATCTGTAAATAGATGTGGATATCTTTCTCGCATATCAACCTCCCTCTCCCAAGTGGACTCTTCAACTGGTCGATTCTTCCATTGAACTTTGATGGATGCAATCTCCCTTGACCTTAACTTGCGAATTTCTCTATCTAGAATGGCAACAGGCTCCTCCTCATAAGTCAAATTCTCATCGAGAAGAACTGAATCCCAACGAATGATGTAGTTTCCATCCCCATGGTATCTTTTCAACATAGACACATGAAATACCGGATGCACTCCTGACAGTCCTGGGGTAAGGCCAATTCATAAGCTACCTCCCCTACGCGCTTCAGAACTTCAAATGGACCAATGTACCTTGGACTAAGTTTACCTCGCTTACCAAAACGCATTACCCCTTTCATGGGAGACACTTTCAGTAAGACTTGCTCACCATTCATAAACTCCAAGTCTCTAACCTTCCGATCTGCATACTCTTTCTGTCTGCTTTGAGCCGCTAGAAGCTTTCCTTGAATGCATTTCACTTTATCTAACGATTCCCTCAGAAGGTTAGTACCCCAAGGTCTAACCTCAAATGAATCAAACCACCCAATGGGAGACCTACATCTCCTCCTATACAATGCTTCGAAAGGAGCCATATCAATACTTGAGTGATAGCTATTGTTGTATGAAAACTCTGCTAAGGGTAAGAAGTTATCCCAATGACCTCCAAATTCTATCACATATGCACGAAGCATATCCTCCAACACTTGAATTGTTCGCTCAGACTGACCATCGGTCTGAGGGTGAAATGCAGTACTAAGGTCCAACCTAGTACCTAATTCAGCATGCAATGTTCTCCAAAACTTGGAAGTAAACTGCGTACCTCTATCTGATATGATGGAAAGTGGGACTCCATGCAATCGAACAATTTCTGAGATGTAAAGTTTGGCTAACTTCTCTGCATTATAAGTCACCTTGACCGGAATGAAATGAGCAGACTTAGTTAATCTGTCCACAATTACCCAAATAGAGTCAAACTTCCCCAATGTCTTTGGAAGACCAACCACGAAGTCCATTGCCATTCTCTCCCACTTCCATTCAGGAATGGGCATTCTCTGAAGTGTTCCTCCGGGCCTCTGGTGTTCATACTTTACTTGTTGACAATTTGGACATTTGGCAACAAACTCAACAATGTCGCGCTTCATTCTACTCCACCAAAAGTGTTGCTTTAGGTCACAGTACATCTTGGTTGCACCAGGATGTATAGAATATCCGGAACTATGAGCCTCTGTGAGAATAGTGTGGATCAAATCATCCACACGGGGCACACATACCCTTCCCTTAATTCTCAAAACACCTTCCTCGTCCATTATTGCTTCTTTAGCCTCTCCTCGCAACACCATATCCGGAATTCGGCTTAGTTTCTCATCATTAAATTGTTTTCCCTTGATCTTGTCAAGAAAGGAAGATCTTGCGTCCACACAAGCCAAAAATCCTCCCTTCTCATTTACTTCTAATCTCATAAAGTCATTAGCCAGAGTCTGAACCTCTCTAGCCAATGGACGTCTAAAAACTTGCAAGTGAGCTAGACTTCCCATGCTCCCTGCCTTTCTACTTAAGGCGTCTGCCACAACATTAGCCTTTCCCGGATGATACAAGATAGTGATATCGTAGTCCTTCAGTAGTTCCATCCATCTCCTCTGTCTTAAATTCAAATCTTTTTGAGTAAAGACATACTGTAGGCTACGATGAGCCGTGTATACTTCACATTTAACTCCATATAGATAGTGTCTCCATTGCTTTAAGGCAAACACTACCGCAGCTAATTCCAAATCATGGGTCGGATAATTACGTTCGTGCACCTTTAATTGCCTTGAAGCATAAGCAATTACGTTCTTCTCTTGCATTAGTACTGCACCCAAGCCCGAATAGGATGCATCACAATAGACAATGAAATTCTTACCTTCCACTGGCAAGGTAAGGATTGGTGCGGTAGTCAACAAGGTCTTGAGCTTCTGAAAGCTTTCTTTACACTCGTCCGACCATACAAATGGAACATTCTGTTTAGTCAAGTTCGTCAATTGGGAAGCAATGGAAGAGAATCCCTTGACAAATCGACGGTAATAGCTAGCTAAACCAACAAAGCTCCTTATTTCTGACACATTAGTAAGTCTTACCTAATTCTTCACTGTCTCAATCTTAGAAGGATCCACCATCACTCCATCCTTAGAAACCACATGCCCCAAGAAGGACACTGCATCTAGCCAAAACTCACACTTGGAGAATTTAGCGTAAAGCTTTTTCTCCCTCAACATTTCCAATACAATTCTCAAATGCTCTTCATGTTCCTTCTTGCTCTTTGAGTATACCAATATATCATCAATAAATACGATCACAAAGAGATCCAGATATGGCTTAAAAATCCCGTTCATCAAGCTCATGAAAGCAGCAGGGGAATTTGTAAGACCAAAAGACATTACCACAAATTCGTAATGCCCATACCTAGTTCGAAAAGAAGTTTTTGGCATATCCGTTGCCCGTATTTTCAATTGATGATAACCGGATCTCAAGTCAATCTTAGAGAAGACACAAGCACCTTGTAACTGATCGAACAAGTCATCAATGCGAGGAATGGGATACTTGTTCTTAATAGTTACCTTGTTCAACTGCCGGTAGTCTATGCACATCCGAAAACTCCCATCCTTCTTCTTCACAAATAACACCGGAGCACCCCAAGGGGATGCACTTGGTCTAATGAAGCCTTTGCTCAACAACTCTTAAAGTTGGGCCATTAACTCTCTTAACTCCGCGGGAGCCATTCTATAAGGGGGTATAGAAATGAGGCGAGTACCTGGTTCAAGATCAATGATGAAGTCGATGTCTCTATCCGGTGGCATACCCGAAAGGTCATCATAGCCTCGATAGTGGTCTAAGGCAAGAAAGTATGATCCGTCACGTGTGCCAAGGAGATGGCGATTAACATTGAATTCTCTCCTCTTGTTTTAATATGAATTGACTCCGCTTCGGTCACTTTCTTCGTAGGTCCTTAAGCAACTCCTCTTGTCAATAGTCACTATGACCGAAGGTTAGCAAGCCTGTCTCTTGATATAAATAGTCATTCCTTTCTTTCCTTTGTTAGAGAATCACCTCTCTCTGGTCTGGTAGGAATTCCATCTCTTCTGTAGTCATGCCTGTAGTCAGCCAAGGAGTGAGGAAAGTCGCTTTCAAGCCAGTACGGTACCACTCTCTCCTCAAATCGGATATTGGACCCTATTATCGAATAGGTTCTTTCAACTAGGAATGGAGTATAGTTGAGAGAATCTTATAATACGAGGGCTAGTGACTGGTCAAGTCATTAAACTTAGTCATTTTGATCAACATGGCAGCAAGTGGACTGGGTTTATGGGGCTAAACTGACTACGACCAAAGTCGTGGCTACTTCAACCAAAAAAAGGGGCGACCCCCTATTCAAACCAAAAGAAGTACCTCGTGGGAAACACATCTAAAAACTCACGAACTATCGAGACCGACTCAATTGGAGGTACTTGGGTAGTATCATCCATGAGATGTGCCAAGAACGCTAAAACAACCCTTACTAACCATTTTCTTATCACGAAGAAAGGAGATGATACGAACCGGATTGGAAGTATAGTCACCCTCCCATACTAACGGATCTGTCCCAGGCTTGGCTAACGTCACAGTTTTAGCATTACAATCCAAGATCGCAAAATTCGAAGAAAGCCAAGTCATACCCAGAATTACATCAAAATCAACCATTTCTAAGATAACCAAGTCTACATAAGTGTTGTTCCCCACAAAAGTCACCAAACAAGACCTATACACTTTTTCAACTATCACAGACTCACCCACCGGAGTAGAAACCCGAATAGGCATGTCAAGCAATTCACAATGTAAATTAAGACCATTAGCAAATGCGGAAGATACATATGAAAATGTAGAGCCAGGGTCAAATAATACAGAAGCCATACAATCACAAACTAAAAGATTACCTGTGATAACAGCATCTGATGTCTCCGCTTCCGACCGCCCAGGGAAAGCGTAACAATGGGCACTATCACCAGTCTGTCTGTGGCCTCTAACAGGTTGCGCTGCAGTAGTTCCCATTTGTCCGTCACCCCAACCGTTTTGATGACCACCATTACCTTGGCCATCACGTCCTCCAAAATAACGGCCTCTACCATGACCACCTCTACCCCTAGCTATTGGGGGTCTATAACTCGGTTTTGGACAATACCTCTTGATGTGTTCAGTCTCCCCACATCCATAACATTCTCTGGATTCAAGCATAGGTCTCTCAGAGAAGTGTTGACCGGTCTGAGATGGACCCCCGACTACAGTCTGTAGTGAAGACTGAATTGGTCGGACTAAGTAACCTCCTGAACCCTGTCCTCTAGAGTAAGAACCATTAAACTCACCTCCCTTTCGAAACCTTTTTGATGTCGATGCCATGGTGAAGTCATCTGGCTTCACTCCTTCCACCTCTATCACGAAGTCTACCACTTCTTGAAAGGATTTTGCCGTAGCCGCTACCTGTAGGGTCGAAATCCACAATTCTGACCTCAACCCGTTCACAAAACGGTGAATCCGCTCTTGTGGACTGAAACAAAGTTGGGTGGCATACCGGGATAATGCACGAAACTTAGCCTCATATGCAGTAACCGACATCCTACCTTGCTCTAGGCTCAAGAACTCATCTCTTTTTCTATCCCTCAAGGTCCGGGGGATATACTTCTCCATAAACAAGCTAGAGAATGATGTCCAAGTCATAGGTGGTGCCTCTGTTGGTTGACACACAACATGTGACCGCCACCACATTTTGGCATTCCCTTGAAACTGATAAGTCACAAACTCAACACCAAACCGTTCTACTATACGCATCTTATGTAGTAGCTCATGGCAGTCAACCAGAAAATCATAAGCATCCTCAAATTCAGCACCCTTGAAGACTGGAGGTTTCAATTTCAAGAACTTACTGAAAAGTTCATGCTGATCATTTGTCATTATAGGCCCGGTAGTCAGACGAGGAAACGTGCCTATTTCCAATGGAACATCCATGCGGGGAGCCGCAGCAGTTGCCTGTTGTACTTCCGGAACCTGAGGTGCTGGTGCAGAAAACACTGGAGGTGTTTGACCTTGATCAGATAACCCGCTAAGATAAGCAAGAACCTGATTGATCATCTTTGGGGTAGGTTGGGGTGGCAATCCCTCATTCTGTACTTGTTCATTTTCCCCTTCCTCACCCTCTCTTACTACTTCTTGAGTCGGTGGAGGAGTCACCGCCCTGGTACTAGATGGTACGGGCGCTTGTCTTCTTCCCCTAGAGGACGTCCTCCCACGACCTCTACCACGGCCTCTTGCCGCTACTCTTCCTCAAGCTACAGCCCCAATGGCTGGCTCGGACGCTTCTTGTCTTGCCGGTGTTGGTGTTGGCGCAGTCGTTGCTCTAGTTCTAACCATCTGTGAAATAGAGTGAAGATGGTCAGATACCATTTTGTATCACCTAGATACCAATTGTATCCAAGTAATAGCACGAAAGAAAGAAAGAATGGAATTTTCCTAAAGTCTTATAGCCTCTCAAAGAAAAGTAAAGGCGTCCCCCTACCGTTCCTTAAAACTCTACTAGACTCGTTCTTGTGTGATGAGACCAACGAACCTAATGCTCTGATACCAAGTTTTACCACGACCCAAATCGGGCCGCGACTGGCACCCACACTTATCCTATTATATGAGCGAACCAACCAATCTAACCCCAATCGTTTACCAATAATAACATAAAACAATGCGGAAGACTTAAACTCATTAATAAAAATCAATTAAATAACTTTTGAAAACTCAACAACTATTATTATCCCCAAAATCTGGAAGTCATCATCACAAGAAATCTTCAAATTACTAAAGCTAAGAGTATCTAAGAAACTAAACATAAATCATAGCTAGTCTATGCCAGAACTTCAAGGCATCAAGACTTGAAAAAGAAGATCCAGTCCAAGCTAGAAGCTTTAGCTCACCCTGAAATCTGGTATGACGAAGACTGGCTAGAGTTGCGGTTGAGTTGAAGATGATGGTACGTTTGCTGCACTCCACAAATAACAAAGAAACATACAAGTAGGGGTCAGTACAAAACACAGGTACTGAGTAGATATCATCGGCCAACTCAAAATAGAAAATAGTATATATCATATAATATCATAAAATGAACTACAATACTCAACATGCGGCATTTACAATTACCATCATCCTTGGTCACAACACCAAGCTCATCAATGAGGACTCACGCCTCCCCATCATACTCATTTGAGAATTAGGTTCATTAAATTGAGTATATTGATATATTTTAAGATTCATTCTCTTTGCTAATCCTGGTACTGAAACGTGACACTCTGATCCTCATATACTATCCTGGTACCGGAACGTGGCACCCAATCCATATACTATCCTGGTGTCGGAACGTGACACTCCGATCCTCATATACTATCCTGGTACCGGAACGTGGCACCCGATCCATATTATATCCTGGTGTCGGAACGTGACACTCCGATCCTCATATACTATCCTGGTACCGGAACGTGGCACCCGATCCATATTCTATCCTGGTGTCGGAACGTGACACTCCTATCCTCATATACTATCCTGGTACCGGAACGTGGCACCCGATCCATATTCTATCCTGTGTCGGAACGTGACACTCCGATCCTCATATACTATCCTGGTACCGGAACGTGGCACCCGATCCCCTAATATCACTACTTTCGTTCATCAAGCCTTCTTTGATACCAAGGCATCATCATTAACAAAGTAGATTAGGTTTTTTTATAAGATTTAGGATTCAATAGCTTCATCATGCTTATTTTACCACAATTATATAATCACAACATGCAAACACATAATTAAGCACATAGAAGGGTTTACAACACTATCCAATACATATCATTCGCTATTAAGAGTTTACTACGAATAGTATAAAAACCATAACCTACCTCCACCAATGATTAGTGATCAAGCAAGCAAGTTCCCAAAGCTTTGTTCTTCTTCTCGTTTCTCCTCTTTCTCGTTTGATCCTCTCTCTCTCTTTGTTCTTTCTATTTTTCTTATCCAAACCCTCTTTCTTTTACCCTAATTAACATATAATTAAGTATGAAAGATGACAAAATAACCCACTAATTAATTTAAGGTTATCTCATTTAACCCTCAAGAAATTGAATTATTAATATTCAACCACCAACTTTATAATTTTAAGCAGGAATAGTCCAAAACGTCCCTTAAAACATTTAAAGAAATCCGACCCAGCTTGGGATTACGCAGCCTGTGATGGGTCGTCGTGCCTGCGATGGTCCGTCCTACTGCTCCGTCACAGAGTTCAGAGACTCCATTCCATTAAAGGGTCTGTGACGGCCCGTCACACCTGTGACGGCCCGTCACACCTGTGACGGTCCGTCCTGCTATTCCGTCACGAAGTTCAGAGAGTCGATTTCAGTACCCAAATTTCAGAATTCTAAGTGTTTTGGAAAGAGACCCCCTCGACGGTCCGTCATGTCCATTACGGTTCGTCGTGGGGTCCGTCGTCTCAGTCATATTTTCCAGAAATAAAATCTGTTGCTCAAAACGACTAAACAGGTCGTTACACTAAATCTTTTAAATCATTTTCAAAAAATATAAACTATTGTTTTTTTTAAGACCGACCTCAAATCAAAATTGTTTCTATGGTGGAGCAGCGCGATCAACAATATCGTGGCATCATCCCTATAAAGGAATAAACATTTTTCAAAAAAAATAAAAATTTCTACTCAAAACTTGCTCAATTTTAAAAACTTTACTTTCGCACATGTTAATTGCTAAATATTTGCAAATTTTGTTTACAACATAATCTCATATGCTTAAATAAAAATAAAACTTGATTGTTTATTTATTGCTATCACTTAGCCTTGCATGCTCAAATTAATAAAAAATAATAAAATAGTATTAATTGTTTTATATCACTTAGCAAGATTAAATAAATTAATAAATAAAGTGACATAGATTGCTAATTGTAACCCCCATATAGATTGCATGAGATACGGCCGGGACCTGCACTTGTGGACCTTGAGGGATGCCTAACACCTTCCCCTCGAGGTAATTTGAACCCTTACCTTAATCTCTGGCTCATTGACCTTAATTAGACTTAGTTAGGTTAGATAGGTTCCCTAACGCGCCTTAATTCATTAGGTGGCGAATCCAAACTCGAAATCCCAAAAGAGTTATTAGATCGTGCACAAAACCCGTTTTCTGCGAAAATGGGGCGCGACAGGGCTAATGATCCTAAAATGTAAAAGATATGTAACTATGTAAATATTAGGCAAATCACATAGTCTAAAATAGAAATTACTTTCCATCCTTACTCTTTCACTAAATACCATAAATTCCCTTTTTATATTATTTTGAATACATAATATCGCATACCGATACTTTAATTTAAACAGACAGATACTTAAATTTTTAAATTGTTGTTAACAGTTACTACGTAAATAAGGGATTAAAATAAGGTAATAATAATTAACCCCACGAATCACGCGTACGTTTAACAATTCTAAAACAATCAGTCTTCATAAACCTCTAACTGAATTAAATTTTTTGAATTTCAAATTGTTCTTAGAAAAAACAGAATTGATCTTGTTAAGGCATTCTGTATCATGGGAAAATGATGTTAGATACGAGCGACACAAAAGTAATGAGATAGTTATGAAGGTTACGGAAGTGATCGAATCTCAAATCCGCCATTGATACAACAAACCAGATGGCTGGAGGCATCCGACGATCTATCAATCCCCGTTAATCGATGGCTGATTTTAGTTAAAATCATCCCTGAAGTATGACCTAAACCTAAAGTAAATCCTTGTGTTATATAAGTGAACAAAAAACATCCTTATACTATTCAATAAAAAATAACATGTATCATCCTTCAAAATGGTTCATTGTTGTTTCTGGTAATTGTTTTTAGTGTTTTTGTCAAATAAGAGCAAAAAAATATATTTTTTGAATGATGCGGTGGTTAATTTGGTACAGATGGAGTAGACGTCTTACTAATGGAGATGTCACCATGTTCTTTGTCATGTTCAATTTACCTCGATCAAAACTCAAGCATGTTCTTTCCTATCTTTTCATGTTTGTAAATACTTCAATCATTAGAAAACTTTGATCAGTCCTAATTCAAAAACACCAAAAAAAAGGCATTTCATTTAATGTATCATTGATTTATTTAATTTTTGCAGGTTATTTGCATTGTCTGAATTTTTTCTTTTAATTTATGAATCTGGAAGGAGATACATTGTTAGCCTTGAGATAAAGTATGTAGTCGAGGGAGATTTCAACTAGACGAAATATCTTGTGCACACACAATTGTTGTTTCAAAGAGCAAAATATTACAAATATGCATCTCCAATATTATGATTACTACATTACAGAAAATGTGTAGCGGATACCATTAATACATAAATCTCACTACTTTAGATCCTAATAATAAGTTTCACAATAGTTTGTAATATTACTTTATATATCATATTTGGCCGCAAGATATATGTATCTAACAGTTTTAAAAGTCAAGGTACACAAGTTGTTGTGGACGTTGTGGACAAAAATGTCACAATCATAAGACTTGTATTTTTTCCAAAAGGAGAATGAACCATTGAATTTATACATGACATTGATGTTTATGTTGAATAATTTTTCATTTTTTGCACTGTTATATTTCAATAAAGTAACTTGAATTGTTAATATTGTGAAGTATCAATACAATATATGTGAGTTTTGCTATTTTGTATAAAAATTAGTTCAATTTTGTGGGTAAATAATTTGTTCGATACATAATTAGCTTATGTGAATTTATAAGTATTGATAAAATTCATAACTAAGTTATCTAATAATAACTTATGTGAATCTGATACATAATTATGTATTTTTATATCCATTGATAAGACTCATATCTAATGTACCATATGCATTAAGTGAAAGATTGATTATGTGTTTCTGAACTTTCCTTTTGTATTATGTTTAACTGGTGGCAGACACCATATACACGTAATGTATCAAACAACACCATCTTCTTTTCTATATAACTGATTAAAATTAGTTATGAATTTGATACTTATGTTTTTGAACTTCAACTAAATAATATGAAAGATTTAAGTATCAAATGATATATTATGTATCGACAACACTATAATTAAATCACAAAATATAAAAATTCACATGATATAATCAATAACAAAAAAATATTCAAATTCAAAATATGACATGAAATAGTTTTTAGAGTAACACTCTAAAACCTAAGTAAAATTATTTTTAAAATAAAAACAAAACATCAAATGGTCTCTATTCATTGATACATAATCACTATTGGACAAGAACCAGATCATCTTGTTGTGGTGGAGTGAAGCAAGTCTTGAGTTTTATAGGATCATCTTTATCGCTAACATAGTCTGACTTTCATTTGAGTACATTATCTCCACAATAATGCTTCACATCGTGTGCAAAGATATTCAGCTCTAAAACCATTTGATGGCATGTATGTTGATTTCATCGCTTTGGAACTCAACAAAGACAACTATAAAAAGTAAATCATCACGAGAAAGTCAAGTTAATCATATGGTACATGATTGTAACTAAAAAGTATCTTAATATTCAGCTAATACAAAAAAAAGTAACTGATACTTAATATCAATTGATGATCTATATAATCTGACATATATTTGTATATGATACAAAAATTGTCCAACCTTTAAACATAATACAAACAAAGAAGTACAGTTAAACTAATAACTTGTCTTTTATCTTATGTTTGTATTTGATACGTTTCGTAAATTTTTGTATCTGATGCATAAAAAAAATACATGTTTGAATGATACACTATTGAACATTACTTTTGTATCAATAATTTTAAAAAATTACAACAACTCCTCAAAAAAAATATGTATCAAGTACTTTTGTATTGAACATATAACTTCTAACAACTACACTAATTTAAATCATGATACATTACATCATTAAGATAAGTAGTGTTTCAGAAACTTTAAAACACTAAAGAAATTTAGAATAAAAGACAAAAGAATAAATACATAGAAAATTCATACCTTGGGTTGCATAGATCAGGAAACTACATATCTAATTTTTCTCTCCATTTTTTCTTCGGGGGTGGGGGGTGGGAGTAGGGTTCTACATTAATTTTAGATACAAATTATGTCGTATATGATATAAATTTTACAAAATTATGCAACATGGTACATGATATAAAATTCTGCAAATGTATATCATGATACATTTCACAATTAAGATAATATGTATCAGAAACTTTAAAATACGAAATAAGTTTAGTTTAAGAGTGTGTTTGGTATTAAGGAAAATGTTTTTTTCAAATCATCTCATTTTCCTTAATCATTTTCCTCAAAATTAAGGAAAATGACTTCTCTTCAAAAATTAAGGAAAACATTTTCCAAAACTCTCCTCCAATTTCAAATTACATCATTTTTGAGGAGAAACAACAATTTTTTAAAAAAACTAATTTTTAAAATTTTATATTTTTACCCGATCCCTGACCCCCACCCATCCACCACCGGTCAGTCCCCCCCCCCCCAACCCCAACCCCAAACCCTCTTCAAAAAATTAAATTTATTTTTTAAAAATATTTTCAACTTCAAATTTTTATTTTTAAACTCCTATCCCCCCCCAGGCCATCCCCCTACCCACCCTTACCAGCCCCCCACCCACCCCCAACTCCCAAAAAAATTAATTTATTTTTTTTAAATACTATCAGCTTCAAATTTTTATTTTTTCACTCCTACCCCCCTCCCCCCTTCCCCAACCCACTACCCCCACCCCCACCATCCCAAAAAAATTATTTTTAAAAAATATTTTCAATTTCATAAGTTATTTTCTACTCTAGTAAAAATAAAAGATGTCTCTCAAAAACAATTTTTCATTCATAAATCAAACACTAAAAATCATTTCCAAAAAATATTTTCTACTCACCAACCAAACATGAGAAAATAAGTACAAAATCTACTTGTTTTGCAAGAAAACATTTTCCTTCATACCAAACACACGCTAAAAACAAAAAAAAAATTAAAGTTTCATACATTCGGTTACAGATCGAGAAACTACATATTTATTTTTTCTTTCCATTTTTGGGGTTTCTTTCTACATTTACTTTAGATACAAACTAGAAGTTTCATACATTGGATTGAAGTCCGAAGCCTAAAGGGCAAAAACAAAACATGTCAAAAATTTCAAAGGGGTATATCAATCTTTTTTTAATCAAAAGAGCAAAATCGCTACTGACGTAGCAATTTTATTTCACGTCGTTAAGTTTGTTAAAAGTTAAAATCGCTGACCAACCAGGGATATTGTCCAATTTTTTTTCCTTTTTAAAAAAGAAATGTTGCCAAGCAGCGTTTTGGCAATTTTTTTTTTTTTGTATAAAAGTAAAATCTCTAACTAGGCCACGATTTAAGTGGGAACCTTTTTTTTTTTGGGAAACCGTTGCTGTGGATTTTTTTTCTTTTTTACTTTTTAAATTTTGGCAGCTATTTTTGTCAACTAATTTTTATTAAATTATTGCGGCCAATTTTTGTTAAGCAATCATATCAAATGTTGATGAATTCTTTTTTTAAAATTTTTTTACGATATTTCTAAAAAAAAAATTGCACTGATTTATTTTTTAAAAAAAAATATTCCACCAAGCTGTGATCTTTTATTTAAAAAATCAAGAAAATCGCAGCCAAGAAAAAAAATTCACTAAAACGCTGCTTTTTTATATATTTTATTTAATATACATATGATGCAATTGCAGTGATTTTATTAAAAAAAAAACATTTAGCGAAATCTTTACTAAATATTGTAATGTGATTTTTATTTTGATCAAAATAAAAAAAAGTAAAATCACTAACATTTAATACAATTTTTTTAAAAAAATTATTGGCAACGATATTTTTATAAAGAAAAATTTACTAGAAGTGATTTTTTTATTTAAAAGAAAAATTTTTTATAAAACGTTGATTTTAATTATTTTAAAAAAAACATTAAATAATTTTTTTTTAAAAAAATAGCAATTATATTTTAATAAAAAAGTTTTAAAAAATAGTTTTCTTTAATAGCTGCCAAGGTAGCAATCTTTAAAAAAAGAAAAAACTTTTCCACAAAAATCGCTATTAAGACAGTGATTTTTTTTATATAAAAATATTGCAATCGCAGTGATTTTAATTTTGTAAAATGTAAAATTCGCCTAAAACGCTGCATGAGCAGCGATTCGCTTTAAAAAAAAAAAGGAAAAAAATATGAACAGTTGGTAGGTCAGCGAATTTGAGAATTTTGAGACTTAACGGCATGAAAATAAAATCGCTACTTCTGTAGCAATTTTGCCTTTTTGGTTAAAAAAAATTGATGTACCCCTTTGAAATTTTTGATATTTTCTTTTACCCTTTAAGCTTTGTACTCCCTTGGATTGCATACTAATTTATTTTATCCCTCCACTTCAAACGTCGTTTTCTTCACACAAATTCTCCGGCGATGTCTATGTCAATAGCCGTAATATCTAATGCGGACATTAGCCCAAGTACAATATCGATAATGTAAATCAAAAAGCTAAATAATTTTTAAAAAAAAAAAATTGAGGAACTAGAAAGAAAAAAATTGATTTAAAAATAGTCCGACCGGAATTTCAAATCGATGAACAAGAGAAATATTAGATTTGCAATTCAAAAATGCAGTGATGAATGTAACTATCGATATATAGGAGAGATTTTAGGCGTGAAAATAGGAACAAATTTTTTGATCTGAAAGGATTGTAAATAATGTATCTAGAAAAGTTTGAACCTAATCTTATGTTTTATCTTAAGAAATATATTAGTTAGTGCTTCAAATTAATTGGCTTCCAGTAAAGAGAAATATATTAGTAAGTTTTATTTACGATTAAATACTAAAACTTTGGTACTAAATTAGTTCTTGATATTTCTCTCATTTTATACATCTTTATTTAGATTAGAAGTATTACGTATCTTACAACTACTCCTCCCGTATTAGTACAGAGTCTTCTAAAAAAACCTTAAATTCATATGTTTATTAAGGATGGCATTTGACCTGCCAAATCTTTGATTATTGTGTGTTTCAATTAATATTATTGGAAGAACTTACATTTGAGAAAGTCGGATTGAAATAAATTAACAGAAAAGGGGTTAAAGGTACCTTGTAAAATGATTGGTAATAAAGTAGAGATAAACACAATAAATTAAATGGCAATGATAGAAAAAACATTTTATTTTATATCAACTGGCATTAACATAGAGTAACAATTGAATCTATAAAATTTTAAGTGCCACATATAACGGCCATGTATTTATTCTAAATATCGTTACTTAATTCCATATAGGACACCGGATATGTTGTTGTTATAATAGTATCAAGTGGACGAGGACAAGTAATTTATATAATTATATTATATCACATGAAAGTGAAATAGACGTTGAGCAAGTTCCATGCCATAACTTTGTATATTCACCTCCTTCACCATCACAGCATTTGCACTCCAAACCAATCGTTGAAAACATCTTCAAATAATCACCTATATATATTTAATAATATGAAATAAAAAATAATCATTATTACAGTGTAAATTAATTCCAAGACAAAAGAAAATCAATTAATGTTGCCAAAGAAAAATTAAAATAACGAGTGCTAACTTTTAAGATGTTGAAGAAATACATGGTTAGCTTCAAGACTTGAAGTGGTCATTATCATTACAAGTACAAGAAGAACAAAGAACATAAAATGTTTTGAAATGCCCATCATGAAGAGATGTGGTTAAGAGAGAATTACAAATTGATACTAAATTATGCTGTTATTTATATTCACTAGTACTAGTATACGTATCCATGCAATATATGAAGGGCTAATATTAAAATATTGGGTTAAGGGCTAATATTAAAATATTGGGTTACTAGAAGGAAACAAAATAGTAAGAGCGTGCATTGCGAGTTTAATCCTAGGCTTAAGTCATATGCGGCTCCCTAAAGTTGTCTGCATAATTCATTTAAACACCACAATTAAGGTTTGTACCTATTAAACACTTTAATTATTCAAAACTGTGTCTATTGAGCACAAAATACTGACGTGACTAAATAAGTGTGTCTCACAGCGTAGTAACGCGTGAATATATTCCTAATCTATTTAAAAATAAACTTTACTCTTTTTTTTATCCTAATCAGCATTAATTAATACAACTCAAAGTATTTTTTTATTTAAAATAATATTTTTGACCAAAAAGAAAGCAACCACACCCATCCCCACCCCTGTAGGCTGTACCAATTGTCTTCTTCTTCACCCCATTTCTGCACTCTGTTTTTTTTTTCTTTCATTTTTATTTTTCACTCTTCATAAATTGAATTTGTTAAAAGAACTTGCAACAAGAAACAAATGGGACATCAAAACTATTGTAGCAATATTTGTTCTCTTTATTGATTTTGAAATAATTTATCAAAATAATTTATCTACGTATTTTTTCCATAAAGAATCTTAACAATCACTCCATTAATATATTATACTTCATAATTTATTTCACTATTTGCATTAGACTTGATTTCAAAAAGATTAATCTTTTCAAAGGAATAGCTAATGAGAAGTAATTGATGATGATGAAGAAGAAGATAAGGCAAATGATTAGGTTGACGAACTTGGAGGAGGGGGTGGGGGAGATTTTCTTTTTTCTTCTTTTTGTTGTTGCCGGAGGAATGGAATTTGTTGTTGGAATCATAACAATGGCTGGTGAAGGGAAGAAGAAGAAAGGTGGGTGGGTGGGTTTGTGTGGGAATGGGTGTTTTCTTTTTTCTCCTTTTTGATAAATAATTTTTAGGATTATTAATGATTGGAGTTTTTATTTTCATTTTTAAAAAACATAATCAAATATTCATTAGATGGGGCCCATGTGCCACATACTGCAATTTTATTGGATACTTTTTAAAAATAGTGTGCGTGAGTTACACACACAACATTTTAAAAGTTTATTATTATTTTGTATTTAATAGGTACATATTCGTTAATATTAGAGTGTCTAATAGTTAGTAGCCTTAGTTGAGGTGTTTAAGTGAATTATGAGGACAACTTTAGGAAGCCGCAGATGACTTAAGCCTTAGTCCTATTAATATGCACAAGTGGGGCAACATCATTAGACTAATCAACTTCCAATCTTAGAATTTGCACATACATACATCTCTTTACGTGAAAGAAGGATTAAAAACAACATACATATACATACATACACATGAGTGGCGCATAAGCTAACATGCAAATTATGCGATGCATGATGGTTCATGTTGAATGCAAAATATATATATATATATATTGTGCAAATTGGATAGAAGTAAATTTACTTTCTTATACAAAAATATGGCTTAATACAAAGTTAGTCTCGTGGACTTGTTAGGATATTTTATCGGAATAATGAAATTAAGTCATGTTCTAATTAATTGAATACCTCAAGTTTTTATAGAATATTCTAATTAGACATTTTCCATTCAAGTATATTTAGAAGAAAAAAAGTGTGTTTGAATTCACTAAGTTAATCATATAAAATAAGTCATCTTCTTTAATTATTTATATATTTATATAAATTTTGAGTAAGTTTAATTTGCAGGTCAAAAAATTGACATGCGAGCAGGTCGACTCAATAAGATTGTGGGCCTAAAGAGAAATTTAGAGAGGGATCCTAATATATATATATATATATATATATATATATATATATATATATATATATATATATATATATATATACTTTTTAGTTTTTAAAAGGGAAAAGGCACAAGTACCCCCCGTCTTATTACCCTTCTGATTTTTTTTTTTTTGTAATTTTACACACCTTTTGTCTTACGTGGCATACTCTGTGACTCCACGCAATCGAGGTGCGTGAAAAATATTTGAATGTCACGTAAGCCAAAAAGGTGCATAAAATTACAAAAAGAAATAGTTAGGGGGGTAACAAGACCTTAGAATAGTTAAGGTTTCTCTTTGGGATTTCGGTCATAGTCTAGGGGGGTTCTTGTGCATTTTCCCTTTTTAAATGTGAAGTCATTAGTTATTGTTTTATAATCAACTCGTTTTAATAATTCCTTTTCAATTGATAATACAATTAATTCATTCAATCTCTCTTGGGACATTATCAATCTTAAATACAATTTTAGTTTCCAAAAACTTCTTTCAGCTGAGGTAACGGTTACATGAACGTTTAATATTATATTATAAGCAATATGTGTATTTGAAAAATAATCGGGTTTGATTGAGTATTTTATTAGGTCATTATCTTCTACTTGTATTACTTCTTAACACTTTTAATTCAAAAAATAAATCTAAATCATCAATATCAGAATAATATTATGTGTTAAAGAAAGTTCAAGACAATATTCTTTTTTGGGAAAATGCATAAGTACCCTCCCAACCTATGTCCGAAATCTCAGACTTATACTATACAAAGTACCTATTTTCCCTTGATCTTATTTTATAAATAATTTTCTAGCCCTTTCGGCCTACGTGACACTAACTTGAAAAAAAATGTCAACATGCGCTGAGCCCACATGATAGTGTCACTTAGGCCGAAAAGGGATAGAAAATTATTTATATAATAAGTTCAGGGGTAATAGATCCTTAGTATAATATAAGTAGTCTATGAGATTTCGAGCATAGGGTAGGGGGTACTTGTACATTTTCCCAAAAATTAAAAAAATCTCATTATCTAGTGATCTCAATTTACCACTAAATAAGAAACAAAAGATATTTTCATATACTTCAACTGGTTGAAATCTAATTCAAGGGACTTTGTGATTTCGTTGTCACTATTTTCATCAAATTGTTTCCATCTCGTGTGCAATTTTCTTAGTAGAAATCATAGCACTCATAGTAGATATAATTTTGTTTTAAAAAATAACAATTACAAGTACTTTTTTGTTTAAAAAGAATAGGGCTCCAAGCGATGACTTTAGTGGTGTCTGGACTAAAGACGCCCTGCGTGCGAGCCGATTCAAGATGAGATCTTTCGAACAATTAATCCACATAAACAAACAAGAAGAATGAGTCAAATCCGAAAGATTGAGTTGAGCAAATCACTGATGAAAATTAAAGGATAAGAAAATCATCTTCATCGAAGAAGAGAAAACACAAAATATTATTTATGCTAATCAGAAATGATACATGACATGATCGATCTGATTATAAATTAAGCCACAATAACAGAAGAACACAGTATTACATACTGCCACCAAACACATAGGTACATAACATAGTAACATATCGTGTAGTCTTCATGGCAGTGTGTAAGCTGCAATTAAAACACGAGAAGATGAAGATTAATTAGTATATATATATATATTGGAGATGTGAAAAAATAATATAATTTTATTAGAATTAAGAACATACGTCCACACTTATAGCCAACGGGACGATTGGCTAGGTTA
Source organism: Solanum lycopersicum (assembly GCF_036512215.1). Classification (NCBI taxonomy): domain Eukaryota; kingdom Viridiplantae; phylum Streptophyta; class Magnoliopsida; order Solanales; family Solanaceae; genus Solanum; species Solanum lycopersicum. The sequence continues at coordinate 48,421,493 of NC_090802.1, read as the reverse complement.
CAACGCTTGGGGATGGTTATCGCAACTTCAGGATTAGCTCCAGAGCTTTTAGCAGTATTTGAGAGCATAACAGCACAGAGACATTTCGGGTTGTGTCCCAATTTCTGTATTTGTAAACAACAACTCCTTGATACGGATGCATTCTCATCCGATGCTGCTTCTGCGCAAGGAATCAATTTCATGGCTTCCATATCTGGAGAATTTCTCCCGCATTCACCGGCTCCATCAGCTCCAGCAATGGCCAGTAGCACAACAAATCCTACAACACACAACAAGTAGTTCATTCCTGCAAATAATTTTTGTTTTGTTATTGCCCTTCCCATGGTCAAAATTTATATTGAACATGTTGTTAAGATAATGTTGACACGTGAAATTCCACAAAATACTATAGTGGATGAGCCATTAAAGCATACTCTATTTTTATATTTATAATGATGTTGGTGTCTTGTCAAAAGCAAATTAATTCATTTATCAACATTATTGCCATCATTTGAGATGCTTTAAGAGGTGTTCACATTGGGAAAACATGACACTTAGAAATAATTTCAATTAATATAATACAACTCAAATGCTTACTCCATTAACATATAAAAATATTGTAATTAAGTTATAATAGGAACAAGGTTCATCAAATTTTGCAATGGAATTTTAGTTCAATATACATCCTTGATCCTTGAACCAATCTGTTGTTTAAGATCTTTTGTATGCAGACACTTGATAGTGTATAAGAATAATATTAAATGGACTGTATCAGTTATGCTTGCATTTTTTATACATAAATTATTTTAAGGAAAATTTACGCAGATAAGCAAATCTATACTATTTAATTACTCATCATAGCTATAGTTTGCTATAATTACCAATCGCGACTAACATTATATTTTAATTACGTGGGCTGACTTCGAGTTTGTATAATTAATCATGTTTGTATATGTATAATTCGTCAGGATGTACAAATAAATATGTATAATATACAATTTTTAGCCTATATACATATATAATTCGCCTCTCTCCCACTTTTTGCCCTCTCTCGCTAGCCTCTCTCCTCCCGCTCTCAATCTCGCTCGCCTCTCTCTTCCCTCTCCCAATCTCGCTTGCCATTTATACAAATATATATGTATATTATACAATTATATACATATACAATTCACCTCTCTCGCTTGTCTCTCTCGATCTCACTCACCTCTCTCCTCTCCCTGCCAGTATCGCTCGCCTCTCTCCTCCCTCTCTCAATCTCTCTTGACATATACACAATTACATATGTATAATATACAATTATCTAACCAATATACATATACAATTCATCTTTCTCTCACTCTTTTCCCCCTCTCTCTCCCAGTCTAGCTCGCCTCTCTCCTCCAAACAACATGTAGTTACAAATTGTAATTATTAAACTATAGTTATAGAGAGCAATTAATTATTTTTAAGTGACTATATGTGAAAGTTTCCCTTGTTTTAATGAATTGTTTCATTTGATGCATAAGAAAAATAGCATGTATTGTATAAAAAAAGTAATTTGCAAAGATATCCTCTATTACTATGGCAGAAAAATGTATAAAAGGCTTTGAGGGACATTTGAGTTTTTAATCATTTTAATGTATGCATTAAAACCATTGCATTGATAATACCTAGAAATTCTTGATATTAACAATAAACACTTTAATACACGATAAAAAACATCAATTATACATAGATTGAAAAAGAGCACCAAATAAGGGAGAGTTAATACCTCAGATGGTCACTCAACTATGCACTCTTCTCTCAGAAAGTCACTCAAATTTCAATTTTCACTCAAAAGTCACTCAACTATGCACTTCTTTCTCAGAAAGTCACTCAACTTTGAATTTTAATTTAAAAGTCACTCAACTATTCACTCTTTCCTCAAAAGGTCACTCAATCTATTAATTGTTGTTTTAATTAAAATTTATTGATATTAATTATTTATATAACAAACCAAAATTTTAAAAAAAATAAAAATACCATTTAAACCATTTAGGGATTCACTCACCTAACCCGGCCCATTAAAAAATATGATATGACCCATTTTATTTTGTCTTTAATCATAATTCAAGGTTTAAAGAAAGAGATTAATTTAGGATTAAAGACAAAATAAAATGGGTCATATCATATTTTTTAATGGGTTGGGTTAGGTGGATGAATCACTAAATAGTTTAATTTATTTTTTTAAAATTTTTGATTTGTTATATAAATAATTAATATCAACAATTTTTAATTAAAAAATAATTTAATAGATTGAGTGACTTTTTGAGGAAAGAATGGATAGTTGAGTGACTTTTGAGTTAAAAATTCAAAGTTGAGTGACTTTTTGAGAAAGAAAGCAATAGTTGAGTGATTTTTGAGTGAAAATTGAAAGTTGACTGACTTCCCGAGAGAAGAGTGCATAGTTGAGTGACCATCTGAGGTATGAACTCAATAAGTATCCTCTCCAGTACATAATCTCTCCAGTTCCTCCATTACCCCTTTAATATTTTGCAATATGTTATACAAATAATTTAAAATATGTTATACAAATAATTTAATGACTCATATTTGTTTGGTTAACTAAAGAGTTTTATCATAGTTAATATTTCTCTCACTTACTTTATGTGCTTAGAATTCCTTCTTTTCTGCCATAGTTTATTTTTTTCACAACTTTTTTTTTTGCAGCAAATCAACAATAGATTTCTGGATTTTGTTTATAATTTGAGACTTTAAATTCATTTTATTTTTAATCATTGATAATTTCTCAATTGATAGCCTCTCTCATAAAACTTTTTTTTAAAGAAGTTCTCTTCTTACGGAACGACTTGAGTAATAAATTCTAAGTATTTCTCAAATCTAGCTTTTTTGAATCCTCTCTTTCGTCACTTATTTTTATTTATTTTGTTGAATCATTTAATATTATATATCAAAATTTTCAAACATGCATTAATTCTCCTACTTTATTGACTAGTATGAAGATGTAAGCTTATATCCACTTCTTGTATAGTTTGTTAAGGTATGATACATCCTTAAAAAGTACTAATATTTGAGGATATAACTTAAAGTCTACTTACTATTATTATTATTTTGATTTTTTAATAAAAATATAAAATAATTAAAGATCACGTTAAATATAATGATAAATATAAATAACACCTTGATTTTATTTTGCTGATGAGAGTTTCATTCCTCATTTATAATTTCCTTTCTTATTTTTCCTCTTGCTGTCCAAATTTTCCCACTATTTTTTATAAAATATTATGACATTAAATATAAAATATATACTTTTTACATCACTGTCCTTATCTTTTTGATAGACTAGAAAAATACGATTCGTATCACGAGCCCAACGTAAAAATTGTTTAAGCTAAATTGATGCGATTCACAATAATAACTGAATTACATGAATTAACAAAATCGGATGTATCTTCAAGTTTGAAATTTTTAATCATGAAATTGAGACCAATACATAAAAAAGGTGAAATTAAAGTAAATCACAATCATTTGAAATGATTAAAAATCAAAATGAACAGAGTTATAGTCACTTCTATTCTCAAATTTGCAACAAAAAAACATACGGTCACATCTTTTTGTGATTATTCTCCAAAATTATAAATAATCGACATACATATATGTAAGGAAGGGGGAAAAAGAGCGAACAAATATCCTTTTAGTTGTGATGGTATTGAAGTTAGGAAGATTTCTCAAATTGATTTGGTGGTGTCTACTCCAAAGTCAATGAATTTCGTTAAGTTATTGATTCTAGTTACAAAGAATTGAATTGAAGTCAGAAGGTGTTACCATGTTAAACAATATAAAGGATCTTTAACCATAAACTGATTCTCCCTTTGTCTTAGATTTACTTTCGTTATTAATTAATTTCCAAATATTTGACATATTTTTATATTTAGTAATAATTTAACTTCAAATGAAATAATTTTTAGTAATAAATATCTATGACTCACATTTGACTATAAATTTTAAAAAAAATTCTTTTCTAATCTCCGTGACTAACTCATATAAATTGAAACAACAAATATTAAATTTTATACGTGAGATGCAATGAATTACGTAACACCTCCGAAATATCTTTCATACTTTACTTCATTAAATAAGTCTTGTCTAATTTTACAAAAAAAATAAAAATCATTTGAATCCACCCGCTTAACAAAGAACCCACCTTGATGAGCATTTCTTTGCTTTAATTTTGTATCTCACGCAACAAAAAATCAAGGCAAAACTTCATATGCAAATCTCTGTAATAGCGCCTTTAATTAATATCTCTACGTCAATCTTCTTAGATGGTTCCATCAAGGAGGCCATGTATCATACATACTATTTTTCACTTGCGGAGATATTTGGTGTTTGGAACATTAGAAAGCTAAGTGTTAAATTTGAATTTGATAGTTGTTCTAGAGAATCAGCAAGTTTTAGAGTAATTTGATCATGAAACATCATAACTTACACACATAGCTAATGTCGGTCCTTGCCTCATTTGCAAATTCTGTTTGACCTTAAATAATGTTGGATTTCTGCTCAAAACCTATATTGCAGTATTTGATTCTAAACATAATTTTTGCTCTCTTACTTTCTTTTCAATAACTTTTTCTCAAAACACTGTTTAAAAACCCAAAATTAAGATTTTTCACTTAACATCTACCCTACATGGCTATAATGAATCTAACAGACAATTCATAAAATTTGAAAAAAAGATGATCAAAGAAGAAGAGTTACAACCTGTGATTGCTTTATTTTGTGGTAAACAGAGAGAAAGAGATCATGACAAAAGAAGAGCTACCACATGTTTATTCCTTAAATAAAAGGTAAGACACGTATCTAAATGCATATATATTTGCTAGAATCAAATGACCAAATTATCCTTGTTTTTAACTTTAATGACAAACAAGCAACCATGTTAAAATGTTTGAAACTGTCTCTTCTATATATATATATATTAGCCCGTGCAACATGAGCCCAACATAATGGAAATTTAGTTAGAATTGTTTTGTTGAGAACAAGTTATCTAAAATAATTAAATTTTGAAATTAATTATCCTAAAATAAATTATTATATATTTCATCACTATGACAAAAAAAATCTGCAATAAATAAGTCAGTGACTACCTAATATCCCCAACTAAACATAAAATAAAATAATTCAAACATTTTGTCCTGAAATTATTATACATTATACTCACACCAAATGATTCTATAGAGTCTGTTTTATTTAAGAAAAACATATATTAATTGAAAAGTGAAACAATGTATTTAAAGTTAGATCCACAGATTTAAAGATTTCTATAAATGTTCTATTTACATATTAACACAATGCAATAAATTAAATTGAAGGTCAGCCAGGATGCAGTCTTAATTGTGATCTCCAACTTGCCATGTTATATAAACAAGGTAGAATAGGAAGTTGGTATTTGTAAAAATATAAGATACAAAGAAATTCTAGTATATAGAGGAAAGCATATGTAAAGGAACAAGCAAGTTGATCGAAAGATAAAAGGGGCAAGTTAAAACTAAAGAATACATTCAACATGTAAATAAAGATGAAAATAAGAGAAATGAAGTCAAGTTTGAGAGAGGGAAAAAGCGAAAAAAAATGCGATCAGCTTAGCAGGTGACACCACAACCCTTCACAGAGACTCCTCATAGCTTCAAATTCTTCCCACAACTCCATCCTTTCATTTCTATCACAGGATGCATAGACTGCTGTGAGAAACCAAGTTAGTTCTTGATTAACTCCACATAATTTACAAGTAATTGATTGGTTTCTATATTCCACCATCTCCCCTTTCCATGATCTTTTGTCCCACAATAGAATTCGGATAGATTGCCTAGCAAGAATTGCAAGAGAAGGTACCAGAACTTTGGCAGAGAACCAGCTAAACTGAACGCAGCTACTGAATTGTTGTATAAGTAAATTTGGTTCAACAATGGTCTTATATATTCAGTATTCAGGAATTACAGGCTCTCTAGAAACAGTTTTGCAAAATTTCTGTGATAGCTATTGAACAGAATTACAGGGAATGGAAGAACTAATGAAGCTACTACCACGACAACTACAAGTTTGCAATGATGTACCTGTCTTTTCAATAATCAGTACAGTCTAATAATTCATTCCTCACAAAATCTTCTTAAGAAAAATAATTTGGATCAACACTTAAGTAAATAAATGAAAATGTCTTATATATAAGAGTTTAGGTACTAAAATAAGACATTACCACTGTTATGTATTAATAATATCTAAAGAACAAGCAATAATATTAAACAAGCTCTAAGCAAGTTTTGTCGATTATAACTTGAAGAGGTCAACATCACATTGGTTACATTAGAATATAAACCTCAAGTATACGTTGTCCTTGGTAATGTTATTTCAACTTCTGTTTTGTAGCATCCCTCAAATTCAACAATTCACTAAGTATCAAAAAAAATTCACATATCAACTTAAAGTTAATTTCTTGTTATCTCTTTTTTTTTCTCCTTTTAGATGGTGCTTAACTTTATAAATTGAACTTGGACAAGGAGAAAAAGAAAGAGAACAAGTAATAATTGTAATCCCATGTAGCAGTAGCAGAGACAATGACAATAAAAGTAACACTAAAAAAGTAGTAAAAAAATCTCTTACCGGTAAATATTTTCCTCAAATGAGTCTCATGCAATGCGAACTTAGATTATAGAACACAAAACAAAAAATCAAAAGAATAAAAAAAATAAAGTAAAAGCTTCATCCTAGTATTATTAAAAGAAACACACTACAACACTTCCCACTGGATATTATAAAGAGTATATATTGCTTTCTTCCATGAAAATTGGTTTTTCATATTTTAAATGAAGGAAAAAAGAATCAGATCACCCTACAACTCAAATTGGTAAGTTTTCAACCTTTCTTCTTAAGTTTCTCCCCAAAACTGATGGCTTTGTGTGCTTATGATTCTAAGACTGAAGAGATCTTTTGCCAATACAATGTGAATGCTCTTTTCCAGTTGAGCCTGTTTGATTCCACCTCGTCTTAATCCTTTGGAAATTCAATCTATGTTAGCATTTCATTGATTTGTCGAGATATAGATTGTATGTTTATTGCTTGGTTTGTTGGCTGACATTTGCACAACAAAATGTTTAGACAAACTCTTTTTGAGTTGTTCATTTTATTTATTTCAACACGACCAATGAACTATAGGGAATACATGCCGAGCTTGGAAAAAACATCATATTTACTTGCAGAACTACTCCAAGAAAGGTCCTCACATGGTCAAACAGATTGGGAATTTTGATTATTGTTGCCAAGGCTGCGCACTTTCTCCACACAAGCGTAATCCCTCCTTCATTTAGTAGTAGTGTGAAGACAAAATTTGATTAGCATCAAATTGAAAAACTCAATGGTTATGTAATATCAATCCATATGGAAGATAGTGAAAAACTTGAGGTATGTTGAAATGGTATTGATAAGATGAAGGGTAGGGGTGAAGTTTGAATACACTACACCCTCCCTAAACCCCACTTATAGTATTATACACTTGATTGTTGCTGTTTTAGGAGAAAAGGAAATGATATCATCTAATGGGAACCTATTTAATTTTGTATTATCCTTTTAGCCTCTTAAAGTGTTATTGAAGTGCATAGGTCTCTTCTTTTGACTTCTGAAAACTTTCCTTTGAACTAATCTTTTATCGTATGGAACACTCATTGTTGCATTCCATTTTAACAATAAATTGCACTTCCTATAAAGATCAATATTCCTTTTTCAGAAATCTGAAGGTTGAGAAAAATATGATTGGACGAAAACAAATGAAATCAATTTTGCTGATTCCATAAGAGATATCCAATAGCTATCAAATAGGTCAAAAGTAGTTGAAACTACTACTCAGCCACAAAAGCTAGAGGTTGAAGCCATGCTAATGGCTGTGTCATGATACTCTACTGCAATCCAAGGCACAAGAATAGTCTTTAAGGTTATTGATTTTAATCATCTTCATTCAATAGATTGGAATAACTTCCACATTTTTTAATACATATGATCAGAATTAACTAAAATGAAACTAAAGATAGAACTTGAGCTTTAGAGAGTCAGACACGAGTTAAAATAACATTTTTCTCCGAGATTTTTAACTTTTAACACTTTAACATAGTCAAGACTCCACATCTCTAATACTGGAGAAATTATTTGTTTCTTATACCGTGCACAGAGTAAAATAAGTTCACAGCGACACATTAAAATAATGATAATTAACCAAACAATTTCTACAAAACTCAATAAAGATGGATAAAACAGATGCATGATTCGACAGACATACCTGTAGCTGAAATTCCGGTAAAGGTAATTGTAGCTGCGCTTAACTTCAATTTGTGCAATCTACAACAACAAATGACCAAAATTGACAACCCCAAAAAGTTGATTCAGTCAGAATCACATCTTTCATAAAATTTTCTTCTAATTAATTACATCAGAAACCCATACAAACAGACAAAAGACCATATAAATTATTGCATGTTCAATAAAGCGTAAAATGCAATATGCGCGAATGGAAAGACGAAATAACTAAACAAAAAGCGAAGCTAAAAGGGTCTCCCAAGCAAAACAAACTTGAACATCAAACAACAATCCCAAATAAAAAAAACCCATGACAATATGAAGACCCCAAGATCAAATTTCACCTAAAACTATGATGACACCAAGATCAAATTACAGCAACAAAAGATAATACACTAACTTGATTTTAATAAAACCAAATAGTAGAGATCTAGAGCAATTTAATGGCAGAAAGAACCCATGGCAATATGGGCTAGGGTTTCAACTAAATGGAATAACTGGAAAGAGGTAAAAAAAAAACAGTAACAATTACTAAATTAAAAAACAAAAATGTCAAAAAAAAGTATAGAAATAATTTGGAGTATTACCTAAAAGATGAATTGAAGAAAACAAAAAGAGCAGAGAGAGAGCGGTGTCGGGAGAAAATTGAAAGAAGAACCTACACACAAGTTACAATGAAGGGCGAAAAGACAAAAATATCCTCAAACTTTACTTAAAAGACATTAAACAGCCATGTTGAAACAAGCTCTTTCTATTATAGTAGTATATATATATATATATATATAAAATATGGGGAAGGCCCGTCGCAAGCACGGGCCCAATAGTCAAAATATCAGTATTAATGAATCATTGATGATAGTTATTACAGAAGATGGATAATGTGATATGTTATATACTATTAGAGATATTCAAAATATATGTACAACTGATATTGGACATCAAGATGATTCATATTAACTAAGGTAATAAAATCAAAATATTTTTTTGCCATATGAGATCAACATGTGATTGTTTATCATATCATATGTAGAGGATGTGCAAGATTCGTGTAGTGAGAAGTTTTCTGAAGTTTTTGAGCTGCTTTTGTTGAATTGTTCCAAATTAGAATGTGAAATTTACTGAAAAGTTTCAAACTTTAAGAAATAAAGTGACACTTTTTTTATGTGGATGAGTGGAGGGGGGCAATGAGAGGTGAAGTTCTAGGATTGAGGGGACAACAATGACTACAGGGTCATGGGTCTTCGTTCTTCAGGAAGTTTTGGTTCTTTGCAACAACAACTATTTCAGAATAGTTCATCACCAATCCAAACAACACCCCCTATTCCAAGAAAACCCCCAAAATTGTTTAAGGAGGAAGAGGGATTGTTTCTCTGGATCTGCAAGTTCGCCCCTCGAAAGAATGTTGGGATGTTGCTACACTGTGTAGTTTCTGCTGCAGCTTTTCTGTGGGTCTTGCATGTTGGCAAAGGTTTGCTCTCTACACTTCTGTACATTTGTCACTTTTTTTTGAGATGTGTCACATTGTTAGGACTTTTGGCTCCAACTTTTAGTTTAAAGTGGTGTAGTATCCATAATTCCATTCTACATCATGTCAAATCTTTATGCAAACCAGAGCTTTAGCTATAGTTTGGTGTTCATGCACTTTCAAATACTAAGATAGAGAATTTGCTTATTAAGTAGTAATACAAAATCAAAAATCTTATTTTTGTTATTTCTTAGAGTTTATCGGATACATGAAGGTAAAGGTCTGTTTACACACCACCCTCCCTAGGACCCACTTGTGGGATTACTCTATGTACGTTGTTGTTGTCATTTCTTTGAGTTAATGCCATAATAGCTTTTGATAGGCTCTTATGTGGTGTTATCTGGTGGTTATAGTGTTCTAATTTTGGTAAATATTAATTGGTTGCCTTGCATTTGTTTGTATTTTTGACATTTTTTTAATGAGGAAATTTTCATGATTTTGGCTAGTTTCCACTGAAGATTCTCAATGAACACCTGTATAATTCAATTTTCTGCTTCTGTTATTAAAGGAATGCTTTTGATTCGGCCGTTCCATATGTTAGTGCTTGTACATTTCCTAAATTTTCATCCCTCAAATCTGCTTTTCTGCCTTCTGCAATGACTAAGTTTTCAACTCATTTTCAGGTGAAGTTGCCGCAGAACAAAGTAATAGGATGTTTGCTCCAGAAAATGTACATAAAATATATTTTTAGGGGTATTGAGTCTATACAAAAAATAATGTTGGCCGAAGTGTGTCAATTGTCCAACCTCCTCTTCCTCCTCCTCCTCCTCCCCCTCTTCTTCCTCCTGTATATTTCAAAGGATATACTCTTCCCCCTGGAAATCCATGTGAAGGCTTCACGTTGCCACCCCCGCTAGCAGATAAGAAGAGGACTGGACCATAACGTAAGTTTAAAAGTCTCGTAATACCCTGAAATTTTTCTCCTTTGAATAGATTGAAGGTCAGAAATATGAGTACCAAATGTTGAACCTCGGTTTTCTTTTTCTTTTGTTTTTCAGCATGTCCGGTGTGCTACCTTCCTGTTGAACAAGCTATTGCATTAATGCCTGATGCACCATCCTTTTCTCCTGGTGTTAGCAATTTGACTTACATCCATGAAGAAAATCAGAGTAAAGCCGATTTTGGAGGTTCAGATTTCGGTGGATATCCTTCGTTGTTCCAGAGGAATGATTCTGACATAAGAGAGTCCATGAGGTTGCATTGTGGGTATGATATTATCTCTACTTGATAAAGATTACTGCAATTTTCACAAGATCCTCTATTTTACCATATTTTATATTTCCATTCCACATCTAATTGACAGTTTTGTCAGAGGAATCAGGCCTGGAGATCAGACAAGTTTTGACATTGATGATTCTAACCTTCTTGAGATGGAATCTTGTCAAGGTGTCGTGGTGGCATCAACAATATTTAGTATTGATCTTTCAGTTCACTCATTGTTACATTTTCATCTTGTATCTAGTGGACTGCAGTTTTAAGTTTTAACAAATATATACTTGATAAGGGGCTTTTGATTTGATACGGCAACCAAAGAATACCAGTGAATATGCAAAGAAAAATGCATGCTTCTATATGTTCGTGGATGAGCAAACAGAAGCATTTTTAAGAAATTCAAGTGAGCTGAATAGTAGCATGAGAATTGGTTTATGGAGAATTGTTGTTGTTCATAACCTACCTTATGGTGATCTAAGGCGAAATAGAAAGGTAAACGTTCATAATGTTACATTGCCTATTTAATAAGAGTTTGATTCTTGCACGCATAACCAACAGAGGATGTGTATATATGGATGCATTCGAACTTTTTTTGTCAAATAGATGGCAAAGTAAGAACATTAGGAGTGCATAACTGCTGAAGTTCTTAAACTTTCTACATCTATGCAATCAAGTATTAAGACCTTTTCTCTGAGTTGCTCAAAATAAATGTATACAATCATATTAAATGTTTAATTTTGAAAAATATTTTGAAGAGAATGGATTCAATTAAAAGGAAGTGGGAGTTCACGATAACCTTGAACTCGTCATGGCAAAGTTACGGTTATTAGAAGAATTCATTGCACATTTGCAACTACAATCTAGTTAACTGAACTGCTTTTTGCATACAATTTATTTCTATAAACATCTTTGAACTTAATTATATGAAGGATGAATTCCTGTAATTCAAGCTTTCTAATAAGTGCATCTCTTCTACGGCTCTACCTCCTTATCCTATAGCCAATGCTATGTCCATTGGATAGCCAATATCTTTCCTACTTAGATGTGAAGTTTGAATCCTTATCCAACATTCTGCTTAAATGGAAACTTTTGCATTCGAGATCTTGAAGTCCGCAGTCTGAAAAGGCTCTTAGGCATTTTTGTTACCTTCCTAAAAAAAATGAAAAATCTGAACAGTCTGTTGGTTCAATTCTAGATGGGTCTATATATGGAAATATCTAGAGTTCCATTATCTACTGTAGTGAGCAAGCACAAAGTGCATTTGTCTTCAAGGTTTTCTCAAATCTTATTCGATGCACATACTATTCATATTCTATATACAGAAGACATTTTAGCTTTTGCTTTCGCTGTGCCTTTATGATATTGATATCTTTTCTAATTTCTTTCCTAGTTTTCATTACCTTATGGAGAAAAAGACTATATAATGATTTAATACGTTATTTTAGCAATCTAAACGTCTCCAAATTTATCATAGTTTTGATCTACAATTCTGGAAGTGTAAGTTCCTACTTGTCTTTGTATTCTGTATTTTATCACTTCTCGACACTACTAAAAAGAAAAGATAAATATTACGGTAGTCTTTTCTTTATCTCAGCATTAGGAATAACCTTCTCTGCTTATTATGAAGAGCAGCAGGATCACTAATACTCTTGTCCAACCATGGGAGAGCAAATGTGGAGGAGAAGTAAACAAGGAAAGAACTAAAGTGAATAGACAACAAATGTACAGATCCAAAAAGTATAGCGAAATTACCCATCTACCCTAGTTCATCCTCTAGAAATCTCCTCAATTTAATGGCAAAAATTACATAATTATCCTTGTTAAATAAATTAAAATATATAGATATATATATATTTAAAGTACAATTTAAATAGCTTTGGGAACAGCTTTTTAAAGTTGTGTTAGTCCTTCAACTCCCTCTTCTAAATAGGGGAGTTGTTAAATAAAGTAAAATATATATATATATATATATTTAAAGTACTATTTAAATAGATTTGAGAATAACTTTTTAAAGCTGTGTTAGTCCTTCAACTCCCTCTTCTAAATAGGGGAGATTTTTGTTACCTTCCTAAAAAAAAGAAAAATCTGAACAGTCTGTTGGTTCAATTCTAGATGAGTCTATATATGGAAATATCTAGAGTTCCATTATCTACTATAGTGAGCAAGCACAAAGTGCATTTATCTTCAAGTTTTTCTCAAATCTTATTTGATGCACATACTATTCATATTCTATATACAGAAGACATTTTAGCGTTTGCTTTCGTTGTGCCTTTATGATATTGATATCTTTTCTAATTTCTTTCCTAGTTTTCATTACCTTATGGAGAAAGAGACTATATAATGATTTAATAAGTTATTTTAGCAATCTAAACGTCTCCAAGTTTATCATAGTTTTGATCTAGAATTCTGGAAGTGTTAGTTCCTACTTGTCTTTGTATTATGTATTTTATAACATCTCTCTGCACTACTAAAAAGAAAAGATAAATATTACGGTAGTCTTTTCTTTATCTCTGCATTAGGAATTACCTTCTCTGCTTAATATGAAGAGCAGCAGGATCACTAATACCCTTCCCCAACCATGGGAGAGCAAATGTGGAGGAGAAGTAAACAAAGAAAGAACTAAAGTGGATAGACAACAAATGTACATATCCAAAAAGTATAGCGAAATTACCCATCTATCCTTGTTCATCCTCTAAAAATCTCCTCAAATTTAATGGCAAAATTACATAATTATCCTTGTTAAATAAAGTAATATATATATATATATATATATATATATATATATATATATATATATATTTAAAGTACAATTTAAATAGCTTTGGGAACAAGTTTTTAAAGTTGTGTTAGTCCTCCAACTCCCTCTTCTAAATAGGGGAGTTATTAAATAAAGTAATATATATATATATATATATATATATATATATATATATATATATATATATATATATATATATAAACTACAATTTAAATAGCTTTGAGAACAACTTTTTAAAGCTGTGTTAGTCCTTCAATTCCCTCTTCTAAATAGGGGATATATATATATATACACACACACACACACACACACACACTAGATTTCAGTTGCACGGGCCCAAGATTTTATTTTATATTGTATCTTTATACATCGCTTGATAAAAAATAAATTCTTTTATATTGATCAGTAACTGCTCATAGTACAAGCAATAAATTTATTCATATGTTTGTATTTAATACTAGACAATTTTCTTCTAGTAATAATGATCAACAATCTTCACCAAAGCTTTTCGATGCAACATTTTACGCCCAGATGCAATGTTCTGGACTGTTTTTCCTTTGATGTCAAAATTTCTAGCACAAATCACATTAGAAATGAAGGATCTTTTAGAAGTAAATAAATAGAAAAAAGAGAATCTAAAGCAGTCGAATACAAATACACTGCAAAAAATCATTTGTAAGTGAAACCACAGAAAATGACTACATATCAAGATTAAATATGTTGTTTTTTCACACAAACTACCCATACATGAAGTATTGCCAATATAAGTTATCCACTCAAATTTCCTTGTCAACTTCAAAGGACTTAAATAGACAAAGAACTGCATATTCTTATAACATTGTTACTCGATCGTGTCATCAATTTTGAGAATAATTGCATACTCGAAATACTCCTCTGCTAGCACATCTATGACAAAACATTTGTGGGCGCAGGAGTTGGAAATATGCATTGAAATCATGGGCCTCCATTGTAATTGTATGTGTCGGCTATACAAACCATTCGGAGTCGAGTGTTACAAATCAATTCGAAGTCTTGAGGAAACATAGAAGATCTTTGAATGATGAATGTTGTCTGGTACCTCAAACTTGTGTTAAGTCTTTTCCCACACTCACAATTCTGTATTCAAGTTTCAATTGTGAGTCATCAACTGAAGGAGGCTGGGAAAATATCTTTAATCGTCAACATGTCCCCTAAGCCCCTTTTACGCATGTGCTCTCACTTACGAATAGTGTCCATTACCTATCTTTCTTTGTTTGAATGGGACTATATGATGTCCTTTTATATCAAATTGAATGTAATAAAAGTGAAAAATTAGGAAATTTTGTACTAAGAGGAGGCTATGTATTATGGCCTCTATCCCTTATGAAGAGGAGGCCATGTATTATGACCTCTATTCCTTCTTTTTACACCAAATGATCTACTCCTTATCCTTTTGGCGCTAGTTATCCTTTTATGCTAGTGTTACTTTTATAGAGGACATTGACTTTCTATCTTTGAAGGGTTTAATTGTATGAACAAATTTCAAGTTCCCACTTGTAGGATCTTATCCTACCTTACAAAAGTTGACCTCCTTTTGTTTTTTTTAGCAGGCAGTCTTTACAAAACTGCAAATCAACAGTTATTACCTTTATTCCCGCAGTGTTCATGTGGCCAAGCCTCCAATGCCATAAACCTTCATGCAGGGGCGAACTCATCCTTACCCAAGGGTATCAAGCAACATCCCTTTGTCGAAAAATTGCATAAATGGATTAACATCTAATGAATTTATCATCCAATTTCACATTTGTACTATATATCTTAGTGTCTGTATGCCCATGCACTAAAATACCGGAGATTGAGCAGCTTTTAAACCAGTAATAATACATGAATGAGCATCCCATGAAGTTGGTTATCCACATTGAAGAAATATATGCTTTATCATGAGAAAAAAGAATCAGAACTTGGACATCACCCTGTTGCGATGACGTTCCCACAACATTTTAAAATAATACCTCCCTTCTTAAAGCTTAATTGAAGAAAATATAGTTAATGTCTATGTTGCAAAGAACTCTTTAAAAATGTCTTAGAGAAAAAATAGGAGGAAAGATTATTCTTGGTATATTACACATTATTTGTTTTTGGCTTGTTCAATGACAAATTGAATTATAAGCATATTTGGAGCCCACTATTACAAAGAGCAGCATAAGATATTGCAACCCATTTCCTTGCAAAGAAACAAAACTCTTACAACCTATTATATGATAAATGTATAGTGTACGTTTGAGAGCATCCAATTAATCACCCACCAGATGACCCAGCCATATTAGAGAAAGTTGTTACCTCGAGACTTGAAAAAAGCAAGGTCAAAATTCGTACACCCAAATGAGAAGTCATTTTCTCTCAATCCTACATCTATGTATTTCCCATAAAAGTAATATGAAAAATATTAACGGTAGAAAGAGAGGTGAGAAAAGAAACAACACAACAACAAAGTAATTGTAGAAAACAAATTAAAGTGGAAAACTAAAAAAATAGGAAAAAAGAGATAAGAGAATTGACAACGTGACTCGTCATTCTTTTTTTATCCTTGATCGGAACCAATAATAAATACACAGAAACTCTTCAATTTCTATGCCGACAATATGAGAAAGGAAAAAATACCAAATAAACAAAAGGGGTTATCTGAATAGGCTTAGGAGCAATTTGGGTTGACTTATCTTGAGTTAAACTGCCTCATTTTGGGTAAATAGAATCTCATACGGAGAATCCATATGTATTGATAAGTGGTAGAAATCCTTTGAATTCAACCATGTGAGATGAGAAATGAGCTTCAGAACTATAAATATAACATTGGGAAAATTAATGATCGTGTGCCTGAGAAAAGACAGAAGCTGCAAGAAGACAGTGAAAAAGAATGGTTGGCTGATACGTTGTTTAACAATTTTATCAAAAGTCACATATGCCCTCATTTTGAATTTTAATTCCTTCTAGCAGACATGTTGATACAACATTTTAACTGATGCTTTTATATATATATATATAAGTATATAAAAGTGATGGATAACATAACCGACGAAACCCCTGCAGAATAAATATACAGAGATAATAATTAGCAGGTGAACGAAGCAATAATAATATAAGGCCATTTTTATCTGCAATGTTTGAAGAAGTGGGAGATTAATATCATCAGCTAGAGTGTTCAAGATTATATAAAAACTTTTCAAATAATTTTTCAAATGAAAAATCAAATCATATTAATTAAATAAATTTATAGTTGTTTGGGTTTGTTTAAAAATTTACAAAAATCGATAACAGTTGGTTTTATTAAAAATATATCATTTTTATATACACAATTTTCATAATTATATACAATATATATTAATCTTAATACTTTAAATACTTTTTCTTCATCTCTAATATGTTAATTAAACTTTATACCTCAAGCTCATTTCTAAAAAATAAATAAAAATCCATTAATTCAAATTCTTTTTTGAATATATCTATGTGGCTTACTTAAAAGAAATACGATATTCTTAAAGCTTATAAAATTTTAAAAGATAATTTTTTCATAATCCAGTAAATTATAGCTCCTAGATAAAAAGATAATAAGTAATGGATTATTAATTGAGAAAAGATGGAAATTTTTTTCCTAATCATAATTGGAAAAAAAAAAAAGAAAAAGAAAAAGAAAAAGAAAAAGAAAAAGAAAAAGAAAAAGAAAGAGGAGAAGAATACCATTTCTCAAAAAGGATGATACGAAAAAGAAAAATACAAAATATTCGCCGTTGCCGGGGATCGAACCCGGGTCACCCGCGTGACAGGCGGGAATACTTACCACTATACTACAACGACCTGTTGTTAGAAAATCCCTCCATAACTTAAAAAAATTAAATTAAACGTACGTGAGAATATTTATTTATTTATTTATTTTTTTTTTTACATAACAACCCTGACAGCCAGAAAGATCAGACTCTCTTCATTTCTTTCAACAATTCTTTCTGTGTCAACGCCTTATCGATCGATCGAAAGGTACTTTTTCGTCAATTTTTGTAGTATATTCTATTATCTACAAATATAATATGGTCTTGTAATTATTAGATGTGTTGTGGATTTGTCAAATTTAATCGTAATCTATTATCATAATTGGTGTTTCGATTGGATTAATGACATGAACATTTTGGTGTTTATGCTTTATCAATTTTGATGGCCATTTCTGGTTATTTATGATGATTGATGAAGAGATAATTCATAAATTAGAAATTCGATTTGATTGTTCAGGGACTTCACAAACCATCTGAGATGTGGCCATTATTTGTTCTATTGAGCAAGTTTTTGGGAACAGAAGAAGATAACACCGAAGAATCAGAAAGGGAGCATTTAAGTTTGGTCTTAAAACAATCATTGGGTCGAGATGAATTCCACGGCACAGTTTCCGGCTCATACTTTGTTGATGTGAGTCGATGTTCCTTTTTTCCTATGCTGATATGAAAATTTAATTTGAATCTCAGTACTAATGGGTGTTATGTGTAAAACCTATACCTAGTGAGTCTTCTTAATATATCCTGTGTTTTAGTTTGTTAAAAATACGAATTTTTTGTTACTCTAGGTTCCGCATATAAACCAATTACATTCGTGGGACTGCGGTCTTGCTTGTGTTCTGATGGTTTTGAGGTTTCTTGGAATCAAGGATGGAAACATGCAAGAGCTAGAAGAGTTCTGCTGCACTACCAGGTGCTAATTCAAAGTGCTATGAGTATTTGATGATATTCCTTAATCTAATGCCCCTACCTTTTTGCTCTGTTGTCATGTGATATATAGCCTTTAGTATCTATTTTCATTCCATCTCTTTGTTGATCTGTTTTTACTTTTATCTTTTTTTGTTCGCTTGAGAAGTGAGAAGCTGATCCTTGTGTCATTTATTGCTATGAGAGTTCCCACCTTTTCAATAACTGTTGGTCAAAGTTGAAGTATTCAATTATAATATTCTTAGGATGTCTGTTATAGCTCCTGTGTAAAAAACGAGAAAACGATGTTCCCAATAGGAATTTGTTTTATTTTCAATGTTTTGTATGAATGGATGCTGTATTCTTCTATGCAACATTTTTCTTGGATGTTCCACTGAAAGTTTTGGATCTCCGCAGTATTAAATACTCGTGTGGTCAGCCAATACTTTCGCACTTCTGTTTAGGTGCCAACATGAGAGAGTGATGATAAATTAGAAATAAGTGAACTAGATGTATGCAGAATTTCATTGCTGATATTTCTATTAAATGAACATAGTACGTTTTATTGTATTTTCTGAGGCAAAAAAACGTTATAAGCCATGTACCTACGAACTTTAGAATTAAAGCGTCGGCCTGTTTAATCATATCATCCAGGGAAAGAAATTCTTCTAATCCCTGTATATTGTGTCATGTTATCTCCAATATTTACTTGTCATACATGATTTTCGAGGGTCTTTTGGAAACAATTCTCTACCTCCACGAGGTAGTGGTAAGGTATGTGTACTTCTACCTTCCCTAGACCTCACTCATGGGATTTCACTGGGTATGTTGTTATTGTTGTTGTTCCATGATTTGCCTGAAACATGTACATCTGCCATGTTGCACCAAAAGCTAAGCAAACAAATATATTTGTTTATTGACATTAATGATTGTACTCTTTCCATTTTCAATAACATGCGTTTCTTTCTGTCGAGACACACCACCAAATTGCAGCAGGTGAACTTTTCTTTCTAGAGATTGAACTGACTGATAATTTTGAGTTAAATATCCCTTATGTTTCTTAAATAAGAACTAGTTCGTGGTATTTATTCATTCAAGAGTATTATTATAATATCGTAGCCTCAAAATTTTCTGGTCACTTGTTTCCCTGCTGCAAATTTTGCTAAGTCCAAGTATTATTAGTTGACTAAGAAATTTTTTGAAAATCAAGGTTCTGGTATAATTCTTCTATTCTCTGATTATTCACTACCTCTATTTATTTTGTCATTGGTATATCACAGTTTTCACTTGAATTCCCCGCTGGTTTGAATGGGATCAAAGGAAACTATCATTTACCTCTTATATGGCCAAGATGAGATGATTTTCAAATATGATAACTGTTGCTTTCATTTTTTGCAGTATTTGGACAGTTGATCTGGCGTATTTATTGAAGAAATTTTCTGTCAGTTTTTCCTACTTCACAGTAACATTAGGTGCAAATCCAAGTTTTTCTGTGGAGACATTTTACAAGGTATTGTCCTTTCTCATAAAAGATTTGTGGATAAGAGATTTCACACTGTAAATTGCTCATTCTCTCATTGACATTCAGTTTGAAATGATGTCAGTGACCTAGCAAAATGCGAATTAGGTTGATCCACTCCAGACATGTCAGCAACTTAACACCTTATTGTTTTTGGCATAATACATAAACAAACACTCTAACTTGGCGTAGAAAACCAACGCTGAATAAATTTTAGTGTCTGTTTATGTATTATGCCGATTGTTTTTTTTCTTTCAATTAACATCCAGATATTTTCCTATATCCTCTAGATTGTCAGTTCTCTGTATGGCAAAACTGTTAAATTGCATGTTATGTGCTTCTAACGTCCTCGATTGCTTACACATATAAAATATCAATGTGTGGAATAACGTAAGTTGTAGACGATATGTTGATGTTTACTCTCTGACGAGTGTAGAATTAAGATCCATGTAATGAAAGAACTATCATAACCTGATAGAGATGGCTCTTTCCATGATTTCATTTATTAATTTTCGAAGTTTGTGTCATAAAAATTGCAATTCAATCTCATCCACTCTAACTTCTCTATTGTATATCAAGTAAATCAGGTCGTCCATGTCACATTTACTATGTAAAACAATGTTCTATTTTGGCTTCTTTTTTTCTTTTCGCTCTTTGCATATGTAGTGTTTTAAATTCTGTTGGTTTGGTACAAAAGCAGGAGTTATAGTAACTAAAAGCATGATATATGTGAAGCTATTGAGGCTGATTTCGGGAAAGATATGAAGCCTGCTTGTGGTGGTGGCTTCCTCTGTGAAATTCGGTTTTCTTTTTTTCTGCCTCTGTAAAGCTCACAACGTTGAATATTTGCAGGAACAACTGCCCAATGATCTTGTCCGAGTGGATATGCTATTTCAAAAAGCACGTGATGCTGGTATAAGTATAGAGGTAGCAATTTATTTCCAGTCAATAGTCGATATTTTGCATGGTTGCTAAGATAAAACCAATTTCATCTGAATTAGTTTTGGATTTACTACAAGTGTTTAGAATCAAGAGATTTGAGCTTCCTGTTTGTAATACGTAAAGAACTAGTTCATAATGGTGGAAATCAATGATATTACTCTTTACTAATAAAAGAATACTTACAAGACTAGTTGGCATTTAACAGTGTTGGCTTGCAAAGTTAATACTAAGTTGAGATGAGAGGAAAACGTATTATATATTTTTTTAAACCATTTGTTGTTATAAACCAAAGATGAATATTACTAGACGTAAAGTGCTACATGATTTGCTCTTTATTGGTAAACATGAATTGTGGCCTCAAGAAAGTATAATTTTTCTTGATGGGATAGCTAGTGTCATTTTCTAGTCTTAGAGACTTAGAAACTAGCCCTGTCATAATAGATGCCGGGATTTGATTTTTTGAAAGCCTATTACATGAATGAATAAATGTGTTCACTTTTGTGGTTTTGGTCTCGTTTATTATTGTATTAGATGAAGCGTGTCTTTTGTTTCAAATGAAAGCTACAAATATTAATTTGAGAGCTTGAATGCTAACTTATCAGCTTACTCTCTCTAGCCCCACTATCATGATATTTCCCTCTATCCTAATTTATGGGACACACTTTTCTCTTTAGTCGGTCCAAAAAAGAATGACACATTTCCTTATTTGACAAATATTTAATGACACTATCAACGGTTTACCCATTTTTGGTCCCACTTATTTGGTTGGAAGTCCAAAAGGTGTACTTTTTTTTAATCTAGAAATTTATTTATTTTAAGAATAGTTTTGAATCATTGCAAAGTCTTCCCATATTTCTTAAAAACTGTGTCCAGTTGAAACATCACATAATTTGGGACGTAGGGGAGTACTTACATAATTTGTGTCCAGTTTTGATTTTTTTTTTTAAACAAGCGACGCCGTCCATCGCTCTCTTCTTCATATTGAAGAACAATGAAGAACAAAGCGAGGGACTGCTTTGATTTTTTTTTATATAAAAAAATGCATAAAAGCG
This sequence comes from Solanum lycopersicum, assembly GCF_036512215.1. Taxonomy (NCBI): domain Eukaryota; kingdom Viridiplantae; phylum Streptophyta; class Magnoliopsida; order Solanales; family Solanaceae; genus Solanum; species Solanum lycopersicum. Next base: position 48,399,484 of record NC_090802.1, on the reverse strand, counting down.
ACAGACATATGGATCCTGTCCATCGCTTTTCTGCAACAATTTTGACATCAGAAACTAACATTTTTTGCTGTCCACCTTCTAATAAAATTCAATTAAGCCCATTCATAACATATCAAACGATAAACATTATACACAAAATATATAGTAACAAACTTAATTAAATATTCATAAACACTAAAATCATATTTTAAAGACTTATAATTTTTTTTCAAAATTAGTACAAAATTCTAAAATGTTTACTAATTAAAGGGATGCTAGCGAAGGGGTGGATTCTATGTATTCCACTTCATCATTGTCGTCGGTGTAATCCGTAGGAGAGGAACCTCTGGAAGTACAAGACGCAGTAGGCAGACAAGCAAGGTTGAGTGCTTGTTCTTTGATTTGCTCAATGGTTTGGTTCATGCTTTTTTGTTCAACAACTCTTTTTGCCTTAAACGCTGCCAATGCATGTGGAAATTCTGCCATTTGCTCCTACATAACAACTATTGGAACACTGTCAAGTGCCTTGGCTTGGCCTAGCGATCCAATACCTTCTAAACTTGATTGGAGTCATCGTACATCATTCCGAGAGCCCATCCCATAGATTATTTTCTTTTGTGTCCCACCTAACACTTTTTTATTCCAAATTTAAGAGGTCTCTTCAGGCGTGAGCTGGACCGAATTGCCTATGTCAAGCACGTGCCGCTCATACTCTCTCTGCATATTAAAAAACAAAAGTTTACATATATATATATATATATATATATATATATATATATATATATATATATATGTGCACTCTTTATCTTAAAGTTATAAATTAAATAACTTACATAAGTTTGTTCGGTCCTTTCTTCCACCAACTCTTATCCGGGCTCAATTCATTAAACTTCTTTTCACATGAGTCCTCTTGAAAATCTCATTATGAAGGGGAGTGCAGTAGTGCACCCCACTTCTTTTTCCTATAAATAAAAATAGAATTTTGACAATATTAATCAAATATTAATTAACCAACTAATTTATTTAAAAGTATGATTTCGAAGTTAAAATTTAGAAAACTTACCATCTCCTTCGTAATTGTTCCAACATTCTTTACACCTCTGTTGTGCAACAAGTCATCCTTAAGATTGTTTCTAACTTTTTTGGCTTGTTCCAACACAACCTTGAATTCATACGTGTTCCAATACCGATGCAAATTTTCGAAAAAACATTTTGGAAGAGCCAAGGTTCAAGCATGTAATTATGCTTGACTTTCTTTAGCCAGCTAGATAGTCTTGCGCTGACCTTCCTCTCAAAAATGATTGTAATGACTATATTGTACTTCAGCTTCCAAGTGCACAAAGTCTAAAAAAAGAGTAATATTACATAATGAATTGAGTAAAGTATACTAAAAATATTTAACTTATATAAAAACTATATAACTATACATATATATATACCTTAAATTCATTAAGCATTGTCTGCGACATCCTGTTTGGAATCCTCAAGTGTATAAAACCTCCTAACATTCTCCTATAGAGCCCTAACAACATCAAGACGCATAAGAAAGATATTAGTTCATGAATTTATTAATGTAGTAGAAATAAATAAAATAAAAGAAATTAATAGATAACAAAATTAACTTACGATGATCAATTTGAGTCAATCATCACTCTTACCAAGTTGTCCCTTCGACTACTAGCTCAAATGTATTTGGTTCCTTACAGGGTGTAGCAACATGTGGAGGTGAATGTGATACTCCAGGATGTACATAACGCTATGTTTATGAAGGAGTAACATCTATAGCATCTGACACAATATTGAATCTCTATGTCTCATGCAGATAGGTGAGGAGATGTAGTTGTGGAAGATGGAGAACCAAATGATATCCTATTTGTTAATAAGGGTTGTGCTCAACGTTAAACCTTTATAGGTAAGATAGTGTAGTGACGTGGTGGCAAGAACGGTGAAGAAGAAGCACCGTGTGGTTGACGGTATTGACTAAGATACACTAAAGGATCCGCTACACCAAATGAATTAATATATATATGTGTATCAGTATCAGCAACTCCGGTGCAGAAGAAAAAAGTCCTAGGATAACCTCAGGATCTCAATAACCTTTTTGGGGATATCCTTGTACTTCTTTCTTCTGCATAAGAGACGTGCAATACTGATACACATATATATGTTGTTCCATTTGGGACCGCGGATACCTTAGCATATCATTGTTAGAACTGTCAACCACGTGGCACTTAATTCTTCTTCGCCGTCTTTGCTTCCATGTCGCTACACTATCTTACCTACAGAGGTTTATCGCTAACCACAACCTTTATCGAGAAATAGGATATCATTTGGTACTCCATCTCCCACGGCTACATATCCCCATCTATCTGGCATGAGATTCGAGTACTAAGTCAGATGCGATGGATGCTACTCCTCCATTGACTCAGCGTTATGTAAATCCTGGAGTATCACGTTCACCTCCACTTGTTGCTACACTCGATGAGGAGTAGGATATGCTTGAGTTAGCAGAGGGACAAACTTGGTAGAGTGATGATTGAGCCGGATGGATCATCGTAAGTTTGTTTTATTATCTATTATTTTCCTTATTTTGTTTATTGCTTCTACATTAATATGTTATTCATAAGCTAACATGTTTATTATGTGTCTTACAAATGGACAATGTTGTTAGGGCCTCTATAGGAGAGTGTTAGAAGGCTTTATACAGAGGTGAGATTCCAAACAGGATAGACATATGATGTTTAATGTATTTAAGGTATATATATATATGTTTAATTATATATTTTTTAGTTAAGTTTAATATACTTTATTTTATTCATTATCTAACATTACTCTTTTCTTATACGATGTGTACTCTTAAGCTAAAGTATAGTATAATCATTATGGCCACATTTGAGAGGAAGACAAGCGCAAGATGTTCTAGCTGGCTAAAGAAGGCCTGAAAATGACGCACCTGGCTCTTGCCAAATGTTTTTGAGGATTTACGCCAGTATTGAAATACAGATGAATTCAAGGTTGTGTCTAAACAAACTAGAAACAGTCTTAAGGATTACTCGTTGCACATCGGAGGTGCAAAGTAAGTTGAAACAATCACGAGAGAGGTAACAAGTTTTCTAAATTTTAACTTCTACTTCATACTTTTAAATTAATTATTTGATTAATATCGTCTAAAATTCTATTTTTATTTATTGGAAAAAGAATTGTGGCGCACTCCCCTTGGTAATGAGGTTTTCAAGAGGACTCATTTGAAGAAGAGGCTAAATGAGTTGGATCTGGATGAGTGGGTGGAAGAAAGTATTGAACAAATCTATCTAACTTATTTGATTTACAATTTTAACACAAATAGTGCACATATATATATATGTTGATGCTAAATTTTATTTTTAACATGCCGAGAGAGTATGAGCAGCACATGCTTGACATGGGCGATTCGGTCCAACTCACACCTGAAGAGTCCACTCAAAAAAATGATTGGGAAACACACAAGGGAATAATCTACGGGATGGTCTCTGAACGATGTACAAAGACTCCTATAAGGTTTGGATTGTCACGTTAAGCCGAGACACTTGACGGTGTTCAGATAGCTGCTATGTTGGATCAAATTGCAGAACTTACACGTGCATTGGCAGCGTTTGAGGCCAAAAGAGTTGCTGATCCAAACCGTTGAGCAAATCAAAGAACAAGCCCTCAACCTCGCTCGTCGGCCTATTGCGTCCCGTTCTTCTTAAGGGTCCTTTCGTACCGATGATAGTGATGATGATGAATACATAGTTTCCACCTCTTAGCTAACATTCCGTTAATCAGTGAAAATTTTAGAATTTTATATTTATTTTGGAAGACTTTATAAGTCTTTGAATTATTTTTGTAGTGTTTTTGAGTGTTTGTTATTATATATTTTGTATATGTTTCTTGTTTGATATGGGCTGAATTTTATTTGTAGGTGGCAACAGAAATTGGTTACTGTCAAAAATGTTGCAGAAAAGCGACGGACATGATCCTTTTGTCCGTCGCTTTTATGCATTTTTTCTTCAGAAAAGCGACGCCAACACAGTCCGTCATTTTGGAGTGACGTTTGTCACCTTTTGGAAAGTGAGAGAAGTGACTGTGCCGTTTTTTCGTGGATTGTGACCAAAAAAGAGACGCAGTCCTTCGCTTTTGGCCGTTGATTTTCGGCAGTTTTTTAGTAGTGCTAGTGGGGTTCAGGCTTAATTGTTACAGTTACACTTACAATAGGTTCATTGTTTGACATCCTATAGCTTGGGATGATAACAAAGGATTCATAGAGCTGATACCAACTTGCTTTAAGCTTGAGGCATAGATTGATTGACTAATCGATCCTTACTTGTTGTGGGGTCAGTTTGGGGCCACTGGATGGTGTGGAGCATATCACCAGACTATTCTTCTGCCTTGTAGTGGCAAGTCTTGGAAAGCCTTGGCCACAGGGTGTGACCTTATTCAGAACTAGTGTTAGCGAATTATTTGATCTTGTGAACTAATGTTCATCACAGTTTGTGAACTCCCTATTACAATAGTACTTCTCTATGCTCTTGTTTGTAAGCATCTTGTGTAGTGTCAACTCTAACTTTGTTGAATTTTGCTGTATTTTTATTTTCTCAATCTACAGGTTCAGGAGCTAAATTTGCTCACTATAGCTCTATGTTTATCATCCTATGATATTATACATAAACATCCTCCTTTTCCAGTGCAGATCAATCAGCAGTGAAGAGATCTCTTTACTGATCTTGTCTGGAAATTTTCTTGCAATTACTTTAGTTGATCAGTACAAATTAAGGTATAACATTCATCTTTTATTAATTTAACACTTTTTACCTTCCCTTATATCTTCCTTCGTGACCATACACAAGAGAGAGAGAGAGAGAGAGAGAGAGAGAGAGAGATCAGTCAAACTTTTGTCTTACATATGACCTTTTGTGCAGTCATTCTTGGCTGGATGTTTGTGCTTCAGATTTATGCATCGACACCCCAGACTATACTGGTGAGAAGTTTATTCATTCCTGCTCCTCATATATGGTGTAACTTTTCAAGTAGAGTGGATTCTAGTTAAAAAAGCAATATGGGAGGTCAAATTACTTGCTTGTATTGTGACATTAAATGACAAACAGATAGCTTCATTGAAAAATGTCAAGATTCCTTTAATCTCTTTTCATCCTTATTTGAATATAAAACTAGTTTAACAGGAGAATTAATATTTTTTGGAAGGTCATATAAACTCATAACCCTTCAGGGTGGCCCAGTGGTTTGAGCTTGGGACTTCCATGTTGAAGGTCTCTAGTGCAAAACCCCTTGCCAGCGAAAGCAAGAGGTTTGCCTTCTGGTTGAGCTCGTTGCACCAGGCTTGCCTGGTGCATGTTACCTCTCCTATGTGGTTTGCGAGCTATTGCATAGGACCAACGTTTTTACCCTGTGTGCACTCAAAGGGTAGCGGCTGAGGGTTTCCCTTGTCATAAAAATAAATAAATATAAACTCATAAGTATGCCATAAATAACATATCAAACTACATGCAAAATTTTTCTAAATCAGGTATGTAAGTTTATTCAAACCTTGGGTGATAATTCTTAAATATTAGAAATTTCAATGTTGAAAGATGAAACTAGATAACTCAGAAGGTTGAAACAATTATTGGTAACTATTAGAAAGTTCACTGATAAAATATTGTTTATATCTTAGTGAGGGTACAAAATTATCATTTCATTAGTTGCCAACTGATATTTTCATGATGGGAAGACTTCTATTTTTGTGTAAATTTTATTCTTCTAAGCTTCACTAGCATGGGGAAATGTAGTACATGTTTTCTATCTTTCAACTTATTGGTTTGCTGATGAACAGAAACTCCCACCTTTTCTGTTTGCTAAAGTGTCATTGGACTGTCTTGGCATTCATATGGCATCATTAAGTGGCATATAGGTTTAATTAATTAGGAAGCCAGTTAAGTCAGACAATGAAATGATTGATTACAAATTTACATTTCTGATCTGAGTACTAATCTAATGGACCTCTGTCCTCTTTGTACTTGAGTTATTGCACGATTAATAGAACCCTATTTTCTGAATCATGTTTACGCAGGTCATTATATTGTCATCTGTGGCTATGACAGTGACGCAGATGAGTTTGAGATTCGTGATCCTGCCAGTTCAAGGTTTTTCCTAATTACCTTTAGCTGCGTCAACAAAAATCATCTCGTCTTTTCACCATGAAATTAACAAGGAACTTACAAAAGGACCTTTTCCTGATAAAAGTTCTTGCCAATACTAATGATGACTATTTTAACTGGCCTTTTAACTTTCATGTATTTCCATTTCATGATATTTTTCATCACAAAGGTGGAAATTGAAGAAGTTATTTGTAATTTTGTTTGTCGGTGGATGTCTGTATTAAAATGTCAATGCTCATGTTACTTGGATTTCGTATGGGGTGAGGTAAGTTGTTTAGTTTATTATTGTAGAGTGGAGAGCACAACTGGTAACATAGAGACATGAACAAGACAGAGACATCAAAACTCAATCGGCAACAGAAAAGGGGTTTTCTCCAACAAGGGGGAGATAATTCCTAAAACTCAGTGAAAACAAGTCGTGAAACATTTAAAGTTTTGTGTTCTTTTTCTCCTAAAGGTATGATTTTCATGGAGGTTGTCGACTTTGTGATAAGGTGTCGAAAGAAGGTTCATTTGGCATTTTGTAGGACATCCTAAGCAATACAGAACCGATCAGTGCAAAGTCCAAAGATCACCTAACAGACAAGAGATAGTGATATACAATACGCTAACTTGGATGGGGAAGGGTCCACCAGAGAAATATCTTTTTTTCAAAGAGATGATCTTCTGAAGTGGTTCCAAATACTTGCAATTGTCTCCTATATTCCAGCCATGATATCCAGCAACGTGAGTCCCCTGAGCTTTGTATATATCTATTTACATGGAGATGACTGACACAATTCATGGAAGCTTTAGGAGTAGCTAGAGGAACATTTAGTGTGTACTAGTTACTTAGGCATGTACTGAAGAGTAGTTGGTGAATGGAAGGCTTAACTCATCTGGCCAGTTTTGCACCAAGCAGTAAGTTAGAATTCGTTCAAATCATCCTTGACTGGACTACAGGGTGAAGAGGTGGAATTTCTCTAAGTCCTAGCCCTGTCAAAATGTTGGGATAGTAGACTGTAGTAGGAGAGTTAATTTGACATTTATTTAATGTTTTTTCCGACACACCAAACTGTTAAGTCTATTGGGTTGGTCTAAGTCATTCCTGAGGGAACACAGACATGTTGCATGGTTTTATTGAGCAGATATACTTTCTTTGAAGGTCCATGGCAGCTATTAATATACTAGGTAAGAGAAAATGAAATCTCTCAATTTCCACCCGGATATTCCTGTATCTTTTCTATGACTGTTCTAGAAGATGTATGATTTACCCAAAGGTTGAAGGAGTCTTTTGTTTGTTTGAATAGAACCCTTCTTCAGAATCTAGACTCAAACTTGTTATTTTCTTGTGTTTGTGATTTAATTTACCCGCTCAAGAAATTTATTCTTAATTTGGTGGTGTAGTAGGAAAGTTAGTAGCAATTTTTATCACTTAACTGCATGATTCAGAAAGCTAAGGCAAATGGATGGATTAGGGGTTTTATGGCATCCAGCAAAGCTGGATTGGAATGGATATCTCTCATCTGCTATATGCTGAAGTTGATCAACTGAGGCATAACTAGACAAATTCTAAGTTAACTGTCTTTGAAGAAGTCTCAGGCTACATGTCAGTTGGAGGAAAAGTCTGATCTTCTTATCAATATGGTACCTTAGATTAGGTTGGCAGGTCCTTGGCATGTGAAGTTGGTAGTCTGCCAACTGCCTATCTTGGCCTAGCACCGGGGGACAAAAACAAAGCGCTGGAGATATGGGATGGTGTGATTGATAGATGTTTTAAGAGACAGTCTATGTGAAAGACTCAATATCTTTCGCTTGGAGGAAGAGTGTTCCTAGTAAATAGTGTTGGATTCTCTTCCAACCTATGTGATATCCCTTTTCCCTCTACCAGTCCAGGCGGAAAGAAGGTTGGAATCTCTCAGAAGGAATTTCATTTGGCAAGGAAACAAAAAGCTATTCACTTGGTAAACTTGGAAGGCAGTCATCTCAAGCAAAGCACATGGCGGTTTAGGCATCAGAAATTTGAGGCAACGCAACAAAGGTCTCTTACTTAAGTGGCTGTGGAGATGGAATAATTAGCACCAGGCGTAAGGAGGAAGGTAATTGATTTTAAGTATGTATAAGTCTCCCAGTGGTGCACAAAGGTGGTGAAATTCCCGTATGGTGTAAGCAATTGGAGATCATCTCTACACTATGAACTTGTTCTTTTAGCAACTCAGAAATTCAGCTAGGAAATGGTAGGAGGACTGCCATTTGGGATGATAATTGGATACGAGATGGCCCTCTAAGACCAATATTTTGACCTATATCTGCCAGCAAAAAATCATCAAGCCACAGTGGAGGAGACGAGAAACACCAAAGTCGGAATCGAAACCTCAGAAGGAAGCTATGTGATTGGGAATTGAACAGAGTTGCTGGACTGCTAGATCAACTGGAGCAACTTCAATGTTAAGCAGTATGTGAGGATTATCTGGTATGGAAAGGCTGAAGCTCCAAAATCATCTTAGTAAAATCAGCTTATAGTATTTTGATGGGTACTTGCCATGAGGTGAAGGGATGGCCGTGGAAGCTGATTTGGAAAGTAAATGCACCCTCTTAAGGTCTAATGTTTGTGCACCTCTATGGTTTAATGTTTGTATGGTTAGTGTCTAGAAAAGCATGTCTACCTCGAGAGAAATTAAAGAGGAGGGGTTACCTGTTGAGTTCCAGATGTCACCTTATGTAAAAGAAGGTGAAAAACAATTCTAATTTGTTTCAACATTGTGTTGTCACAGCTCAACTATAGCACATGTTCTTGTGTATGACCGAAATGAATTGGTCTAAGACAGTAAACATCTTCAGATGTTGGAATGGAGTAGTTGATGGTACTAAATTGTGGCAACTCATCCCTGCTTGTTTGAAAGGAAAGAAACTCTGGATGTTTTGGCAATACAAATAACTCCACACAGAGTTAAACAGAACTATATATTACTTTTTCTTTTGTTGGAGTAAAGAATGTCCTGTAAATGATAGTGAATTCATACTTGAAGTTACTTGATCCCTTTAACTTTTTGTTAGATCAAGGGGGTTGTAATACTCTGATTTACTTTGGAGTATGTATTTTGTTCTTTTTACCATCACCTTATGTGTTTTGTTGATAATGAAATGTTACCATTAACTAAAAAGAGTAGTTAATTTTATCTATGATAAAATTAAAAAGATTCCTTCAAAGAAACCAACCTTTTATTTTTTGATTTTTACAATTCTGCTTTTGGTTGTTTGAGGATCCAGTTTGTTTATATTTGCATTAAGTTTGAAAATCTTTATGCAGGAAATATGGAAGGGTCACCTCAAAATGTTTAGAAAAGGCCCGCAAATCCTTCGGAACTGATGAGGATCTTCTACTGGTAAATTAAGCTGTTTTTCCAAATTTTCTCGTGACATGAAATAATGGAAGTTCATCTACTCATACTTGTTACTGATTTAGATACCTGTTTTACTATCATTTTATTTAATCTGACACTTCATTAAATTATTGATGACTATGCAATCAAATTCACTTTATGTATTTGGTTTGCAAGAGCATGCATTGTCACCAGGCATTTTGTTTGTTCTTTTGATAAGGAAAATAGGATATAGTAAAAAGGGCATTCCGAGAATTGTGATAACTAGTTTTTCCTGGTTTGTAACTTAATGGGGAAGACATCTTCATGTGTAGACACTAGCTAACTACTTTGGATTTGATCGTTTGATAAAGAAGTAAAAAATGTATCAAATATTACAAGAGCTTAAATAAAGTAAGAAGAAGAAATGAAATCTCAGAACATACTGCTGATTTAGCAATACCCCTAAACTACTGGATGCATGATAATCATAAAGATGTTAATCACTCTTTTGGTATGTGACTAGCTATCTACTCAAGTCTTTCCCTTATACCCCATAAGGTTATGGAAGCTTCAATCAAATATGATAATAACCTGCTAAAAGAGGAAGTGGTATTCTACAGTTTGTTCTTCTTTTCCCTGGATTGTTGGAATTCAAATGTTGAAGATATATCGATGATATTCTTAAGTTTTTATCTCTTGAATGCAGATCCGTGTTGAAAGAGAGGAGGCTAAAAGCAGCCATCATGATCATTGTTTAACACAGTTACTCTAAAATAAACTGATCAATCATGTTCCGTTTTGTTGTTGTGTGTATTCTTTAAGTTGGTCAATAGCAGCATGAACCTTTAGGGGATTCTCAAAGAATCCTTATAGTAAGAATTATTAAGAAAGCCAGTAGGGTCTCCTCGATGCTAGTGGAAACAGAAAGACTCTGTGCTCTTGATGATTGACATTTACCTTGTGAATTTGTTTCTCTATTCAATTTATATATACATGTGAATATTATATCGTCTTAACGTCTAGCTCGTACAGTACTAAGTTATAGGTAGACTTCTCTTTTTGTTTTCCTAATCTTCAGTCCATTGTATTTGATTGATTCTAGATTTGGTTTAGAGATGGTGTAGGCAGGCTTCTGGATATAGTGTTAGCATCAATGGTTTTTCTCTCTTCTACTACTGCATGGTATGATCCTTCTTTTTTTGGTGTGATATTTTTCAAAGTTATTAACGGAGCTAATTCATAATAGTTGTTGCGTGGGAGCTCTGAGGAGAACTCTACATTTTTACTGGTTCTGACAATTGACAAGTAGCCCTTAACATTTATTCCCTTCTCTTACTCCCAATAATAAAAAGAAAGAGGTGCTTTTGACAACACCTGAAAGGAAGTGTGAACATAGGTATGTATAATAGTGTAAAACTAATCTGTATTAATATTTGGTAAATTAATAATATTATTTCCAGTCCGTGGAAAAAGTTACAAATTTCGATAAGATAATATATTTTAAAAAGGTCATTATATAAGTATATATGATCCTATTAATATTATAAACTAATAATTTAAGACAATTTAGTGAAATATGATTTTAGTGTCTTTTGTTTTCTGTTAAAAAAATTAAATCTACTTGAAGTTCATGTCTAACACTTGTTATTGCATCAAAAAGTTCCTTAGTTGTCGCCTCAAATTGTACCAAAAAATTGTGTATCAGTTTGGAAATATGTATCATTTTCGCCGGGTAATCTAACATGCTATTGCCATTCATTTTATTGCTTTCTCGAATTCATGAATGCCGTTTTCATAAGGGGGTTTATTTAAATCCCTTGAGACTTAATCATTTAAAAATGATATAATCAAAATTAATCTTCATTGAATCAATCTTTAAATTATTAAATACTAATTTATCGACTAAATAATACCTCTAGAAAATAGTGATTATTTATGATTTTGAAATATTAATTTAGAGATTTCAATATCTTTCTTCGTTTCACCCATGATATGATGATGACAAGATAATATCAAGAAGGTTTATAGATGTTGCAATGATGTGCGACTGATTTCAGATCCTCTAATTTTTCCAGTTTGAGCTTTGGTTTGCTTTTTCTTACACATAACTAGCATTATATTGAACAAACCCGTAAGAGATGTTGGTAAATATCTAGAATTGAATATTGCTACAAAAACCATGAATGAACAGGCCAAGTATGGTTCAAGTGAATTGAAATTGATCTTCTTAAGCCATATTGATTAATAATGTTGGGGTTGGAGATGAAAGACATGATTTTCACGTTTCAATATGAACATAGAGTATACGCGGTATGCTAGTAAGGGTAAAGTGAAGCTCACACAATATGTTGGTTTATGCAATAGATGTTCGGCTTTAAAAGATGATCGAGAGATATATTTATATATAACATAATCAGTTGTGGAAGTTCTATTAGTAGGGTCACTTAGCCCAATTAGTTCCAAATACAACATAATTTGGTTGTTAGTCTCACAGGTTATTTGAAGTCCAAAAGCGGAGGAAGCCACTTAACAATGTTCTAGTTATTAACTTGAGGACATATGGGAGTTTATTTAATGTCAGGTCTGGCAAAGGACAAATATTGTCCGGAAGAAAGAGCCATTAACAATAGGATCAACCTGGTTTAAACTTAACAAAAACAACAACAACAAATAAATATGAGTGGAAATTCATTTGATGTCTTGCATATTGGCTTCCCAGAGAAGTCTTCTATACTTTTGTTGAGGTAACAATAGGCCACCTTGATATGACAAAACTTCGCACCCCAAAAATAGTTTAAGTGGCCTAAGGTTTTTAGATAGAAACGTTGAGAAAACACCTTGAAAATTTTCGAACACCATGGTCTTAATTTTCAGTAATAATAATGTCATTCACATATACAAATATATAAACAGTAAGTCCTAAACTATGGGAGATGAGCAGAGATCAGTTAGTGTAGCAACCCCTTTTGGAAGGATACTACGGCTCAAAGAGGAAACATAATTTAATACTTGTGATATTTTAAGGAGATTACCGAAGGAAATATTGATTATAATCTAATAAAGGAATTAGTTTTCTAAAAAAAATAGTTGAGGAAGAGAAGCCTGTCCATTTGCACATTTATCCGATGTCAAATTGATATTGCGCAGAATTTTAACTTGAGGCGGAAGAACCCTTCCATAATCATCTAAATAAATAACTTAAGACATTTTCATGGAAATCTTATTCTCACACTTAAAAACGATATAAAAAGAACATTTCCAACTCCCGAGTACCAAAATTAGTTGGTTCATGCTTCACACAAACATTCGGACACATAGTAAAGTTAATATGCGTTTGGTCATGCGATATCATATCATGATATGGTATCGTGAGATGGAATCAGTGTTTGGACATGCGATTTTACGTTGATTCCATCTCACAGTTCCATATTATGAGATGTGATCCAATATTCTATAAAAGAGAAAAGACATAAATTCAACATTCAAGTTGTCCCAAATTTTAAAAAAGACACCTTAACTCTGCAACCATCCTATAACCCCACTAAACAATTTTGAATAGATATAATTATATCATTTTTTGTCCACCTGACATAGAGAGTGGTGTGCACTCTCTCAAAGAAAGTGAGAAACCTATAATAAATAATATAATTTTATTTTTTATTAGTACTTTATTATAAAATATACGGAAAAAGGTCAAAAATATCCTTGGATTATTCGAAATAGCTCAAATATACCCTTGAACTATATTTCGGCTCAAATATACCCCCCTCAAACTGTAGGGTCAAAAATACCCTTCTCATTAACAAGATCTGTTAAACACCACTTGGATGCCATGTGGATACCACATGACATGCCATATAAGCCAATAGAGTTCCACTCATGCCACGTAGAAAATAAAATTACCCCTAATTTCTCTCAATTTTCTCTATTTCCCTTAGAATTTAGAAACGATTTCACTGAAGAACATAGAACCTCCTTCCCTTAGAACTTATGTATTTTGTGAAATCATTATAAGAAAATGGAGAAATGAGGAAAAGTGGTTCTATGTTCTTCAGTGAAATCGTTTCTAAATTCTACGAAAATGAAGAAAATTGAGGGAAATTAGGGGTAAGTTTATTAGTCTACGTGACATGAGTGGAACTCTAAATCGCATTTAACCAATTCTGTTAATGAGAAGGGTATTTTTGACCCTATAGTTTGACGGTAAGGGTATATTTGAGCCGAAATATACTTCAAGGGTATATTTAAGCTATTTCTGATAGCTCAAGGGTAATTTTGACCCTTTTTCGTAAAATATATTTTCTTATTTTTCTTGTTATTTTATTTTTTTTCCGTTTCCTTTTTCGTTTCTCTTTCTTCTTAAAAAATCCATTCTCATCTCCATTCATTAAAGCTTCTTACTTTCAATGTCGTCATTCTTACCAAAAATTCACCTTCCTTGTTTATTACTATTAATTTTACTTTCTTTAATTTTAAAATTTTATCTAAATATTTTGTTAAAAAAATAATTTGATAAACCCATTAGATTTCATGGTGATCAGGAAGTATCATATAATTTGTTTTCATCCGATTTCAATTAAGTTCTTTCAATTTTTTGAAATTAATTGATTCTTTTAAAATTATCATTTTTAACTTGAATTTATATGAAAATGAGTAGTTTATGATACCTTCTAAATTTTCTTAGAAAAATAATTAATTTTGCTATCAATAATTCAATAAAGTCTAAAAAAATGATATGAATTCTACAAACAATTTGACCAGAAGGAAAAAAAGAAAATAAAAAAATGGGAGTAGGGCTCAATTTGAGATGGGGTGTAGGAGGTGAAGAAAAAAAAGATAATGGAGGAATTAATCACTTGAAAGTGGGAGGTGGGAGATGAAGTGAAATTTAAGATAAATCAAAATTAAAAGTCAAAAAAGTAAGAGAGAGAAATAAAGTTAAAAAAAAAAATAAGGAAAAACTTAAGATTAAAAAAATACATTTTACATTAAATTAACACGTGTCATATAATAATTGGTGTGTGAATATACTTGCTTCTTAAAACTTGGGGCTGATCGAAAAATGGTATAATAATATATTTTCATAATTGTTTACCGGGTAATAGGACAATTGCAAACTTGAAGTGTCTTTTTGCAAATCCGAGACAACATCAGTGGTGACTTTATGTCTTTTCTCTCTATAAAAATCATGATATGAAATATACGAAAATACCATATCATGATTTGAGATATTTTCATACAAAAATTGAGCCATGAGTTTATATTTTGTTAAAACAATCCCACATTTATATCTACTAACCATTTATTTCACATGTAAAAAAATTTATAATCACATCATTACTTTTTAAAATTTATTATTCTCACCGACATAAAATTTATTAATCTCATCAACATATAATCACTTTAACTAACACTTCACGATTGTTGAGTAATAAAATCTAGAAGAGCCCATGAAAGGTATTTCATTTTTACTCAAATATATTGATGAGAAGTGAAAGTTAGGTTGAAAGTTAGATTGAAACTTGTTCACGAGTATATACAACCTTAAAAATATAATTAAATAACTTCTTTGATTCCTAGTATCTTAATAATGTTGAAGTAAGGCAGGATTATCATCAAAAGTAGGCTTAGTCTGTACAAATACGACTATGCTCCCAAAAATAGTAGTTCTGGCCAGCCTAGTAGCTCATGTCGCAACTTAAATTTGAAAAGGAAAACTGTAAAACTGAACTTTATAGCCTGCATTAAAGATGTAGGTACATCTCTTAAGGTTGTAAATAAATAATAATCACCGTAAAATATATTTTGTACAAAAAGATATATTAAAAACACTAACAGTTGTCCATACATAATTTTTAATTTCAGAATCTAGACATAACTTGTCCTATGTTGCTTCGCATATTTCTAATCCGTAACAGCTAAATTAGAGTTATACATAAACATAAGAGTTATAGATATACAAATTATCTTTCCAAATCATATTTATTAACTGTATACAAAGTTCTATTGAATGAGATATTCTGAAAATATCAAACACTACCAAGCTCAAGAACATATTTTATCACTTACTAAAGAGAAGAGTGTGTCTTAAATTCCAGCCAAAAGGAACAAAGTTTTTATCTTGTGATTTTGAGAGTAATATGGTTAGTGAGAGTTCATCGGGTTCCCTAGAGCTAAGGAACACAAATTTCACTATAGAGGAGGTGTAAACATATAGTCACCAAAAGTGATGTTATCCCTTTACAACTATCCTTCAAAGCTGCTGCCCAAATAATTGTGTGTTGCCCAAATGAATAAATATACACCTATATATATAAATATCCCTCACCTCTTTTTAAAATTAGACATAATTTTTATTAGAATATTACGTAAATACCCCAATACAATTCCTTAAATTACGATCACAATTTAAGTTAAGCAAGTTTTCAATTATCACAAAATTTAAAGTTTCCAAAGTGAGAATAAAAGATATTGTAGTAATTAAGCAACAGTAAATCAACATGCAATTCTTGGTTAGTATTTTGGGATGTTACAGTTAGAGTGTGATTTTTTTAAAAATATAGTACTACCTCAAAGTTCTTGAGCTTGGTGTGCCAAGCTCGGAGTGCCTGTTTGAGATCGTAGATGGATTTGTTCAGTTATCTAACATTGTTGGACAAATTTTGATGCTCAAATCCTGGAGGTATTCTTATATAAACTTGTTCCTCTAAATGAACTTGCAAAAATGCATTATTACATTAAGTTGATGCAAATATCCATTGCATTGAACAACGATGGTGACACCAGACAAATTGTTTTAGGCTTGACTATCTAATTGAATGTTGAATGATGGTCAAATCCAGGCCACTGAGTGAAACCTTTGACCACTGATTGAGCTTATATCTAGCAATATAACAATTAGGATGATGCTTAATGTGAAATATCCACTTACAGTCTTCTATATTCTTTGGAGGATCGTTGGGAACAAAAATCCATGTTTGGTTTCTCACAAGTACATCAAATTCAGTTTGCGTAGTAATATTTCATTGTAATTCATCTTGAGCTTGTTGGTAAGAAGGAGTTTTGCACTAAGAGAGTGAGTAAGAAATCTAGGGAGTTGTTTAGGCTTATGGATATTATTTTGAAATAGGTAGTTATGGGGTGACTCGGTGTTGTGGTGGATCACTCAAATTTTATTTGAGACTGGACTATCCTAAGATTTACAAGTCACCACCCAAAAATTTTCTTACCCAAATCTTTTACCATTGGTCTTCCCAGTATTTTAAAGGTGGGGGCGTGACACAGGGCGTTTATAAAACATAGGGCGAGCCGTAAGCACCGAGACACAGGACGTAAGTCCTATGAATTTACGAGTGCAGTCTCATGTATATTCAATTTTATAGTTTTATACTATTAAAATAAGCAAAAATAAATATTTCAATGATTTTACAAATAATCTTTTATAAATAACCTGTAATATATAGAAATTATATTTATTTGATATAAATATTAATAATCAATAATGAAGAAAAAAGTATTATAATTACTATTTGAGAAATATCATTACAACAATAATAAAATATATGATTTAAAGAAAAAAGGTTTAAAAATAAATTGAAAACATCTGGGCTTATGTTTTTACGCCCAGAAATTACATTTTTATGCTCGAGGGTTACACCTCAAATTTTAAAACTTACGCCTTTTTGATCGACATTTTTGCTTTACGCTTATAAGCGTGTTTGGTAAGCCTGGTCCTGAGACTCGACCCAAAAACGTTTATTGAAAACACTGGGTAGTCTACCCATAACAACTAGAATTAGAACATGTTTGCTATATATTTTATTTAATTTTTTTCCACGTCAGTTTTAAGTGGTAAATAAAAATTTACTTTCAAATAGTCAAGGTATGTAATAGGTCTCCATAATAGTTTAAGCGTGTAATGAAATTTTTGGGATAAATTCAGGAGGATATCTATACCCTTCCTCTAAGAATAAAATCACAAATACGAGGATCATATATTATTATCTATTATATTTATTATTATTATTATATAAAAGCACGCATATTAGCCGCAGGGCATACTGATATGTTGTATAGAAGCTTTTTCCTTATGTTGAGACCAAAGATTCAAATCCATTTTTGCGCAAACTTTTTAATAGACTTTATGGTTAAAATACATAATACATAAGTATGCTCTTTAACTTGACTTTACATCTCTTCCTTTCAACTTTGGTAATGCATATAGGATGTGTGTGCCTACTTATTCAATTTTATACAAGTTTAAATCTCTGGTGTCTATTAATTCAATTTATGTCATTTATTCAACTTTATTAAGTTTAACTGTCTACTTGTGGACACCCAAAGTTAAGAATCACAGATGCTAATTGAGGTCAATTTAAAGGACACATTTGATATACAATTAGCTTTAAAACCCTTGATCACGCATGAGACACAAATAAACCAATGAGACAAGTGTCACACACTTAGAGTCTCACTATTGATTCGTGCGGTACTTGACAACTTACACACAACTCTTTCACGTTCTTGTAAGCTCAAGTAAGCCTTTTGAAGCTAGATTGCTAAGAAAATATAAATAAAGACTTAGCAGATTTGGAAAGCTTGTAAAGTTTAGAAGAAAGACTTTGTATTTAGCTTTGAAGAATGCTTACAAGTTGAGTGATACCTTTGCAAATGAGGGGCACCTCTATTTATAGTACCTTCTATGGACTAAAGTGTAATTTAAAATTACTTACAAGTCCCTTATATATTTACACATTGGTCCCTTTTCTAAAGAACTCTACCATATCTAGAATATGCCAAGTTATTCTTGAATTATCTAAGGCATTCTAGAGTCTTCCGTAGCCTTCTTTAAAAAATCTAAAGGGTTCTAGAGTTCTTCACAAGCCTCTCCACAACTCTAGAATCCTCCATGCCTATTTGGCTGCACAATTAGACTGAGACAGTGGTGGGACATGATACACTCCCCCACTCGATAATGCGATGACCGCGGGGCATCGTTGTAAAAGCTCCCGGACTTGGTATCTGAACCCCCACAAATCTTCATACTTCTCCCATGTGGTCTCCTTCGGAGTTTGTCCCTTCCAATGTACAAGGAACATGACATTGTCTTGTTGACCTCACTTCCATTTGGCTTGACAACCTATGATAACCTCAATATCTCGGTCGTGCGAGGAGGTAATAGTAATGGGTGCCTATCGCGATTGGTTCCAGCTAGGATTTTCCTTGTCCTCATGGTACAACTTGAGGATGTTTGCATGAAATACAGGATTTATTTTGAAGTGTGGATGAAACTCCACCTTGTATGAGATCTTGCCCACCTTGGCAATGATCTTTAGCGAACCCTTACATTTCCGCACTAAGTTTTGATGAACTCCTCTTAATGATTTGAACTGTATTGGATTGAATTTCACCACTTTATAGTCTATGGGACGCCTCTTGTAGTCGGTGAACTACTTCATCTTTTTTGGTGCCTTGTCCAAGTAGGATTTGGCAGCGTCAAGCTGTTTCTCCCATCTCTTGGCAAAATGGTAGGCTCCCGAAATATTTCCTTCAAAAGCGGCCGATAAGGAGTACAGAGTTTGAGGTTGTTTGCCTATCGCCAACTCAAACAGTGTGCATCCGGTAGACTCACTCTTCTACAAATTGTAAGAAAACTATGTCAAATCTAGGAGTCGGGCCCAGTCATTCTGGTGCACAGTGACATAGTGCCTCAGATAGCACTCTAGCAGGGCGTTGACGCGCTCGGTCTGGTCGTCTATCTGTGGGTGGAAATTTGTGGAGAAGTGAAATTCCATGCCAAGTATATCGAACAACTCCCTACAAAAGTTTCCGGTAAAACGGGGGTCCCGATCTCTAATGATATATGCCTTGGTATCCCCTAATATTTCACCACGTTCATGAGAAACAATCGAGCTACCTCCTTTGTTGTAACTACCCTCAAGTACACCCTAGAAGTTATGGCACTCTTGAGTCGATACACAGCGTACTTGACCTCGCAGAGGTCTTGTACAATCCCTTAGACATCATTCGTTGCATACATGTATGAAAACTTATGTGGAATTTAAAACTTTTCACATGAAATAGTAAAACTTTAAAGTATTTCTTTTATACAAAAACATAATAAAAGGCTAAGTCTCAAGTCACCATCTTAGACATACAAATATATTGGGACACGAACCATACTTTATCATAAAGGAAAATATCTAAGTCTATTAAAATTCTTCCATACGGAAATCTGAACATTAAGATGTCTTCCAATCTAGTGAGGACATACCAACTCTTGCTTGAATGAACACTAATCCAAGCTTCCACTTCGAGACTCCTCTCAAATGCCACCTACACCTTTAGATATAGATAAAATATATGAAATTAGTACATTGCATATACTAAGTATGACATAATGCATAAAAATCATGATAAAAGGACATTTGTATAAATCATGCTCTTTTTGAGTAAAACTTCATAAGACAAGTATGAGAGTCACATACAAGTCCACATAAACACATATGTCACATTCCATAATATAACATCAATATCATTTCAAACCATATTTCATATGACCCTCCTACCAAAGGTTATCCTAAGATTTACTTAAGTAAGACAAGAAAAGATCATCCATACACCCTCTTCAAGCACACCTAAATAACGCTTAAGCAGTGGCGGATCTAGGATTTAAAGGTTGTGGGTGCTCACTTCCAGGTGAAAACTTCGTTGGAAATTTTTTTAAAAAAGAAATGCTACTGGCGGGATACAAACCCTCGCCAGTGGCTTCGCGCGCCTCTTATTGCAGAGGTTTAAACCAGCTCACCCACAACTGCTTTTGTTCTATGGGTGCTCATTTAAATTATAATAACATGTGTATCATATTTTCTATATATATATACACAAAAAATTTTGGAAATCAATGGGTGCTCAGCACCCGCGTCGGGCTTACTTGGTCCGCCCCTACCCTTAAGACTACTCAAGATAAGATTATTCCTTTTTCAACATATACTCACCACCTAAGGTTACTCTAAGATTAACTTGAGTAAAACATGAGGAGACCTCCCATACACCCTCTACAAGTCTACTTAAGCAACCCTTAAAGCTACCCTAGATAGCTACCTTTTCATTAACATACATTTACTTAAGTCGTTATGTTAATTTGACCCTTCAAGAGACATTCATCAATCAAGAACTTTCACATAATGGTCTTTGAGAAGACCTAGGGACTCACATACTAACATCTTCAAAGCCTAGTCGTGCAATGTCTCGATAGCGTCCCATTCCACTACCTAAACTTTCTATTACTTATCCAACACTAGCATGTATCCCATATGATGAGAATAGACAACAACCGACATAGACCATACTAGCTAGGCATGGAATCCGGAGTCTACCCTAATCTGATGGAGGGTAATCTACTTACCAAGGGTAGAACTAGGACATGACCCATGTAGGCACATGGCTAAGGAATATCGAGGACTTTCATGAACTCTGTTCTTCTTCTCAAGTAAAGTCACATTTCACTCTAGTTTCCTTCTCAAGTAGAGCTACAACCCATAACATATTCTCTCGGTGCTATCCTTTGTTCTCATAGAGTAAGTTCAATCATCTAAAGGTTTATGAGAAGGTACCATCTCTTTGTCCTACTGACTTATAATACCCCTACCAAGAATGGGTCCACAAGGTCTGCCACTCAAGGTCTATAAGGATAGCTCATTCTTAACCTTCTTTTTATTTAGAAGGTACCACGTATTAGTCATGCTTAGAATGTCACCATCTTAGGTCTACCGATCCTAGACTTTCATTCAATATTCATTCATACACATAAAAGACAAAGGTGAATAAGCGTACTAAGTCAAGATGTTCATATTCATATTTTTCATGTATCAAGTAAGGGACACAAGTCTACCAAGCAAGACACATATCCTTTCCATTACCACATATAACATATCTTTCATGAAGCACATAGATACAACTTAGTATACTTTCTAGTTATCCTTCTTACTTCTATAGAACTCCAATACAACTTATCATAATGTTCATATAGTCAACTAGGAAGACTCACACTCCAACATCAAGTATACATACATAAGGCATCACTCTAGCCTATCATGATCACATTTATTCAATTTGAAGAAAACATACTTGACTTCATAGATACACATAACTCATATACACCTTCAAAATGATCACATATCATAGGTATAACATGACAATATCATAATACATAAAGTAATGTCAAGGAGGCTACATTGTTCACAAGTATATCACATAAGCACCACCACCATAAGTAGACCATATCAATCATCATAATAATCTAAGATCTATACTACATAATATAGAGAGAGAGAGTTAGGGAAGCATACCACTAATCCAATCTCACAACTTCAATCCATAGACAATTCAACCAAAACAATACCCAAAGGCCCTTACCAATGGCCATGGTCATCAATTCAATCTAATAGTCATAAGCTACGATGAATTTAATGTAATTCAATATGAATTTATCAATATAATACAGCCTACACATGATTCTAACATAATTCTTTCATAATTCAATATCCCAAATCAAACTACACAAGAATTAAATAGTATAGAGGCGTGATCACTTAACCCATAACATAGTCAAAACTAGGAGTGCATGGTTTGCATGCTTTCATAGAGTTTTTAGGTTAAAATCAACAAATTAACATTAATTCAATCATAATACAATGTTTCAAAATGCTTGATGCAAGAACCCGTGGCTAGATCACAAAATAGGAGAATTCATGTTTTGATCATCTTTGAAAAATCATTGAAATTGACTCCTTGAAGAAAGAGATTTCAAAGATGAATAACCATACCTTGATTGTGATGAAAATCCTACAAGATTGATGGAGAAAAACTTGAGAAAACAGTCTTCTTCCTTGGAGCTTCAAAGCTTCAATAATGGTGGGTTAGGAGAATGGAGAGGTTTTGTTTTGAGTTGAGGTTTAGCTTTGATTTGTGAGTTTAGGGGTATAAAAAGACTCAATAACCGTCAATAAGTCATCCCCAAATTACCCAAATACCCCTGCACTTATTAGACAATTTAACCATTCTGTGTTGGCTGCACACCACGCAGCAGCTTCGAGATCTTGGTTGCTTAGATGCTTCGATGGCCCATGTTTGGGTCCTCCTTGGGGATCCTTTGACTGGTCCCCAAGGCGTCGTTCTCGGACATTTTGATACTTTACATGTCAGGCTATGCATAGGAACTATTTATGCTCAATTTCACCCTCAAACCATCCCCCAAAACTTCACTACAAATCACTACGACACACTAGTTCAACTTTGACTAGTTTCGGAACTTCTTAGACGTTTGACCTCCAAACTCTTCCAAACTTTATATACTGCCTATAAACACTATTATTAACCATTTACATACTTTAAAACCTCATGACACAATTGTTAGACTCTAGATTCACCTAGCTCATTTTTAAGGATGTTACATTTGCGATGCAACAGGCTGTGGTGGGCATGAAGGTAACATACTTTGAAAACCTGTCCACTACAACCATTATCATTCCATACCCTCCAGACTTGGGTAAGAAGGTGATGAAGTCCATGGTCACTCTCTCCCATAGTCGTTCTACCCCAGGTAGTGTTTCTTGTAATCCTCCCAATTGCTTCTGCTCAACCTTGTCTTGTTAGCACACAAGACATGTCTAGTCATAAAACTCAATGTCGTCCTGCATGCATGGCTAAAAATTAATAGCCTTGATCAGCGCCCTCATTCTTCTCTACCCTGGATGCCCATCCCACGGAGTTTCTTGGCTTTCCATAATAATTCGACGCCTTATCAATCCAAACTCGGACACATAGACCCTCCTACCGGTAGTGAGCAAGAGACCATCTTTATTATGACCCAAAGTACCCCCTAGGCGTAACTGGCGTCCTTGTCCTCGAAGAGGACTTAAACAAGTCTCATAGAATTTGTCATAACATATCATAGGTCAAAAAGGCAGAAAATTAAAACTTACTTAGGATTCTCACTTAGACAATCATAAAACTACATAAGAATTTAGTCTAATACTTTATCTCACATTAAGCCATCTAATTGAAGTTAAACATTCGGGTGTAACCCTTATACAAAATTCATAGTTTCCACTTAGGCCTTACATCAATAACTTCAACAATAGGAGAGAAAAGAATGTCTTTAGACAATACAAGTACGGCTAAGGTAGAGTATGTGGTGTCATCCTCGAACTAGAAGACCTACCAAAACTTGGAGAGTCTAGTCCAAGCCTTCTTGTTTTAGCCAGAAGATACCTCAATGGCCCGAACCTACAATGTTTGGGAAAAAGGGAAGAAATATGGGTTAGTACAAAAATACATGTACTAAGTATGGTCTCTATGCATAAAAATCATTAATGCATGAGAAAAGGCACAATTTAGTCAAAATATTGCAAAATATCCAATAACTCAATATACACATATATTGAACATCTTAAGTCAACCCAACATATAAGTAACTTAAGCAACATTTGTGCAATGCCAATAATAAAGACCCATAACCCTATCCAAAGCTAAGTATCACAAGCATCCCATTTCATACTTATAACATATTCTCATAATTTTCATAACAAGCTTCATACATCAACATAATCACAATAATAATCATAAAAGAACACTATTAGAACCAGCCCTTAGGATTCCACATGTGCAATGTGTAAGAGAAGTCCCATACCCTCTCTAACACTATGTAGTAGCCTTTGAGACGACCCTAATAAGAGTTCACATACATAACTTGTACATTTACTTTTACATTATGGATAGAAGTGCAATAAACGACATGAGACCATATGAGCTACATAGAATTCGGTGTTCTACTCCCACACTGAAAGAGAGGGTTAACACTTGCCTAAGGTTCAACTATTTGTACATATCTATATTGATGGATCCACTACTAAGCTATAGTTCTACGTGGGCACATAGTTTTGGGTCAAGGAGATTGTTACTAGAAACCTTTACTTTCTAGACGTTGAGGTTTCCATATCATGAGACAACACATGTTTTGGGGATCTGGACTAACTAACATGAGAAAACCCATGTGGGAGACCGAACTTACTAAACGTGAGGTCTCCATCTCATTTACATGTCCTTTCGGTTCTAATCAATTTTTCCCTTTAGTAGTCATCTTATTTTATGATACAAGTTTACATTATTCTCTTCAAGACCCCTATGTAAATATATTATCATATTATCTCATAGGTCATCATAAGTGAGAACAATTCTTTCATTTTAAACACCACTTCACAACTGAGTAAACCTTTCACTTAACAATTTATTATAATCACAAGAAAATACTTTCAATCATATAATATTCCTATCATATCATAGATATATAATTCAATTTCTTAGGGCTACGGATGAGGAATTCCTAGCACCAACGTCACAACCACACATTAGACATAGAAGCATTATTATCTAAGTAACTCATACTTCACAATTGAATCCTACAAGAACCAATCAACATACCTTCTTGACCTTTTCAAGAACCTTCATAATTCCACTACCAAGAATACATAACTAATTAAATAAACATGGTAAATTCAAGACATAATTATATGATTAACAACAACGTAGTCAATCTACTTGTTCATCATCTTCACAATTCACCCTAATAATTCAACTTTTCATGAAATTGGGGAAAGGACATGGGTCTAGGGAAAAATCATAGGAAATCATCAATTAATCATCAATATATACTTAAAAACAATAACTCATCATAATTCATCACAATAATTCATCACAATAATTGTTTTTCAAAGAAGACCCATGTGACAAGAAAAACCCTTGTTTTGGGGATTTAGAAATCATTTTTGGAAGGACCTCTTGGGAAAAGAAATCCCAAGAGTGAAAGAAGCCATACCTTAGAGATGATAAATCCACGAAATTGGGTTTGAATCTTCAAGACTTGACCATTTTCTTGGAGCTCTAATGGTCTTTAATGGAGGTTTAGAGAAAGAGAATTTGAGAGAGATGAGAGTAATTTTTGATTTCAACTTTGGAATTTGATCTGTGTGTTAAAAGTGACTTAAAACTGACCATAAACCATTATATAGTCACCCTTTAAATTATCCAAAATACCCCTCACTTAATTGGATCTTTTTTGTGAAGTCAAACTGTCTTAAAAACAACGCGAACAGATTTGGAACTTTGCTGCACGTCTCGGGGCCAATTCCACATTTTTTAAAGTACGGGTTGGGGAAGTGGACCTCATAGATTCCACGCGTAACGAGGAAAACTTTTGCCTCCTTGTTCTAGATGCAGATGCGCAGTACCTCCAGTTCTTGGCTGTTCGCAGGCTGCTTTGGTAGTCTGCTTGCTGAAGTTCGGGTCCTCCTTAAAGACCTTTCCAGTAGTCCTTGGGGATTTGTGACTGTACATTTTGACCCTATATACTATATTTTAATTTGTTAAAGTCTTTTTACAAGTTTTACACTTATTATGACCCTCCCAAACTTTCACTAAACATAGTGATGTCTACTAATTCAATTTTGCTTGTTTCCGGACGTTTAGAACTTCCTTTGATATGTTTGCTCTAAGACTTCTCAAACAAGTTATTTACACTTATTTATGTCTAAAATCATAATTATTCAACATTTGAGGCTCTAGTATAGGTCATGGGATTTCTGGGGTGTGTCAATACTCCCCCATTATAGTAACATTCATCCCCGAATGATACCTTAGACCTTTATAGGAAGAAGAGACTCAAGTCTAGCAGCCCAACCAACAAACAAACATATATAAAATGATTCGCAGCTCCTTGGATGGATTCTCAACTCCTTTCAACATATAATCATAGCATTAACACATAAGGAACTTAATCAACAATATACCACATACATAAGCTCAACTTTTCATATCATATAAGGAGGAACTACCTTCTCCATCTCAATATGAACATCAAGAGTTGTCATGCTGATTTCTTTTAAAAACAACACCAATTAGGTTCAATACAACTTCCATGAATACTTATAGCACACCACATACTTAAGTGAAAATCAACCATAGAAAACACATTTCATGGAAAAGAAGAGAACTCAACTTAAGCATGAATTTGTATATCAATATGCCCACATTAGAAAATTATGATAAGTTCAACATTATTCGTATTAATCATATAAGGAACTACTAACCTCAGCCTTGTCTAAGAGTTAGAGGAAAAATTTGAGGATAGCAAGACTTCATGTTGGCCTCGGTCGCCCATGTTGCTCCCTAAACTAGGTGGTTCCTCCATAGAACTTTTACGGAGGCAACCTTCTTGTTCCTCAACTTCTTAACTTAACGATCCATGATTTCAACTGGGACCTCTTCATAAGAAAGTTCCTCTTTTACCCCTTAACCTTCTAGAGGAATAATGGAAACCGGGTCCCCTATGCACTTCTTAAGCATAGAAACATGGAATACCGGGTGAATCATGGACAACTCATTGGGCAATTTCAAATCATACGCCAAAGTCCCGACTCGCTTCAAAATTTCATACGACCTCACATACTGGGAACTAAGTTTCCCCTTATTTCCAAACCTCATCACTCCTTTCATGGGAAAATTTCAAATAGAACCGATCTCCTTCTTCAAATTCAAGGTCCCTCTTTCTATTATCGGCATAAAAGTTTTTGACGACTTTGAGCTATTTTTAGTTTATCCCTTATAATCCGAACCTTCTCGAGGGATTCATAAACTAAGTGGGGACCAAGTAGAGCATTCTTACCTAACTCTTACCACCTAACCGGGGATCTACACCTCCTCCCATAAAGTGCCTCGAAAGGTGCCATGGAAATACTCCAAAGGTAGCTATTGTTGTAGGTGAATTCTATCAAAGGTAGGTGGTTGTCCCATTTACCTTTGAAGTCATTGACGTACACCCTCAACATTTCTTCTAGGGTTTGGATAGTGTGTTGCGCTTGACCATTCACCTTGGGACGAAAGGCGGTACTAAGCTTCACTTTCGTACCAATCCCACTTTGGAAAGCCTTCCAAAAATGGGAGGTAAATTGAGTGCCTTTATAAAAAATGATGGATAAAGGGGGTCCATGTATCTTCACTATTTCTTTGAGGTACAATTTGGAATAATCTTCCGCCGAATAAGTGACTTTGACGAGAAGAAACTGTGCTGACTTGGTCAATCAATCCATTATGTTACATATCGAGTCGTGTTGCCTTCGGGTTCGAGGAAACCCAACTATGAAGTCCAGTTAATATCCTCCCACTTCCATGTCGGAATATCTATATTTTGAGTTAATCCACCCGACCTTTGATGCTCTGCTTATACTTGTTGGAAATTTGGACTTTTAGCAACAAAATCCACTATATTCCTTTTCATACCATTCCACTAATAAGTTTCCTGTAAGTCGCGGTACATGTTTGTGGCACCCGGGTGAATGGAATATCTGGAGCCATAAGCCTCTTCCATGATCAATTCTCTTAAACCATCCACATACGGTACACACAATTTCCTTGATGCCTAATCACCTCATTTTCTCCTTGAGACTAATACTTATTAGATTTACTAAGGAACGTTTCCTTCAACTCTATCAATGGAGGATCAAGGTGTTTTTTTAATTTCACCCCAACCATTAAAGACAACTCAGATTTGTGGCGAACCATGAAACCACCCTTTGGAGAGTCTTCTAGACGAACACCTAATAGAGACAACCTATGAACCTCTTTCACTAGCTCTTTCTTATCATCAACCACATGAGTCACACTACCCCTCGATACTTTACTTAAGGCATTTGCCACCACATTAGCTTTCCCAAGATGGTAAAGGATACTCATATCATAGTCCTTTAAAAGTTATAACCATCTTCTTTTGCATAGATTGAAGTCTTTTTGAGTAAATATATATTGTATACTCTTGTGATTGGTGTACATGTCAATATGTACCCTATAGAGATAATGCCTCAAAATTTTCAAGGCAAATATCATGGACGCAAGTTCAAGGTCATGAGTTGGTTAATTCTTCTCATGTGGCTTAAGTTTCCTAGAGGCATACGCTATTACCTTTCCATGTTGTATAAGAACATATCGTAGACCCACTCAGGAAGCATCACAATAAACCACAAACCCTTTGGTTACCTCCGGTAAGGTCAACACAAGAGCGAAGGCGAGTCTATCTTTCGATAATTGGATGCTCTCTTCACAAGATTCCGACCATTCGAACTTGGACTTCTTTTAGGTTAAGGCCGTTAATGGAGAGCAATAGATGAAAATCCCTTAATAAACTACCTATAGTAACCGGACAACCCTAGGAAACTTTGAATGATGATGGAATTCATAGGTCTAGGACAACTTTTGACTACTTTCGTCTTCCTCAGATTGACCTCAACCCCTTCACAAGAGACAATGTGCCCAAGAAAAGCAACTTAGCTCAACCAAAATTCACATTTACTAAGTTTAGAAAAAAGTTGGTTAACCTTGAGAACTTGCAAAACTATTCTCAAATGACTCATATGATCTTCCTCATTCCTCGAGTATATTAAAATATCATCAATGAAGACAATGACAAACAAATCATGATACTTTCTAAAAACTCGATTCATAAGGTCCATGGAAGCTGTCGGGGCATTAGTTAGACCAAATGATATAACTAGGAATTTTGGCCATATCTTGTTCGAAATGCCATTTTTGGAATATCAACCTCACTCACTCTAAGTTGGTGATAACCCGATTTTAAATCAATCTTTGAAAAGTAGCCCGTTCCTTAGAGTTGATCAAATAAATCATCAATCCTAGGGAGTGCATACTTATTCTTTATGGTGATTTTGTTCAAATGACGATAGTCGATACACATTCTCAAAGACCCCTCCTTCTTCTTCACAAAGAATATCGGGGCACCCCATGAATATATGCTTGGTTGTATAAAACCCTTATAAGGAAAATTCTTGAGTTGAGCCTTTAGTTCTTTTAACTCGGTCGGGGACATCCGATAAGGAGGGACTGAAATAGGTTGTGTATCCGGCAATAAGTCTATGTCAAAGTCAATTTCCCATTCGGGAGGAATTCCAGGTAGGTCATCGGGAAATACCTTCGGAAATTCCTTTACTACGGGTACCGACTCTACGGGAGGGACCTCAGATTCAAGATCCCTAACTCTAACTATGTGATAGAGACAACCCTTTACAATCAACTTGCAAGCTTTTAGACACGAAATGATCTTACCCCTAGGATTTGAGTTTCTTCCTCTCCACTCAAAAATGGGTTCATTTGGAAAATGAATTTTGACTACCATTGTCCTACAATCAATAGAGAAAAAGCAAGCATGCAACAAATCCATCCTAAATATGATATTAAAATCTAGGATATCAAGTTCTATTGAGTCAACTAACTTAACTCTATTGGGCAAGGAAATAGGACAACCTTTATAGACTCTTTTAGCCTCCACGGAATCACCCACCGGGCTAGAAATCGAGAAAGGTTCATTTAATATGTCATTTAGTATATCAAACTTCATGGATACAAGAGGGGTCACAAATGACAATGTAGCTCCCGGATCCAACAAACTATATACATCAAAAGAAAATAATTGTAACATACCGGTAACCACATTAGGTGAGCTCTCTTTATCACTTCGAGATTGGAGAACATAAAAGCAATTCTTCTTAGAAGCATATGGATTTGGGGCACACTTGCTTGAGCTTGAGAATTTTCCCTTCCTTGAGCTTTCATCATAGGATAATCTCTCTTCATATGACTACTCTTGCCACGACCATAGCAATTAACCGTCCCAACTAGGCACTTCCCATCATGTCTCTTATGACATTTTACACAAAGAGGCTTCTCAACATAAGATCTACCACATTTACCCTCTTGGGGCTAGGGAGTAGACACTTTATTCTTATTGACCCTTGGAGCATTATAAGGGCCTTGAATGGAAAATCTCTTCTTGAACATTGTTTTGTCTTGAACCTCAAATCTAGTCTTAGAAGAATTCCCATCTTCGACTCTCACCTTATTCAACCCTCTACCAACTTGCTTAAGCTTTTTCTCCACAATTTATTCTGCATGAACCATGAGATGAGAAATGTCCGTGCTAGGAATCAACATAGCCGACCTACACTCATTAACTACAAGATAGGATATCCACATGACAAATTTGTTCATCTTAGCCCTAAATAGTAGGATCATGCTTTAATAGTTGTGAAAACTTGACGCTATACTCCTTCACGCTCATACCTCCTTGAAGAAGGTTGATGAATTCTTGCATTTTATCTCCCTTAATTTCAAGGGATATAACCTATCAAGGAAAGCCATCTTGAACGCTTTCCAAGTAACCTGACCTTCTCTAATCGACCTCTCATCTTTCCATGCTCTTACCACAATTGAGACACATCTTTGAGTTGGTAGGCGGCTAGTTCCGCCATTTCTTGAGAAGACACCCCATAGCATCAAGAACTTTGAACACTTCATCAATGAACCCTTGTGAGTCTTCCTCCACCTTAGAACCAAATAAAGTAAGGGAATTCATCCTTATGAAGTCCCTAATCCTTGAAGCGGTAGTTTTAGCATTGGGGTTCACTTGCACCCTTGCATTCTTATCCACTTGAGTAGCCAACACTTGGGTCAAGCTATGAATGGTCGACGTTATCTCCAAGTTAGACATAGCCCCTTCTTCATTAGGAACTTAAGGGTTTTGAGGAGTTTGAGGGGGAACTGCCTCATTCAAATTCTCATCTCCGGTCATTTGAGCATTGTTCCTCCTTTTGTTCGTAGCCTATACACACAATAAAAGGATTATAAGAAAGAACTAAATAGTTCTAGGACTATTAGGCACGACTAAGGAATAACAAGAGAGTGAAAGTTCCTAAGCATTACATAGTCTCTCATTCATAAGTAAGGTGCGCTTCACAATTATGAATAATACATTACATAGTCGTGGTTTAGTGAGACATCAATCCTAATATCACTTCAATCTAGCTCTGATACCAAGTTTGTTGCGACCCAAAGTACCATATAGGCGTAATCGGCGTCCTTGTCCTCGAAGAGGACTTTGACAAGCCTCTTAGCATTCATCATAACACATCACATGTCAAAAATGCTGAACAATTAAAATGTTTACTTATATATATACTTAGTAAGGTTTACATACACCTCTGACATACTACTTAAGGAGTTTACATAGACCCCTCACATAGGAAGATTACTTAGGCTTCTCACTTAGACAATCATAACACTACATAGAAATTTAGTCTAATACTTTGTCTCACTAAACCATCTAAATAAAGTAAAACATATGGGCGTAACCCGTATACAAAATTCATAGTTGCCACTTAGGCCTTACATCAACAACTTCAACAATATGAGAGAAAAGAATGTCTTTAGACAATACAAATACGGCTAAGGTAGAGTATGTGGTGCCATCATCAAACTAGAGAACCTACCAAAACTTGGAGAGTCTAGTCCAAGCCTTCTTGTATTAGCCTCAAGATACCTCAATGGCCCGAACCTTCAATGTTTGGGAAAAAGGGGAAGAAATATGGGTTAGTACAAAATAGATGTACTAAGTATGTCCCTATGCATAAAAAATCATTAATGCATGAGAAAAGACACAATTTAGTCAAACCCATGCAAAATATCCAATAACTCCATATACATTGTTGGAACATCATAAGTCAACCCAACATATAAGCAACTCAAGAAACACTTGTGCAATGCCAAGAATAAAGCCCTATAACCCTATCCAAAACTAAGTATAACATTAAGAAACTCACTTCATACTTACAACATATTCTCATAATTTTCATAACATGCTTCATACATCAATACTATTCATATCTTAGCAACATAATCATAATCATAATCATAAAAAACACTACTATAACCATCCCTTAGGATCCCATATGTGGAATGTGTAAAGAAGTCTCATACCCTCCCGCACATTATGTAGTAGCCTTTAAGACGAGCCTAATAAGAGTTCACATACATAACTTGTACATTTACTTTTCATTCGAGAAAGAAGTGCAATAAGCGACATGAGACCATGTGAGCTACATGGAATCCAGTGTTCTACTCCCACACCGAAAAGAGAGGATTAACACTTGCCTAAGGTGCAACCGTTCCTACATAGCTATCCAGGTGGATCCACTAAGCTAGAGTCATATGTGGGCACATAGTTAAAGGTCAAGGAGATTGTTACAAAGAACCTTGACTTTCTAGACGTAGAGGTTTCCATATCACGAGACAACGCATATTCTAAGGATCCGGACTTACTAACATGAGGAAAACCCATGTGGGAGGCCGTACTTATGAAATGTGAGACCTCCATCTCATTTACATGACCTTTCGGTGCTAAGCAATTATTCCCTTTAGTAATCATATTATTTTATTATACAAGCTTACATTAGTCTCTTGTAGACCCCTATGTAAACATCTTATCATATTAGATCATTAGGTCATCATTTGTGAGAACAATCCTTTCACTTTAGACACCACTTCACAAGTGAGTAAACCTTTCACTTAACACATTATTATAATCATAAGAAACTATGTCCAATCATATAATATATGTATCATATCATACATACATAATTCATGTCTAATTCAATGTATTAGGGTTACGGATGAAGAAATCCTAGCATCAACATCACAACCACACATTAGACAGAAACATTATTATCTAAGTAACTCATACTTCACAATTGAATCCTAGAAGAACCAATCAACGTACCTTCTTGCCCTTTTCAAGAACCTTCATAATTCCACTACCAAGAATACATAAATAATTACATAAACAAGGTAAATTCAAGAAATAATTATATAATTAACAAAAACGTAGTCAATCTACTTGTTCATCATCTTCACAATTCACCCTAATAATTCAACTTTTCATGAAATTGGGGGAAAGTACATGGGTCTAGGGAAATTTCATAGGAAATAATCAATTAATCATCAATATATACTTAAAAAACATTAATTCATCACAATTGATTCATAATTTTGTTTCAAAGAATACCGATGTGAGAAGAAAAACCCTTGTTTTAGGGATCTAGAAATCATCTTTTGGAAGGACCTCTTGGTAAAAAGAATTCCATGAGTGAAAGAAGCCATACATTAAAGATGATAAAGCCACAAAAATGGGTTTGAATCTTGAAGACTTGACCATTTTCTTGGATCTCTAATGGTCTTCAATGGAGGTTTGGAGGAAGAGAAAATTTGAGAGAGATGAGAGTGATTTTTGATTTCAACTTTGGAATTTTATTTGTGTTAAAAGTGGCTTAAAACTGACTCTAAACCATTATACAGTCACCCTTTAAATTACTCAAAAGACCCCTCACTTAATTGAGTCTTTTTGTGAAGTCAAATTGTCTAAAAAAAGACACAAACGGATTTGGGACTTTGCTGCGCGTCGCGGGGCCAATTCCATATTTTTTTAATGTACGGGTTGGGGAAGTGGACCTTATGGATTACACTCATCACGAGGAAAATTTTTTGCCTCCTTGTTCTAGATGCAGATGCGTAGTACCTCTAGTTCTGGTTGTTCACAGGCTGCTTTGGCAGTCTGCTCGCTAAAGTTCGGGTCCTCCTCAAAGATCCTTCCAGTAGTCCTTAGGGATTCGTTACTGTAATTTGGCCCTATATAATATATTTTACTTATTTTAAGTCTTTTTACAAGTTTTAGACTTAGTATGACCCTTCCAAACCTTCACCAAACATAGTGACGTCTACTCGTTCAATTTTGCTTGTTTCCGAACGTTAAGACCTTTTTTATGTGTTGGATATAAGACTTATAAAACAATTTATTTACACTAATTTATGTCTTAAATCATCATTATTTAACATATGAGGCTCTATTATAGGTTATTCAATTCCCGCGGTGTGTCAATCTTCCACCTAAAAGCGTCTGGTTTTTCCTTGGGAAACCAACTCCATCAGTTTCTTAGCCTTTGGATCATGTTGCATGCCATCCTTGATAGCATCTTGAACGTCCCAATGGGTTGTGTGATGGCAGTAAGCTCGACCTTCCTACTTTGTGCGTTGGTGATACGCTCAAAATTATTTCTCGAAAAGAAGTATAAGCGGTCGAATCAAGTAAAGAGCCCAACTATGAGGTTGGGGTCGATACCATGAGGAAAATGATTTAGACTTAACTTTAACCTATTATTACTTCTATTTAGTCAAGTCTTTTCCAAAAACAAGTAACAAACAGGGGTTTCTTAAGCAATAAATATAATTAGCAATTTCTAAATAAACAAGTGACAGGTTTAAAGATTTGGTTTTTATCAAGTAATGAGAGTAACTACGGCTTAAGTGTTCCCCAATGGTTCATAATGCGGTAATTCTAGCTATAACAATCCTTTCCTAGATCTTGCATGCAAAGTGGTAAGTTATGTATATCTAATTCCTTGGTCCGGCAACTACGAAATTTTACTCCGCACCTTGGTCTGGCTACATGTGTATGTTTTACTAAACCTTATCTTTACCTCATATTAAGCATCATAATCGATGTATGACTTAGTTGTTACTTCGCACCAATCGACACTAGTCTATTAGATAGTGTATACTAAATCTACGTTGATAATTATTTTCTTATTATCTACCTCCTTGGTCCGGCAAGTATCAACAAGGCGAGTTCTAACGCGTGCACTCGTTAAAAAGACTTTTAAACGAAAGAAATATCAATACAGGCAAGAAATTATTCTAGGATTATTATTTTAACTAGTTTTTACCTCTTTAATTATCCATGGTTCCCACAACCGTAGCTATGAATTTAGTTACCCATGTTAATAGTCACACAATTCATATTAGTTTGATAAGAATTCATGTACTTACTTTGATGAGATTGAAGAAAATCCAGAAAATTGCTTGAATTTATCAATAAGCTTGCAATAAACGATTTCTGAAAAATAGAATAACTTCCCAAAACCACAAGTTCACAACAAGAACAACAAAATCTAAAAAATACCCCAGAGTCTAACCCCAAAAAACAAGGTTTTTACAAGTATTTATAATAATTGAGTCCTAACAAAAGAGGGAAATCTATTTAAGGAAAATCTGCCCAAAAACCGCGTCTGACTTGACGACCTAGATGATGGATCGTCGAGGCCATGACGGACCATCGAGGCCACGATGGACCGTCATGGTCCTCTGTCGTTCCACACTTAGCTTCTTTTCAAGATGGGTATTAGGTCTACTTATTGTTGACGATGACGGATGTGTAGGACGGTCCGTCGTGGAGATGACGGTCCGTCGAGAGCCTCTGTATCCCCACACTTAGTTAGAATTCCCCAATCTTCATTCAGAACATTTTCCTTTATACGATAGTGTCCAACTACGGACCATCGAGGGGTCAACGGATTGTCAATGGCTCTGTAGGTAGTCACTTCTGCAGTTTCAGCATAATTCTTCCGTTTTTTTATTCTGGACAGATTTCCTATACACAAAGAGAAAAATGCATTAAAACTAATAAAAAAAGATTTTAGACACACACGAAATATTAGAAAAAAGAATTGAAAGTACCGTGAACCACGATACATCAATACCCTCAACTTAAATTCGTTGTTTTTCTTGAAACGACGCACTATAACTCAACACAAAATCTTTGTACAAGAGTATCCTTATTTTAGCTTACGCGATCATCTGGCTATCCATTCTGATTATTTTCATTATGTTTATGCATGCTATTACAATTAGGCTCGCTCATGCAGATCAGACCATGACACTGACTCACCACACACCAACAACTAGTGTCCGCACTTCAAAACAACATCCTCATTTTTCACACAACGATTTCAGTTTGAGTATAAGGATTATTTTTCAACAGTCGCTCTCAGAACAACTTCACACCTTATTTATACATATTGACATAGGCTTGTCCTTATTTTCATTGCTTCAAGTTCACCATAATAGACTCTTAGGATCATGATAGGACTTTCTTAGCTTGTAACTTAGGCTCAAGGTCAGGTAGGGTACATTTGGATGTATTTTAGTGACTTATTGCCCTCCTTGACATAACGGCTAAGCGTCCTACCTTTTCATCATTTTATTCCACCCTATTTCTTAATTTTTTTGTATTCTTTCACCTTGCTATTCTCCATTCTCTCTTTTTTTGAGTAAGTGACTCTTTTCTTTTCTTGCTTGAATTTTCACATTTTCAAATATATTTTTTTCACTTTTCTTTCAACTTTTCTTGAGTCACTTTTCTTTTTTTCTTTCTCTCTCTTTGTTCTTTCAACCCACTTTCCATAGCATTTCTCATAATAGACACCCTCAATCATGGCTTTGACATAAGTCAAGGTACACAATACCCAAACTTGGGTCAGGGCCACGACAAGGTTGTTTTCTGCATTAACCACCTTCAACTTATGCTTTTGGCATAAGTTGAGGTTCACATGCCCAAGGAGGGACCAGGGCCAACACATTTTTCCCAGAAAAGATCAGTTGGGGTGAAAAAGAAAGGTCTAATTTAATCTCAAATCAGTTGGATCAAGAAGGGATTAATTTCATTCGGTTTTCTGTTATTTAAGCTAAAGATTGGCTATATTGAACAAGTGTCTATGATCCTTTACTAATTGTCTATTAAGGCTTACTTTTAGCAGGACTAACCAGGCAAGTTCTAGCTCAGTACCAATCGTGGAATATTAAAATTTCCTCACACTCACTTGACATCTCATTACTCTACCAAATTATCAGGAACCTAGTTCGAGTTTTAGATTTAGGGTCATGCAGTGGTGTATATCTATATCATGCTTAGAGCCACACATTTATCAGTTACTGTGCCTAGTTATGCAACATTTTATTTAAATAAGAATATCTTTTATTTTAGCCATCATGCTTCAGAGTCCGTTTCTATACAATGTACTAAAGATACCAACATTCCAGTTCAACAATAAAGTAACCAATCTCTTGGGGGAAAAGAACACAAGCAAGAAAACCTCAAGAGAGGATCGTGACTTGGGCTACTCAGACTTTACTCTAGCACTCACTTTCCATTTACCCCACCCATAATGAAAAAAACATGCAATCTTCCCCAATGCATAAAAGTATATAAGACAGAGTGGTAGGTGGAGCAAACCTGAGGCGCAAAGCGCCGGTGATCAAGAAGCTGGCGGGTTCGGTTTCTTGAAACCCGCTCCAACTGAAGTAGGGACACCATCCGTAGTGTCCTTATCAATGATAGCACCATCAGTAGTACTCCTCTTAGCCTCTGCAACTATGGAAGCAGACACCTCAGTAGCCACCTCGATAACCCTCAACTGGCGGGCCTCCTCATAAAAATGAGTCTCTCCGCGCAGCCTTCAACTCATGGAGCTCCTTCTGAGACCGGGAATCATCCTCATCTCTAGTCCGGTGCCTCTTGGAACGCTCTCGTGGTGGATGTACTGGCACATCAGTAGTGGCAAACAGGGCAGCCATCATCGAGTCCTTAGCAGGTTCTGCAGAAGGGGCCTCAAACTCAGGCATCCAAGCCTCTATTATAGTGTCCAAGTCGGCTCTCAGACACTCAACAACATCCTGGAGAGTCGTCACATCCATTGTAGGGGCTGGCCGAGCGAGAACCCACAGCTCAAATGCATCCAAACGTTAGTGGACCTCCATGATCTTCCGCTCAGTGTGCTGGGCCATGTTCCTCTCTATATGCTATTCTGCCTTAGCAATGACCTTTACATCCAAGGCTGGATGTGATGCAAAAGTGTTTCCATTTGGGTCTCTAGTTTCTAGGCCCTAGCAAATGGAGCCAGTGTAGCCGATGGGATAGAGTGGGAGGAATTTGGAGCGGTGCTACCACCTGGGATAGACTCAAACAGAGTGGTGTCGATAGGCTCAGATGTAGCCGGAGTAGCCCCTTGGGCCTGCTCTACTGTGGCTTACAGGTTCTCACCTAGCGGCTTTCTTTATACAGGGCCCTCTGTTAGGATCCAGCTCATTGGCCTCATCCTGGATGAGACCGATATCAACCTGGTCAGGCGGGGTCTTGATTACATCAATGTGCCATACGGGCACTCCTGCAGACCTGCACAATGCAAAAACCATGCACGGGAATGGATAAGTAGTAGTGGACTTAAAGTCCCTCTCGTGCATCACCTCCTATAATAGCCATGTGAAGTCCACCTCGAACCCCTCAATCATGGCAGCCATCAGTACTACACGATCCCAGGTGACAATTCTCCCCTTGGGCTCCCGTACCCAATCGGCAGCCTTACCATTTACAGAGATTTACTATGCAATCCACCACTTGGTGGTCTCTCTCACCTCTGGCTGACGCTGGAATCGTCCATCTTTAATAAATTTCCACCGATAGTCAAACTCGGTGGTGAGAGGAGTTCGGGTGGCATCAATATCCACGCCATAGAGAAATCAGCAGATGGCCTATAAGGAAATGTCAACCCGCTTTCCGCGGACTCGAACGTACTTCTACGGTGCATGCTTGGCGGGGGCTGCCCACCCGTCCAGCTGAGATCAGAGAGTCTCCACATAGGTTGCATAGAACTCTTGAACCATCTCCTCGCTATAGCGACCTACATCTCAAGCCGTCCACTCTAGTCAATGTCGGGTAAATAATTAATGAATGGCCGGCATGGTGAGAAGACTCCCCATGAGAACCCGTTGCTCAAGTTTCAGGGTCCGGGTCATGACCCCCTTGTCATTGGGAATCTTAGCATCAATGTAGATTTTGTACTGCCCCTTGACATACCACTGGTTGGGCTGATCAGCAACCGGAGCGAGGACGCTAGTCTAGGGTGCTGGAGAAAAGTCAGCACTAGCAACCTCATCAGATGAGTCAGAAACAGAAGCCTCATCTGATCTGGAAGCTTCCTCAGAACCGAATGCTTCCACGGAGCCAGATGCTCCCTCAAATTGTGCAGCTGACCAAGAAGGTGTGGCTTTAGTGGGGCGGGCAACATGGATAGGAGTGTGGGTGTCCTATGGCACGTACTCTTGGTCATTGTCATCATCTAAGCCTATGATAAGCTGGTTTGATGTGGCGAATGACTTGGAACGCCCTTGTGAGTAGACACAGTCGTGTTTAGGTGCCATTTGTACCTGCACAGAGAAGTAGTTAGTACCAGTGGAAGCAGCAAAACATAGAAAAGGAATGATAGTGCAGAAGTACAGAGTGCCACACGGACCCATCGACGGTCCGTCATGAGGGTCCGTGGAGGGACACTTAGAAACAATTTTTAAAACATCAGAAACAAAGGTTCTTATAGTATCGACGGTTGTGCTGGATGGACCGTCAAAGGAACGAGGGTTCGTCATGAGTGTTTATCGCGGGACACTTTGAAGAAATTATAAAAATTTCAGAAACCAAGGTTCTGATACCATCGATTGTTGTAGGACGGACCGTCGAAGGGACGATGGTCCGTCATAAGGGTCCGTCACGGGACACTTGGAAGAAATTATAAAATCGTCAAAAAAAGGTTCTGACACCATTGATGGTTGTGCAGGATGAACCGTCGAATGGATGACGGTCCGTCATAAGGGTCCATTGACCGACATATAGATTAATTTTATAAAAAATCAGAAGCAAAGGTTCTGACACCGTAGACGGTTGTGCATGACGGACCGTCGAAAGGAAGGCGGTCTGTCATAAGGGTCCATCGACAGATACTTAGAGTAAACTCGAGAAGTTGGGGTTGACAGACCCCAACGACTGTCTATCGCGGGATTGACGGTCCGTCGACGGGGTCTCGTACTGACCTTTAAGGAACACACTTTTGCAGCCAATTTGGTACCCGATCATACTAATTTGATGTATTCTTAGAATCCTAAGTTTACTAAACATTTACCCAGCATCCCATCATTCGTAGGGCATGAATTTTTCTATTTTTAACATGCATTTTTGACAGCCTATCGAACCCTTGGTCAAGAACACAATCATGCAAACACAAGTTATTTTTTTGACAATACCCTCCCCCCCCAACCCTTTCAATTTCAGTGTTCTAAGGGACTTAGGACTTTTCTGTGTAAGTTTTAGCATGCAAAATGGTCCAAAATTAAGTACTCTAATAGTTAGACATCAAGGTAATCAAGAATATTAACAAAATTTAATCTTGTAGCTCAGAAAACATACCTGACAACTATAGTATAAGAGAAAAAGTATGAACACTAGTAGTTGAACAACAACAACCACCACCACGAACACCGACCATCAAAGGAACTGAAGAAAATGGGAGATTTTGGGAGAGAATAAATTTTATGGAATAGGGGGAAGTGTGGGAATCTGATGATGGAATGGGAGTGAATGGGTCAGGAAGTGGGGGGAAATGAGAGGAAATAGGGAGGGAAATGGTTATGGGGGTTATGTGAAGAAGTGGGTAACTGAAGAGTTTAAAAACTTTTAATATGTAGCCGGACGGGTCGGGTTGGGTTATTAGGTGAGGTATCAACGATTCCCCTTCAATGGATCGTAAGTAGGTCGATGGTCCATCGACCCCTCCGTCGACAGTGCCCTAACTTATAAAAAATTAAAGAAAATAAATGGGCACGACGGATCCTACCGACGGTCCGTCGATGGGTGCACCAGACCAATTTTCTGCAGATTTCTGGTGATTTGGTCCCTGCACATTTAACACCAATTAAGCTAATCTTTTTGTGTTTTCTGGACACTTTTTAAACACGGACCCTACTCTACTCTCTAGCCAACACTTCTAAAGAAAAATAAAGGAACATTCAGACGTGACATAAGTAATAAAAGCAAAAAGATAATGCAACTATGCCAAGAAAATCATGAAAAACCTATATTTGGCTAGAGGATACATATTGAGTTGCCTCTCAATCAGTGCTTGATTTAACGTTGCGGCACGATGGAGGACTCTTGATTACTCAGACTTCATCAAGATGGTTTGCCTCAATCACTTCCTTCGTCATTTCAGCATGCCCTAGATAGATTTTGATTCGCTGCCCATTCACCTTGACCTCACACCCTCCTTGTTCTCCAACTCAACCACACCATGAGAGAATAGTTGGGTGACAAATAGGGACCAGTCCATTTGGACTTGAGTTTTCCCGAAAACAAATACAACCTAGAATTGAACAAAAGCACCGAATCCCCAACAAAAAAATCGCGCTTCTCAATCTTTTGGTCATGGTAATTCTTCATCTTTTCTTTGTATAGGGATGAACTTTCATATGCCTTCAAGCGAAATTCATAAAGCTTATTCAATCCATTTAACCTCTGTTTCGAAGCCTCATTATAATCCACTTTCAACTTCTTCATTGCCCACATGGCCTTACGCTCTAATTCAACCGGTAAGTTACAAGCCTTCCTATATACAAGTTGGTATTGGGACATATCTATGGGAGTCTTGTATGCTGTCCGGTAGGCCCAAAGAGCATCATCAAGCCTCATTGACCAATCCGTTATACTAGCATTCACCGTTTTTTCCAAAATTTGCTTAATCTCCCTATTTGACACCTCAACTTTCCCACTAGTTTGAGGATGGTAAGGAGTGGCCACATTATGGCGAACCCCATATTTTTCAATTAATCCTTTAAACAGCTTGTTTCAAAAGTGGGATCCTCAATCACTGATAATAGCCCCTGGGGTGCCAAATCTAGAAAAAAATGTTTTTTTTCAAGAATGCAGTGACACTCTTCCCTTCATTATTGGAAAGTGTGATAGCTTCTCCCCATTTGGACAGATAATCGATTGCCACAAGAATGTACTTCATCCCATGAGAACTCACAAAAGGACCCATAAAGTCAATTCCACACACATCAAACAATTCAATCACAAGAATAGGATTTAAAGAGAGCTCTTGCTTTCTTGAAATGCCACCATCTCTTTGGCATCTATCACATGCCTTGTCGAATTCATGAGCATCTTGGTGGATGGTTGTCCAATAGTATCCACATTGCAAGATCTTTTGAGCAGTTCGGATACCACTATGATGTCCACTTACAGGCGAAGAATGGCATGCCTCCAAAACACTCAACATCTTAACTTTCGGCACCCAACGCCGAATAAGCCCATTGGCACAACTCCTATATAAGTATGGATTATCCCAAAAGAACTTTTTCACATCATGCATGAACTTTTTCCTTTGATGAAAGGACATGTCCGGT
Organism: Solanum lycopersicum; assembly: GCF_036512215.1. Taxonomy (NCBI): domain Eukaryota; kingdom Viridiplantae; phylum Streptophyta; class Magnoliopsida; order Solanales; family Solanaceae; genus Solanum; species Solanum lycopersicum. The sequence continues at coordinate 48,356,973 of NC_090802.1, read as the reverse complement.
GGGACGATATCACTAGCCAGATAATTTGCAAAATTTGCGAACCATAGAAACAAGTCTTGGGAGACAGCCAGTACACGCTCATCAAAGAAAGTATCATCTATTTCAGCCTTTTCACCTAACTCCCTCATTGCTTTATCTTATAATCGGGGCAAGTGATCAGCAACTTGATTTTCGGTCCATATTCTATCTTTTACCTTAAAGTCAAATTCTTGCAATAGTAAGACCCAACGAATTAACCTCGGTTTCGCATCCTTCTTTTCCATCAAATATCTCAAAGAAAAATGATCAGTATGCATTATACCCTCGTGCCAAGAAAATAGGAGAAAAGATTCTCAAAAGCAAAGACTACTTCAAGGAGCTCTTGTTCAGTCATGGTGTACTTATTTTGGGCTTTATTAAGGGCTTTACTAGCATAGTAAATGGGATGAAGGATTTTATCCCTTCTTTGTCCTAATACCACACCAAGAGAAACCTCACTCGCATCACACATCACCTCAAAAGGCTTGCTCCAATCCGGAGAAATGATGATAGGTGTGGAAACCAACTTTTCCTTCAACTCACCAATTGCCTTAAGACAAGATTCATCAAAATGAAAGTTACACTCTTTCTAAAGCAACTTCCACAAAGGATGTGCAATCTTTAAAAAATCCTTGATGAACCTACGGTAAAAGTCTGCATGCCCAAGAAAACTTCTCACACCTTTTATAGAGATAGGTGGAGGAAGTCGCTCTATCACCTCAACTTTGGCTCGATCAACCTCTATACCCTTCTCTGAAATGCGATGACCCAATACAATACCTTCTTTCACCGTGAAGTGACATTTTTCCCAATTTAGCACAATGTTTCAATTTGCACACCTCTTAAGAACCTCGAACAAATGACTCAAACACTGCTTAAAGGAACCACTAACCACTGAAAAATTATCCATAAACACCTCAATAGTGTCCTCCACTATATCGGAGAATATTGACATCATACATCTCTGAAATATGGTTGGTGCATTACATAACCAAAATGACATTCTCTTGAACGTGAAGGTCCCATAAGGACAAGTAAAGGTGGGTTTCTCTTGATCTTCCGGCACAATAGAAATCTAATAATAACCCAAATAGACATCAAGAAAATAGTACCACCCCTTTCCTGCAAGTCTATCCAACCTTTGATCCACGAAGGGCATAGGAAAATGGTCCTTCTCGGTCCATGCATTTAATTTTTTGTAATCCATACATTTCCTCCATCCAGTCACCTGCCTCATTGGAACAAGCTCATTTTTCTCATTTGGAACCACAGTCATTCCCCCTTTCTTAGGTACACACTGAACAGGACATACCCAACTACTATCGGCGATTGGATATATCACTCCAGCATCCAACCATTTAATGATTTCCTTCTCCATCACCTCTTACATAGGTGGATTTAAATGTCTCTGGTGCTCAATACTTGGCTTATGTTCGGGCATGAGTTGGATTTTAGGTGAACAAATCCCGGGAAGGATCCCAATAATGTCCGTAATAGTCCACCCAATAGATCATTTGAACCATTTTAACACCTCCACCGAACTCTCAACTTGATGCACATTAAAATCTGATGCAATAATTACCGTTAAAGTGTCACATTTTCCCAAGAATACATACATCAAATGAGGTGGTAGAGCCTAAAGTTCTACTTTTGGAGCCTCCTCTATAGATGGTTTGGCGGTGGAGACTCGCGATGCTTCATATCTAACTCCAACTTCTTTGGTTTAAAACGTAGATTACCTCGATATAGTGCCGCAACCAATGACTCATACTCTTCAATGCAATCACTATCAAAATTCATGATCACTGCCGCTAGTGCTTCTACACCCAGACGCTATTCTATTTTTACCTTAGATGACTTTTCAACCCTGTAAGATATGGGAGATACCGATTGGATCTCACCACTTGGCCTCATTGACCTACAAATGTTGAAAGTAACTTCTTCATTGTTCAATCTAAATTTCATTTGCCTTTTCTCCATATCTACCACGGCTCTACCCGTAGCAAGAGATGTCCTCCCAAGAATAATAGGTACCTCAAAATCAACCTCACAATCCAGAATTACAAAATCGGCTGAAAATATGAATGAATCCACCTTTACTAACTCATCGTGGAGTATCCCAATAGGCCTCTTCACCATCTGATCGGTCATCAGTAAACGCATCGCAATGGGATTTAGGTCACCCAAACCCAACTTCTTGTAAATAGAGAGAGGCATGAGACTTATGCTTGCTCCAAGATCACATAATGTTTTCGCAAAGTGTAATAACCCGATTGTACATGGAATAGTGAAGGCACCCGGATCTTCTTTATTTTGCACTAGAGACCTTGTAGCAATAGCACTACAATGTTGAATTCTATCATCATCCTCAAAACTGACCGATCTTTTCTTAGTGACCATATATTTCATGAACTTGACATAATCGGGCATTTGTTCAAGAGCTTCTATCAAAGGGGCATTGATGGAAAGCTGCATAGTGATAAAACCTCGGTATTTACCATCCTCGGTCTTTTTCGCTAACCTCTATGTGAATGGAGGTAGTGGTCATGGGGGTCACCTTTTGGGGTACCTCAACTTCTTT